>NW_027040813.1:600000-1025000 GCF_037179485.1 Ochlerotatus camptorhynchus
TTATCTTATTGTTTAGTCTAAAAAGCATGGGTACACACAAGTTACACAGTCAACTCTCCCTAACTCGATATTGAAGGGATCATCGAGTTAGGGAGCGCATCGAGTTTTGGAGTTAAATTTTAGAAATCTGCATGAGAAGCGTGGTCATAGTAGCTGGATTTTTCAAAGATTAAGGATGAATATCGAGTTAGAGAGAGATCAAGTACGGGAGAGTTGACTTATACAAAAATTACATTAGGAGTTTCGACCTAAAATTGCTTCTACATATATAAATCCTATATAAAACGCTGTTAGCCCTTAACATTTCAGGGTGCAAATTTAGTGGTTTTGATTCAATATCTAAAATGTTTCCTCAACAAGATGGTGTTTGAATCTGGTGTTTACAAAAGCAGATACGTCACTTTGAAAAATTAATAATTGTGCCCTTCTGATCAAAACGAGTGCTTATGGAGAAAAGTAGCTCGAGCCAAGGTGAGCACAAATAGGTGTTCTAATGTGCGTAAATCATGTTTCAGCCATTTTGGATTTTTGTATGCAAGAGCGACCGAGTTTGTTTACAATTAACCACTTCATTCGAGCAGATAAAATGACGTTTACTATCACTCGAACTTTGAAATGAAACATTATTTTGAGATTTTTTCTTCTAGAACCTCGAGGAAAGTAGCCAACATTTGTGCGTTTCATAAAAAAAATAGAAATTAGTTGGTCCAGTTTTGTGAAATCGCTGGTAGAAAGTCACGCCAAAACTGCTTGACAAAGTGGTCAATTAGCTCCAAGTGCAGCGTTGCCAGAATGTTTAAAAGCTTATCGGTATCAAAGGTTTTAAAAAAAATCGGTATTTATCGGTATTTACTATTTTAATTAATTCTATATTGTTGCCGTTTTTGAAAGCGAAATTTTAACTTTTGGACTATGATCGGAAAATTCCGGAAGAAAGCTTCGGGGAATGTTTGAATTAGCTTCTGGAGGAAGCTGAAAACAACATCCAGAGAAAGAAGAAAGAGAGAAGTCGGAAAAACATCCGCGGAACTACTAAGACATAAATTTAGAAACTTCTGGCGAAAATTTAAAGAAACTTTCAGAAAAAAATCAGATTTCACATTCAAAGGAAGAGAGACAAGTTTCGGAAATCGTAAGTAAATTCCAGAAATAGCCATTTACAGGTGAAGCCAGAAGAAGCTCCAAAAAACCTTCCAAGTAAAAAAAAAAAAAAACTGGGCAAAATTCCAGAACTAGGCGAAAAAAATTTCTGGGAGGAGTTTAATTGAACTGCCTGGAGAAGACGAAAGAAACTTCCTGGAGACGCTGGCAGAAACTTTCTAATGTAGATTAGAAAAAAATTCTGGTGGAAGTCGGAAGCCAGAGCGCTAACGGAACAGTCGAAAAAAACAAGGGATGTTCTATTGATCCAGAAAATTTTCCAAATGGTCATAAAACATCCCTGAAGACCCCGCAATGCCCCTGAAGTTTTTGGAACATTCCCGAAATGTACTTAGGCATATTACATATTTCCTCGTAATTCCTTAAAAGTTCTTGTAATTTTCTTAAAATTATTAAGGCTGTTTTGGAGTACTCTGATCATCTTTGAAATACTTGGAACTTCCCTGATTATAATGGGACTACCGGAATATATCTAATCAATTTTGAAGGTCTCTAGACTTTCTTGAAGATTACGAAATTTTTAAAGCGCTATCACAACTTTCTTGAATTTATTGTAACATCAGTATTGAAGTTCTCTGATCTTCCCGATTTTTCTAATTTTTTAAAGTTATCCACATTGCCATTAATAAGCAAGGAACTTCCCATAAAATGTTCTCACAATGTGCTAATGTTCGTGTAACTTCCCTTACGTTTCTTAAATTTGCATGAGCCCCTCGGAACATTGCTGAAGTTATCGGAAATAGCCTGAGTTGGAACTCCTTTAAAATTTCAGCAATTTCTGAAATTGCTGAAATTTTAAAGGAGTTCCAACTCAGGCTATTTCCGAAAACTTCAGCAATGTTCCGTGGAACTCATGCAAATTTAAGAAACGTAAGGGATCTTTCCTGATGTCTAAAGTTCTCTCAATTCTCCTAAAACTTATGGAACTGTCTTGAAAACCATTACATTTTCCAGAAGTTCTTTGGACTTGTGAAGCATCCAAAATATTTATGATGTTTCCTTAAGTTCACTGGAGTTCGCTGGACCGGGTTTTAGAATTTTAACAGAAGTTATTGAAACATTCTTTAATTTATCGAAACTTACTCAAAAGTTTGAACTTTTCCGAAGTTTCAGAACTGCTTAAAAGTGCCTGCAGCTAGTGTGGATCCGCAATCAAAATCTGGAAGCATCCCTGAAGTTCCGGGAAAGTTGACAAAACTGGCGGGAGAAGATGGAAGAATCATTCGAGCGAAGACTGAAGAAGCTTCCAAGGCAACTCGAAATAAGTTTCCGAGAGGAATCGTAGAATAATTTACGATGTAAGGTGGAAGAAAATCCAGGATGTTAAATAGGGTTTAAAAACTACAAGGGACAGCCTTATGGGGTTGTACGCAATGATGACGTAGGAGATTACGTGGTCTTATATAATAAATCTTATTTGCTAACTGAAGCCTGTGTTTTGTGTAGGAATAGGAATTTGAGTGGAGTTCTCTCTGTTTATTCTCTTTGGTATGACGCGCTTGACATAGATGGCCCACAGCGACTCACGAAGAGCTACTGATTCCGATCAAAAGCGGTGCGGTTTCTTCATCCTTCTATGGATGCTCATGTGGTCTGCAGCTCGCTGCTTGCAGGCAGCCTTTCGTTGTGTACTGGAGAACACCACCACTCACAACGCGGTGATTGAATAAACACCGTTTGGTGAGACCGGATGGAATTCATCTTTGAAATCTGTGTTAGGGAAATCGCTTTTCGCAGGCAATCGGTGATAATTTTAACTATCCTAGAAACAGTTGCGAAACAGTCGTGCAATTTTCAATAGTGACATTTTGAGAAATAAAAATATAATGTTTTAAATTCTACAGATGCGTAGAAATATTTCTGATCGATTGGTGATAAAATTATTGAAATTGGTTCAGAGGCAGCTGAGTTATTAACGTTCAAAATCTTTCATAATTTTGTTACATGTTCTAGTTTTCGGTTTTCACAAAATGTACCCCCATATAGAAATCACAGACGTAGTCCTACGTCAAAAGTGTTTCCCGATTCCCCCGGAATTGCCAGAAAGAGCCATCGACTGTTTATCGATTCATGGGTAGCCAAAAACGGGGAGGAAATTGAAACATTAATCAAAAGAGTAACCACTTTTAATGAAGTTTTTTTTTTTATTTTAAAGACTCAAACAATTTGTGATATTCAAAAAGATACAAGTCTCTCCCAATAATTTTCTCCGAAGTTCAAGCGCGGGCAGACAATAATCATTTTGATTATTTAAAAAAATCGGTTAAATCGGTATAAAACCTCAAAAATGGGTATTCTGAGGAACCTTATCTGTATATCGGTATCTAGTTCGGAAATCAGTATAAATCGGTATATCTGGCAACGCTGTTCCAAGACCCATGACTACAACCAGCTGGCAGAAATTTGACAGCTATTTGTTGACATATAATTGCGCATAATGTGGTCAAGCACAGTGGTCCAAGAATGACAGTTAGGGGTAAATAAATATGCAGACCCATAAATTGCTACTTTAGTGTCTTCTGTAAAGTTGTTGCTTATAAAAAGGCCTTCATTTTGATGAAAGTTGCAAATAGGGTGGTCCTAAAAATGACGAAGTAAGAAATTAAAATTACTACTTTTGATCACAGCATCCCAAGTAACATTGCATGTTTTATCGAGGTTTTAAAGCAGTTTTGAGACGAACTTCTAACCGAGATTTGAAGAAAATGATGCGATAAATTCCAGATTTTTCAAGCTTAGCATGGACCCTATTTTCTCGAGGTTCTAGAAGAAAATATTATCAAAATATTGTTCCACGGCAAGTGGTAGGAAACGTCATTTCAACCTGCTCGAATGATGTGATCCATTCAGAACCAATAAATCGTACAATTCGAGCAGTTTAAAATGACGTTTCCTACCACTCGACGAACTTTGCCGTGGAACAATATTTTGATATTTTTTCTACTAAAACCTCGAGAAAATAGATATAATAATAATAAATAAGATCATGCTCAGCTTGAAAAATCCTGGTATTTATTGATTAATATTCATAAAACCACTAGTATAAGGTCGTCCCAAAACTGCTAAATTTGAAAAAAACATCGCTTGCAAGATTTGGAGCCAACGTAAACCAGGCAACGGGCTATAAACATTTGTGTGTTTGGCTGTTAGTTAGATTTTTTATTATTATTCCATAATCAATAAATGACACAATAGTGAAATATCTATGCGGCATATTTTCCACTGTAAATCGAGCTTTCGATTCAAAGTGTTTTATGTTACTTCATACACGAAGTTTGCGATTTTCAGAGTTGGTTGGAAATGCTATCTAACATGAAGCTTTAGTGTGATAATTTATTAGCTAGAGAATGGTCCTATAAGAGGGTAGATAATGGTCTTAGGTAGTGATGAAACGTCGCTAGAACTATTCCACAACCGCAGGCAGTATTTGAGCAAAGGCGGACGCACTCTTTTTGCCTGTAGATTTGAAGACATACTTCAAATCTCCGCGTACATCGTACTAGTTAAGCAAAGAGTGTGCGCACTGTCGCATTAATGACCCTTCGCTCATTTTCAACTTCTATTCAATTTTCATACTGCCGTACTCTGACGGAACTAACTACCTACCCTCTTCTAAGACCATTATCTAGCTAATAAATTATCACACTAAAGCATTTCCAACCAACTCTAGAATTCGATGTTTTCTTTTCGTACATGGCCGTAGCATCTGACCGAAATTTGAGTTCCGTTTACTCACTTTCGCTAAAATCACGATGACTCATAGACTTAGTGAAAATCTGCTCAAATTTGCGAAATGTCACTCATATTCGACCAAATATTGCTCCTCGATTGAGTGTAACTGTTCAAGTAAAAACCCGTATCAGGAAGATCCTCATCTGTTCATCTGTTCATCATTTGTGATTTACGATTGAATAGGTAATCATTCGACTAGCCCAACTCAATCACCACCCCAAGACTTGGAGGTGCCAAGTCGCTTTGACTCGTTCTCGTAATCGTAGCTGATCAGCAATGTCCCCAGCTATATGCAATCAATTATTCCCCCCGCTAACAATAGAGCCGACAACCCTTGTGTTCAAAAATAAATCGATCCGAGAGATCGAAAGCCACCCGCCGGTGGTGGCGGGCGTCCGTCGCCAAGAGAGGCGTCTATTAATTCGAGTAATTTCGAAATTGTTTCTCACGGATTCGCCAGCAGAGGGTAGCGAAAAGCCAATGGGCAAGTAAATTAAATGTAATAACACCGGTTTTTCTGCACGAAAGCAAACAAACAAAAAACACTAAAGAAGCGAATCGATCGGAAACACAGTAGCTACCGCGGCCGAGAGCCGCGTTACTGACAGCTACTGTGGCCCCCTTTTTCGCAAACACCCCATCATCATCATCATCATCATTGTATCGATATTGATAGGTAATAGGCCGGGAATTAGAACAACACTCAAAGCGCATACACACACACACACACACACTCAGATGCAAAACTGGCACATCATGCTGTTATCGAAATGGCGAGAGTCAAAGCGGTAGAGTAAGCGAATGTGGTGGGCGGAGGGTTGTTGGGACGGCAGGCGGGTTTCGGACTACGGAAGCGGATTGGACAGCGGGTAAGCTCAAAAAACTCAAGCGCTACCTCCGTGTCGTCGGTACTGGTGGTGGTGGTGCTGGTGGTCGTGGTGACCGTACTAGGACCAGGCGAGCAGGAATCCGTCGAGTCCGACGTGGGGAAAGCGGCCGCGTAGACTTCCTCGTCCAGGAGGTACTGCTCCGTTCCGAGACCGGTCCCGCTGGGATCGACCCCGGCAGCGCCGTCCGTTTCCAGGAAGATGTCCGCACTGGCTTTGAATATCCGAGGAACATCGGACGATTTTTTGAAGGGCTGCTTATGCTGCAGGGGTGTACTGCTGCTGGAAGGTTCTCCGGCCCGCGTCGAAGCGGACTTGGATGAGGTGGATGGCATGAAGTACTGATCCAGACAGTGACTGTAGAGACCTTCTTCCGGTTCGTCGTCTTCGTGTTCTCCGTCGGCCTCGGCGTCCGCATCTGCGTCTTCGTCCAGGTAGTTGAGATCGTACTCATCGTCATCATCGTCGTCGTCGTCAACGTCCGAAGCACCCGGCACAACCGTATCTTCGTCGTCCGGTTCGTCTCCGTAGGAGGCGATTTGTGTGGCGGACTTGGACAGAGTGATGCCCTTGGCCGGGACGTACGTCGGAGTTACCTGGACGGTGGAGTTGAAGACCGAAGTCACCGGAATGGGTTCGATCTTGCCACTTTGGCTGATGGCAACGTTGCAACTGTTGGAGTTGGAGCGGGTTAGAGCGGTGGTGGTAGAGCTGGGTTGTTCGCACAGCGACCGGCTGGGGGTGAAGTTCTTGGCGTCCGGATTGAGACGGGAGTGCGAATAGCTTTTGAACACCCCGCTCGGGGCGGCAACGTTGTAGATATCCGCTATGCTCTGTTCGATGTTGTCTTCGATGTTGATGATGCAGGAGTCTTGCTGGTTGTTGTTTAGATCGCGGGGAGCGTTGGGGAAGGCCGGCGGCAGGTGCCCATTGATGGGAATTTGGATGGAGGAGATTTTCGTAAAGGGCGGATAGTCGACGATGACCTTGTTGGCCGGTGGGATGTGTTGCTTGACGAAGAAGCTTTCGCCGGTTCCCTTGCGCGGTGGGTGTCCACTGCCGAAGGGATTGAACGATGCGCTCTTCTTTATCAGGGCGTTGTTCTTGGAGATCATTTTGTTGGTGGCACTGATGTCGTTCGGGGGCAGCGATTCCGGCACGATGGCTTTGTAGGGCGTGAAGAGGTTGTATTTTTTGCTATTGGGTTGGTTCAAGGCTTTGGTGTAGATACAGGACGAGGAGGAACTTTTCGGCAGGTTTAGGGATGGGATAAAGGCCGCTACGTCCGGGAGGGTGATCGAGGGTCTTCGGAGGATGGAGCTGTTGGAGGAACTCTTGGAAAGGTTCGTGGGGGTTTGACTGGACGAGGATGGGAGGGGTCTTGGGGGAAGAAGGAACGGCTGCCCGAAGCTCATCGCACCGCTGGAGAAGCTTTTGCACAGCGGGTTCACAAAGTTGCACGAGTGATTGCTGTAGAAGTTCGGTTTGGATTCGCTCTCGCTGACCAACCTTTGGAACTCCTCTTCCGTCAAGTGATCCCGGATGTGTTTATCCAGGTGCGAGTAGGAATAGTTTTTCCGCAGCTTGAAATGATTGCTGGCTTCCGGGATGTGACCGTCCGGGCTACCGTACAGGTTATGCATACTAGTAACGTTCTTTTTGTACTCGTTGATGCTATTCTGGACGTCCGTCTTGGTCTTGGCCATGATGCGGTCATAGTTCCAGCCGAACTTGAGCACGCCGGACGGTTTGCTGGAGGTGGTTTCCTGCCAGAACTTGCTCATGCTAGACTGCTTGGGAGCGTCGTCGGTCGAGGAGCCCTTGCCGTCGCTCGGCGTGGCCCGGTTCTTAACGTACCTGTTCTCGATCGAAGCACGCGGTAGCATGGAGTGCGAGTTGCTTCGAGATAATTTATCAACCTGCTGCTGATGGTGATGATGGTGATTCTGGTGCTGGTGGTGGTGGTGGTGATGGTGATTGTGCTGTTGATGCGGCGGGAGTTGATTACTGTGACCGTGATGGTGACTGCCATGCTGGAACGGTTGCGACGGGAAGTGATGAACCGGTTGTTGCTGATGGGGATGGTGGTGGTAGTACGTGGGATGACCTCCCGTGGTGTTGCTCCCGCCGCCACCGGACGAGGACGAGGAGACGGCAGACGGGATCGAGGTGTACGCGTGATACGAACTGGACTTGGCGATCGGGTAGTAGCCT
The DNA here is from genome assembly GCF_037179485.1 of Ochlerotatus camptorhynchus. NCBI lineage: Eukaryota > Metazoa > Arthropoda > Insecta > Diptera > Culicidae > Ochlerotatus > Ochlerotatus camptorhynchus. The sequence goes on from NW_027040813.1 coordinate 607,995, forward strand.
TGCATCGCCGTTGCACTGTCGTAATATTGCAAGTAGGGGTCATTGACGTAATGGTGCCGGTAGTTTTCACTCTTGACGTGCGGAGGAACCACGGCAGTCGCATTGCTGACGACGCAGGTCGATTGAGGAGCCACCACAAGCGCCGCCGCCACCGCGCTGGAACTCGGACAAGCCACCACCGCGTAGTCGGGTAAGCTTTTTAAATAATTGTTCATGAAATCGATATCGGCATTATACATATCATTATGCTGCTGGTGCTGCTGCTGCTGCACGGCTGATTGATGATACTGAGAGGCTGCTGCAGGTTGTTGCGATTGTTGCTGAAGCTGCTGCTGATGCAACTGCTGCGATGCACTTAAATCAATTAACTCACCACCATCACCGACGCCGACGCCACCGTAATAGGTACCGTTGTAATTAACATGACTTCCTCCGAGTAGATTCGTATACACTAGGCCCCCCTCGTCGGGGTTGCCGCCACCACTAGCAGCAGCGATCATGACATTTTCAAAGTTCCTTATCGGCGGTATCGGCGGACTAGTCAACATTGGCTGCTGCTGCTGCTGCTGCTGGTATAACTGTTGCTGCTGATAATTACTTTCACTAGTCACTAGTTGCTGCTGCAGTGGTTGTTGTTGTTGTTGATGGTGATAGGCCGCCATCGTCGTCGTAGGCCCTTTCACACTTGAACCGTAGTAGCTTTCACTGTTCATCGTTTCGCCGTCACGAGTGTCAACTTCATCTTTAGTCTCAATCTAGAACAAACGGACCATATGGGGAGGAAATTCGGAGGTACACACACACACTCTACTTCCGGGTCAGCCGGAAGATTAGTCACTGATGGCAGAGATTAGCGAAACTCGACGGATCAGACCACACACGTAGGGCAGATTTTTCGGTACATACAATTGGGCAAAAGTACGAAGTAGTCACGGACCACAGATAGAGAAACATTTACTTGAACAGGCGGCAGAAAGCGTCTCACTGGCTATTGACGAAATGAAACGATCGCCGAATGACGTTCATTAGGAGACACCACCAAACCAATGTGAGGAGGAACGACATATTTTGGGAGATGAACAACAACAACAACAACAACGGTCCAATCGAATCGGATGGAAGGGAGGAAAAGAAGGAGGAAGAGTTTGTTTTTGTTGTGATTGTTGTTGGCCGTCCCAATCGGGGCGGCGGCCGGGGACAATGACTATTTTTGGATGATTTGCGAAATTGTTTGGTTGAAATCGGAACGAGGCGATGTCGTTAGAACACAACTTAACTAGCACTTGAGCAAGGGGTAGACGATGTCGACGACGGCGGCGGCTGGGACGAATGTGATACGGAAGAATGGGGTTTGAAGAAATTGGAAACTCAAACGAACATTGCAAGCATCGACGCATTCTGTGGAGGCTAGCGCTCGATCTCACGCGTTTACCTCCATAGAATGGGCGCGTATGCAAAATGGAGCGATGACTTCTTTTCAAGAACCACATGTGAAAAGGGCATACAAACGTTTTGTAAACAAACCTTTGTAGGCCCTTTTCTCGCCAACCGAGGATCGCCTATGCAAACCAATACCACCACCGGGAAGGGGAAAGTTTCCCCTATCCGGTGGTGTTGATGGTTTGCGTTAGTGTCATGTGGGTGGCGAGAAAAGGACATTAGAAGGTTTGTTTACAAAAGGCTTGTTTGTCCTTTTCGCATGTTGTTCTTGATTCCACAGCTATCGTTCTTTCGTTTATCACCAGTAGAATGGGACGGAATGTTCTAGAAAAGCATGTCACCATCTTTGGAATAAATTTTATTCATTCTAATCTTCGAGTAGTTCCACGCCAAATGACGGAACGATCCGATGTGACCTTCTCCGATTTGCATTAAACTCTGCATAATTGTTTGTTATGGTCAATCATTCACATTTGCGCAAAATTTCGACCATTTAGAATCTCGCAAAAAAAAACTCAAAATGGCGTATTCGAGATTTTTTAATAAATCATAACTCGAAAACGTCACTTCCAATCAAATTGACGTCCGAGACAAAGTTGTAGGAAATCTTTACTTCTTTTCAGGAAAAAAATTCAAGTAATTTTGAGATAAAAAATCTAAAAAATCGAATTAACTTAAATTAAAAAAATACCCTATTAAATATTTTTTGAATAATTTTCATTAAAAGGCTTATTGCCATCTTCTGTGAAATTTTCAAGCTTGACACAAAAATTAACAAAAAATGTAGGACAACTTTTGAACATTTTGTTCGATTATAATTTTTGAAAAATTTTGAACATAAAGCCATTTTTTACACTTCATGTGTAAAATTTTACAAACAAAAATATAAGCAAAAAGTTTAAAAATTGGTATAAAAATTGTTGTTCTATGATTTTTTAGCTTGAAATTTTCACAGAAGATTGCATTTTGCAATAACCTTTTTGTGTGTAAAATACTCAAAAAAATATTGAAAAGTGTGTTTTTTTTTGTTATTCAAGTTTCAATCACGTTTTAAGATTTATTTTATTAGAGACCCTAAATGACTCGAAATTTGGTATCGTGTATAGGGTAGAGAACTACTTCGGCCTAATCGCCCATTTTGGGCCTATCGAGCAGAAAACTTCAAATAAATCCATGATTTCAGAGTTAACAAGTCAATTATGCGTTTGGTACGATACTTTAGTTCAAAAGCTACCGAACGAAGTCAATGAGAACGTTTGGTAGGAAACTTTGCACCCATTATTCCCAAAAACAAAAGAAGCGCTCCGATCGATTCAATTCTTATCTTCATCCGATAGGCCGAAGTGAATTCAATGGCGATTCAATGCGTTAGGCCGAGTTTAGAATCCGTAGGCCGAGTTTGGCGTCAAGAAGCAGTGTTAGACTTTTGATAATATCTCAACGATTGGTTTCTCTTTATCAAATCTACATACGGAAAGGTAAATAAATTTGGAAGCCATCAGTAATAATAACATTCCATTTGGTGCTAAACTGCGCTAGATTAAGAAACACTAAGTGCGGGTTGTGCTTAATAGACCGAAAATGGGGTAGTTAACCCTATTTTTCTAAATTATTTTTTTCAACAACTTTGTCTCAGACGTCATCTAGATTGCAAGTGACGTTTTCGAGATAAGATTTTTTTTAAAAGACCGAATACGCCATTTTGAAGTATTTTGCAAGATTAAAAATGGACGAATTGTAGCTCGAATATGAATGATTGACCATAACAAATAATTACGCAAAGTTTCATGAAAATCGGAGAAGGCCGAGTCTAAAATTAATTTTTGGTATGCTATTTGACCTGGAAATGCTCTATATCAGTCTACTATGGACAAAAGGACAAGTCGACAGTGAGCATGCATAAGGGCGTAAACGCGATGATCGATTCTCTTCGTTGATTTTCTCTTTTGTTAATAACTCGCTAGATTTAACGTTTATCGGTACGTTTGCTGTTGCTTTTGATAGCCAATACAACCTGTTACAACCTGTTACAACCATAGAGGTAACTCTAAGACCAGAAGGTCCCGAAGAAACGTGCTCAACTTTTTGGCTCAGCTCTGGTACTGTTTTCGGTCCCAAGCCAAACGATTCACCCCTCGAAACATAGGAAAATCCACTAACCCCTCATTTTATCTGTCAAACTTTCATAACGAATCAAAACAAACATTGTGTAGTACTAGAATTTTGACTAGAATGGGGTACGTTAATCGTTTGCTTGGGATCAATAGGCTAGTCAAGTAGTGAGCCAATTTAAAATCGTTAGTTTCGTATTGATTGTTGTTACAACTCTGCATTGGACAAATTCTGGAAAATTGTTTCGCTAAGCTGTAGCAATTCAAAGAGAAAATCGATGAAGAGAATCGATCATCGTATATACGCCTTTATGCATGCTTACTGTCGAATTGACCGACTTTTTGGTAACCAAGGTCTGTTTCGACAGGTCAAAAGTCATTCCCGTAAGAGGTCAAATGATATTTCAAAATCATCCATAGGTAGTTCACAAACAAGCTTAAACATATTTTTAAATACTTTTCAGGGACGGTCTTGGATCCAAGGAGCTTTTGGATTATACCATCTACCATACAGCTCATCATCATTTGTTTGTAAACAAAGGTGCAACCGATAGCTACACCATGAATTTTTTCGGTGTTTGGCGGTGTAGCACCGGTGTAGCTACACCGCAAAAACGAAAACGACATTAGACTTCTAGAAGATCCCAAAGTCTTTGCGAAAAGATTTAACGATCTCAGCGTCTTTTTGATGCACATTTGTGGAACGATCAAATAATATTTTGAATGTATTGAGAAGTCTCTAAATATGCAGATGATGATTTGTCAGGAAGTTTTACAATAAGCGTAAGTCGTCCAGAGACCACAAATAAGAAGCTAATTGTCGTGACTTAAATTTTTAAACAAATCCCGCAGTATCACATCCTTCCATCTTCCGTCGACACCCAACATAGTCACTGCTAACGACGTACAGGTTGCAAGTCAACATTCGTCAACAGGAGAGGAACACCTATGTCACACCTAACAACAGTCGAGTTCAGTTACAACACAGGACACAAAGTAAACAAAAACAAAGATGTTCGGGCAAAAACCTTCGTCACGATCACTTTGGCCGTCAGCTGACCCTTGCCGGACTTCGGCTTGTAGATGATCACTTTCGTCACCGGAGGCCCCTCGTGTTTCGGGTCGATCACCTCCTGGAAGGAGATCCCCGACACGGGAATATCCTTCAGAGTGAGCTCCCCGTTGGGGCCGCTGCCTTTGAAGGTCGCCGGAGGTTCCACCTTCGGCGTCGGCTTGACTTCCGGAGCAGCAACGGCAACGGCAGGCGTAGCACTGCTGCTGCTGGTGCTGCTACTTCCGGTGGTGTCTTCTTCGGAAGCCGAAGCCGACGACGACGACGTCCGAGGTTCCGGCGAATGGGACCGTTTGGCGTGGTTCGGATCATGCTGGGTACTGCTACCGTTGGTCGTTTTTCTCACCGGGGAAGGGATGGCTTGCTTACGAATTGGACCGGAAGTACCGTTGGATTTTGAAGCAGTCGCTGCTGCGGGTGGGTCGACGACCTTGATCGACTTTTTGGCCGTTTCGCTGCCGCTGGTCGCCTTGGCCAGCGCTGACGACGATCCATTGATCTGCTGCTGCTGTTGCTGCGGTTGACAACAGAGAAGGACACTTTTAGCCGAACGTCCGTCACAGTGATGTTAACAATCAATGGGCAATGGGATGGGACTATGTACTACCACTTTCGCTGCTGGAAGCTTCACGGCTGCGGCCGTTGCGGACATAGCTCGGCTTCTTCGTTCTCTTCGGTCTCTTCTCCGCTTTCGACTATTTGCACTTCAATAAGATAGAACTGCTCTTGACCTCAAATCTCACGGGGAACTACTGCGCAAGGGGACGACGGATCAACGGAAACGGAAACTTTTGCTTGCTTTGCCTTTGTCTTCTTCTGCGTGGTGGATTCTTCGCTTCACTCACTCACTCATTCACAGCGAAACAGCAGTGGTTTTATAGAGGGATACAGGACTTTTTTTTCTTTTGAAACGGGCAACACTCACACTCACAAAACCACCGAAACCACCGAGCGATCACTTCGGTTTCTTCTTCTTTGTCTTCTTCACTTGCTTCACTGTAGTATCATCTTCTGCTTCATTGAGTTATGGTTTGATCCGGGGTGAATTGATTTCCGTGAATCCTTTGAAACAACGGGACCCGAATTCAATCAATCACCAGCCGACGGCGACGACGGGCGACAATCACTACTTGTTGGACCGCGCAATCACAAGTAGTTGTTTTCATTCTGCGCGGTCAACACACTCACACAAACATACACACCGACCGATGGATGGCCGTCGTCGATTGTCGATCAGTACGGTCGGTCGCTAGTTGGGCCGAGAGACGTTTGCTAAAAATACCAATGACACGAAAAGTTGGAAAGAATGAAACGCAAATGAACGAACGGCGGAAAAGCCGAGAAAAGCGACGAAAAGCGACCGAAGTTGAGCGCTACCTACTACATTAATGTGTTGATTGGGAAGAGCATCAGACGACCCTCTCTCACGCTGCCACCGATTGAGGGATGGTCAGTAAGGGTCGTGCACAGAATGCGACTGCCAGGGTTGAAGAAGTATCGAGTTGGACCGAGTATCGTTTGAATTTCTGAAATCGGTTTAGGAGTGATCTTCTTTATCGATTTTTCCCATAGCAAGGAAAATTCGACTTCCCAACTTTGATTTTAAGCATTCAAACGATTGGTGAAACCATGAACTGTTTCCTAAAATATTATAAATAATTAGAGAAGATCTGCTCAAACGAAAAAATCGATACCAGTAAAATTGAGACTCCCCCACCCCACGACTACATCCCTGGATCGTGAAAATCTGTACGATCGTAAAAAAAAAGGTGGAAAGATTTTCGATCTCGCGAGAGTGCGAGAATGGAATCGAAGAAAATGAGAAAAACCTGCGTGGGAAAATGTGCCACCGAACGCCGACTAACTACTACACCAAGCTCCCAACCAACACAACCTGGATGATCGTGTCGGTGGCGTCAAGGTTTCCACATGTGACACTCGTGACATCGTCACCAAGTTTAGTTGGCTGTAGCGAAACTGCACAGCGCAACTTTTGAACTACTTTTTTCATTTGTTTGCTATAATTCATTGGAGAAAGAAAATGAATCTTTTGGGGAGCGGCACTACAATTGAATAAATAATGACAACCCGTATAAGTAACAACAACAACAACAACCCGATCAACACGAGCAGAAACGCTTAAGTAATTTTGGTAAAAATAAACCATTCGTCGTCGTTCGATGAATGTGTATTTTCTTACGGCGGGTGTCTTATTTTGATCCGGACGCCCGTCGAACGCACAGTGGTCGTAATTGCGATGAAAAAAAGCGAATGCGCCATTTGGGCAACACTGGGATGCACTCTGTTCAGGCCAAGGTGACAATTTTATTTCCGTTTTGAAATTACAGATTTTTTTGACTGGTTTGTTGGTCGAATAATTCCGGATTTTATAATTCATGAATTCAGTTGGGAAAACAACGAAATGGTCTGCAAAAATTGCATAAAAGGCCACCAAAATAACCTTCAAAGATTATTTGAAAAGCACCAAAATGGTCTATGGAACCCTTAAATTGCCTCATAAACTACAACATTTCCAAAACAGCCCCCAACAAATTACTACACTGGTCTCAAAAGTGCTGAAAACGCTCCAGATTAAGCTCCGTACTCCATAAAACTTTGCCCAATCATTCGCTAAGGGGAATCGTTGAACCGTTTCAGTCCCAATTATTATTATTACGGAACATTTCAGGTTTAATAGTACAAAAACAATGAAGTATCAGAAGAAAAAAAAAATTTCTTGGGATGATCTTGGACATCCAAATTGGTCTGAAGTTTAGACCTTTATCTTTAAAGGATCTACAGAGACTCACAGGAGATGTTATACAATGATATGTTTTTAAAAAGACATCACAGAGCCTAGAAACACACCATATGAAATCAAAAACACAAAGCATAAACGAGGAACTATAAGATCTTCAAATCATCCTGAAGAATTGGTCTTGAAGTTCTGCATGGTCAATTAAGTTTTTCTCGATGTCCCGACTAAATGTACGACTCCAGAGAGCTTTGTAAGAGCTCATTAGTGGAGTTAACAAAATCAGTGTGTTAACAAAATATCTCAGATACTCCAAATCATCCTGAAGTTCAGATCTTGATGTTCTATAGACTCAACGGGATTTTTTACGGTATTCTGACTAAATTTTGACATTTGTAGAAGCCCCCTTATACCATGTGGGATATACAGTTGAAATTACAAAACATCACGACTCCTCCAAATTATCCTAAAGTTAAGATCTTGAAGTTTTACAGGCTCATCCAAAGTATTGTACGATGTCCTGACTGCTTGAATCCATGGACAGGGTGGCCAGTGAATTTTCATTTTGAAATTCCCGGTTTTTCCCGGTTTAAATCTTAAAAAAAATCCCAGTTGTTAATATTAAACAAAAAAATCAAATTGAACGCATTTTTAAGAACGCTCTGAAAGGAATTTACTGAAAGGACAAAAAAAATGTGATTTAAGAAGATTCCCAAGATTCTGGGGCTTTAAAATTTGAGCAGTGTCTGAAACTAGAACTTTTTTTTTCAAAATTTGTGATTAATAACAATGCAACGTGATGCAAGATTTGGAGTAAAAATAATTGAAATGTGAGATTTTGAAAAATTTTCAAGATCACAGATATGAAAAATTAAATAAATATCATACTTATGAGTCGTGGAGTCCTAATTGTCACGCTCGGAGACTTGGAAGCATTTTAAGGGTTATAACAAATTACATAACAATCTATAGAATCTAGCGGAAAAACCCTGGAATTTTTAGCAAATTTTAAAACAAATATTGAGAAAAATTCCCACACAGTTTTCGAAGGAAAAGTTTTGAGCAGATTTCCAGAATTATTCTGACATGAAAACCCTAGTTATTGTTAGATGAATTTGGAAGGATTTTTGTGGAGAAGAATGAAAATTCTAAAATAAATTGTTAGATAATTTAAGAAGATTTAAAAAGGAGTTGTCAAAAACATTGCGGAAAATTCCTACGTGATTCTGATGAGATTTGTATGGGTATCGTGAAGAAAATTAGAGATGAATTTTAAGAAGAATTCCAAGAGAATTATGATCTGAATTCAACAAGAAACAGAGTTCTTAGATTGTGCTGGCAATTATGTCAACCCTAGTGCGAAAGATTCATCACAGAACTCCAACAAAATTTATTGCAAAAAATTCTGATAATTAGAAAGAAATTCTTTAAAATACTCCAGGGGTTCCTAAATCAAATTTCGAAAGATTTCTGCTGTTTCTGCATTCTTAGAAGGGGTTGCAAGGAAATTCCAAAAAGAATTCAACGGCAATTATTACGCGGAGTGTCTTCTGGTTTATTTCAGAACAATTTCAAGATAATTCAGAGCAGAATTCCAAGTTAATTCTGGAATTCATGTAATGAGAATTTTGAACAACGAAAAATTAAACCCCCGGAAAAGAATAATTCAGTTTCGGTTTTTACAAATATTTGTCTCGAAAGTCCAGCATCTTCAATATTTTCTTTTAAGGACCATGCACTTTACATCTGAAATTGAGACGACAAAAATCAATGTTCAATATTGCTGAGTGATTAAATTCTAAAAACAATAACACGGGAAACTGAAGAAAATTATGCAGCAAATAGAGCAAGACATTCATTTGGTAAAGGATAACTCTGTCCTTTTCGCGCTAACTGACGTAGGAGGAATTGCAAAACTTAACTAATTCCAGCTGAACATTGCGTTAGGTTCTAAGTAACATTGATCGATTCTCTTCGTCGACTTTCTATTTCGTTAATAACTTGAGCACATAACCATTTCTGTTTTGTGTTTGTCGTTTTCGATGCTAGATAAAAGCTTCTATTATCGATCTGTGTGCTGAAAATACTTGGGAATGTATTTACATGACCGTGGAGATACAAAGTACAGGGTGTCTGCTACCTGAAAAAAACCTGGAAAACCGGGAATTTACAGGGAATTTTATTTTTTCTGGAAAAACCTGGAATATTCAGGGAATTTTGGTTCCACTCAGGGAATTTTCCAATTATCACTTCATTCGTAATTCAAAAGAAGTTTTTCGTTCAGTTCCTCGAAACGTTTCTTAAGGACACTGAACTTGACAAGCATCTGACAGCTAAGCCAACGTGTGCGAACGAGACAAGTTCATTCAGAGAGTCTTGTCACGCTCGCTCTTCGCTGATTTGTATGTGAAGGATCAAAATCGTCGTAAAAAGGAAACAGCCGAAAAAGAGAGACTGGCAACCGTCAAAAGGAAGCATACGAAGCATCTATTGTATAAGAATAAGCATGCCAGACAGCAGGTCTGAGACCCAACATAGAATTTTTTTTGAACTGAGCTTCAGGGTAGTTCGTAGATCTTGAGAACAGATCTACAAACAAATTAAAAGTTATTAACAGAAATTCATAAAAACAAAATCACAAGAGAGGTCGTAGATCTTCAGATAAATGTTCAAAGAAATTTTCAAAACTTCAAGCAAGCAAAAATAATTTCACTAACTATAAGCGAAATTTTACAAATCTTCAGGGAAATTCGCATAACTTCAGACAAGTCCAAGAATCTACAGTGAAATATAAAGTATTTCACAAAAGTTTGAAGATCCTCGAAACATTATTCAACATCAGAAAAGTTCGTACATCTTCAGAACAAAGCTACATAACTTTGAAAAAAATTACAGGACTTCAGAAAAAATCACAAGAATCTCAGAAATGTTAATGGATGTTCAGTAAAAATTGCAGAACTTCAGGGATTAAAAAAAAATATTTACACGATTTCAGGAAAATTTGTAGATCTTGAGTGAGACATTTAAAACTTCAAAGAAGCTCAAATATTTTCAGATAAATTTTGACAACTTTAGGAAATCTTCAAGGAAATTTTCAAATCTTCAGGGTAACCCTAGAGGAATTTACAAAACATCAGAGAAGTTTGCAGATCTACTGAGAAATTTATTGAGCCTCAAGTTTTTTTTTTGTAGATCTTGGGAATAGAGCTACGGAGCTTAAGAAAACTTTACAGAACTTTAAAGATATTTGCAGGAATTTGACAGAAAGTTTCACAGTTTCACACAAATGTGAGATCTTCAGAAAAATTCGTTAAATGTCAGAAAAGCACCTCAATTCCAAAAACAAATCGCAGCGAAGTACAAAAGTACAATATTTTGCAGAACTCCATGGAAGTCGGAAATAGATAGATCTAAAGAACTTCAGAGAAGTCCGTAGACCTTAAGAGAAGTCTGTAGAACGTCAGAAAGTTCGTACGTTTTTAGAAAAATTTGCAAAACTTCAGCAAAACTCACAGATCTTCGGGAAAGTTCGCCGATCTTTAGATCAAGATTCCACAAAGAAATTTAAAGAACTTTAGAAAAGTTCGGAGATCTACTGTGAAATTTATTGAACTTCAGGGCAGTTCGTAGAACTTTAGGGCAGAAATACAGAAAACTTTACAGAATTTGAAATGAATTTTAGGAACTTCAGAAAATTTCAGAGGGTAGGTCGTAAATCTACTCAAAAATTAGCAGATGTTTAAATAAATTTTCAAAATTTTACTGCGGTTCTTGGATTTTGAAAGACATTTACAGAACTTCAGGCAAGTTCGCTGATCTTTAGAGATATTTGCAAAGCTTCAAAAAAATTAGAAAATCTTCAGAATACTTCCTAAAACTTCCGGAAAGCTAAAAAATTTCTAGATAATCTTTTAATTCTTTAGAAAATTGTATAGATGTTCAGAGATATTTGCAGATATTCATTGAATCATGAAAATCTGCAGAGAAAATTACAGCACTTTCGAGAAGTTTGCAGATTATTAGACGTTTTGTGAACATCAGAGATAATTGTTGATCTTCAAGGATCTTTAATCTTCAGGGATTCAGGAACTTTATAGATTTCTAGGAAAATTAGCAGAACTTCTGAAGAACACACAGAACTTCAAAAAAAATCTGTAGAACTACCGAGACATTTGCAGATTGTCAGGAAAGATTGTTGATCTTTAAAGAAATTTTACCGGAGAACAGAAACAAAACTTCAGGGACGTCAGAAGGTTTGAAGACCTTGCAGAATTGAGTTGTTAACAGACATTTTCAGAACTCAAGGAATCATGTATATCTAGTGAGAACTTTTCCCACTAGTTTGTCGAAAGTTGGAATCGACATCCTGGCGAAGTTTTGAAATCCATTTTCATCTTCATATCGCAGCTCTTGATGGACAAGATGAGCCAAATCCCTGCCGGTGTTCCTCCTGAGCAACCATTTCCTACTCCACAAAGTTCACATTCTCTTTCTCATTTTATTTAAAATAATAAAAGCAAATACGTCTGCCGAAACTAGAGCAATTTTCCGGTAATTCATGATGGAAGTATTTACTTTTGATTCCTGATACAGTTTTGTTTTGAAATCTAAATTGACAGTTCTTTCGACATGTTCAAGCAGTGTGAACACCAGCAAACAGGGGGGTTCGATAAAATAATAATGTCTATAATTTGTATGCACCTGAATTTTTTTCATCCGACCTGGAAAAACCTGGAAAACTCAGGGAATTTGATTCCTTGGATTGAGTAGACACCCTGAAAGAGAAAGTCGACGGAGAGAATCTGTCAATGTACTTAGGACCTAATGCAATGTTCAGCTTGAATTCTCGTTTTTATCAAAAGGCTAACTCTTTCGACTGAAGTGTAATAAAGAATATCCGTCAAACACTTCCGAAAACATTTTTTGATACAGAACAATGCCAAAATCTAGAGAAAATTCACAGTCCCTTGGGTAGCGAACTTGAATTAATCAACTCTTTATTCATCAGAACAACACTATCAGAATGAACCAGGGGAAGCTCATAAGCTTTGACAGACGGTAATCGAGAGATTCACAACTGACAAGAGAGTGAGAGCGGGCTTTTGCGCTCTCTTTCTCCATTACTCTCTTTGTCTGCAATCAGATATGCAAGTGCACAGCGAGGAATGCACACTTTGGGCACCCATACATCACAAATGTTCTTCTAATTTAAACTCACACATTCAAACCGGTCTGCAAGTATGATAACGTCCAAAGTGTACCAGACTGCTGTTTGCGTGTTGCTCCCGTTTGACGCGTGACTGCTGAAAACTTCAATTACAACCAGTGAGTGGTGCAAACCGCCATGTATTGTGGGAAATTTGTGGTATGTTTCAAGAGGTGATAGAAGGTCTGCTTGGCTTACAACAAGCATTTGGCCATTCACAAACTTGCCACCCGCCACCCAAAAGAGCTCGCTTTTAGGTGCACTATTTAACGAGTTTTGTCATGGTAGTGATATCGACATGGTTAGAAATCAATGCATTAGGGATTAGGCAGACCATCCCAACTGAATTTAACCCTTTTTGAAGCAAACCAACACACCAAAAAATTCTGAATTTTACTGGCGATGTAAACATCCATGCATGCAAACATTCATACATGTAAACTTCCTTTTCACGTAAATTAGCAACTTGCAAGAAATGTTGCAAACAAAAGTGGACAGTTGCATACAATATATGGGATATTGCATGACATGTCTCATAAATTTACACGATCTATAATCTAAATTTGTATGATATATGACGCTCCATTTATGTGCATCATAGTAACGGAAATTTACACTACTTTTTTTTAGCTGTGAAGGTCGAATATTTAAACATCTAAACATCTATAAAAATCTAAACGCATTTTTTTAATTGTTTACACCTGTGTCGTGCACAGGTTGCACATGTGGACGCGACGCCACTGAATTGATGTCATAATATCTATTTCGAATTTTCTTTATTACACTGAGGCAAATGGACTTAGGAATTACATAAGGCTCGGCTTATGAACAACACATATGAATTCTATAAACATGATTTGCGGGTAACATGAGGTAGCTCTTATACGCCTTTAACCATTACGTTTTTCCAAGCGTTGAAAGACGAGTGGTCAACACACGGGCCCCGTATTCTCAACGTCCAAGGTTCGGTTACCGTCTGCTTCGATTTATTATTTTTTTGTCAACCTTATTTTTCAAAAGGCAAATCAATGAAATTCATACCGATTTCATGTGGCTACATTCATAAGTGTTTCTTATGGATTATGATTTTCTGTAGATGACAAGTTTATGGTTAGCCCTAATCACATAGATAAAATCTAGACTAACATTTGAAAAGGGCGTAATTCCAAAATGACCATATAGAAAAAATCGCTTCTGAATTTTGTTGACCTAAAAATTAATCCTATTTCACGACTTTCCATTTTCTGGTTGATTTTATAAGCTTGACATATAGTTAATAGTGTAATCTATCATCGTGCATCACTAAAAACTCAAAAAAAGTTTTCTTTGTCGTGAAATTGAGAAGAAAACATCATACGCCCTGATAATTTCATACATGTTGTTACCCCCCAGATCTTCCACCCTTTGAACTGCCAACACTGGTGATACGCCGTAGAAGTACACCCTCGGGATTTTTTGTTTGTTGTTCCGCCTTGGTTCTTCGTTCGCAAATTTTGTGAGAGTGGAATTACGCCCGGAGATTTTTTCATCTGCTTTTTGTTCGTTGTTTAAACGTGAACTATCAATCGGATGCATTTCAAATGAATCGGGCGTGACTAGATACTACAGAATCAAAACATTTGGCATATTAAAACCATATAATTCGTAGTTCTGGTGCAAGGCGTAACAACCAGATTTATCATAGATTTGAAAGTTGGAAATACGCCATGTAAGAAGAAACGTTTTTGATAATTTGAATGATATTTTCTTCTACTTTTTCGTATTTATCGAGTAGTTTGTGAACTATTCTCTCTATATGTGGCAAAATATGGTTTGTTTACATTTTGGCTCTTCCGCCCCTTTCAAATGTTAGTCTAGAAATTAGCTCAATCGGATGGATGACAGCCGAAAAATTGCGGTGTATGGACGGTATCGCCCACCGCGCTATTCGGGGGATTCCTGTGAGATCTTAGCTCAGTCGGTGAAGGCACGCTACAAAGCAAGACCATGCTTGGAGGTGGCTGGGTTCGATTCCCGGTCCGGTCTAGGAATTTTTCGGGTTGGAAAATTTCTCGACTTCCCTGGCCATAGATTATGATTGTACTTGCCACACAATTATGCTAATGCAAAAATGGTACAGGCAACGAAAGCGCTCAATTAATAACTGTGGAAGTGCATCTAGAACACTAAGTTGGGAACACGCAATAAGCTAAAATGCGATAAGCATTAAGCTTAAAATGCGAAGAAGAAGAAGAATTTAAGATCTTGATACCCATGAAAGGCTTATATGACGTTTCAACGAACCATTCGAGTTTGTAGATAAATGCGAGAACTTGTTACATCATGTATAACATATTGTTGTCAAGACAGATTACTTCAAAATATCGTGAAATAATCAAGACCCAATCCTCAATATAACTTGGATACTCAACAATATTTTGTCATTATAACTACATATTCCACATTATGTAGTGAGGCTCCACGCAGTTGTTCGGGTTCACAAATTTAGTCGAGACATCGTACAATACCTCGATGAATCTGAGGAACATCAAGATCTGAACTCCAGGACAATTTGGATAAAGAAACACATTTTGTGAATACAACTTCTCATCTCCCTTGATGTGATCAAGTCCCACGGAGGTTCGTGGTCTTGGTCGTGATCTTGATCAGCATCCGGCTAGATTTTCTTGGGACGGTTGGGTGTGCCATCCTCAACGTCGTGATCACCTTCCCCCTCTTGCTCGGGAGGGAAATACACATGACCAGTGGGGAATCCTTCTTCTCGGGACACTTCTAGTACGGAAAGCTACGGATTCGTCGAACTTCACGTCACGAGTCACGTCAAGCTTCTTGCGGTGCTGATCGTAGGATTTACACCTGAACACACGTTTCTTCAAGCACGGTTTACTCCCATACCAAGCCTCAGTAGGGGCTACCGTCTTGGGCAGGACAGCTTCGGGCCACATTACTTCGGGGACCCGTGACTCGATCAGCATATTGTGGAGCTTTTCGAGCACAGTTCGCCATTCCGCTGTGGCGTGTATGCCACCGTCGGTTCGATTTGTATTCCCTACGGATTTCTACGTCAACTTCACCGTCGTCACGGCCTCATATTCCTGTAACATACTGAAGACCTCGGACTTCCTCCGCATCATGTACAGCACCGAAAAGTGGGTATGGTCATCGATGAAGCTCACGAAGTATCGGGATCCGTTCCATGCAGGGGGATCGATAGGACCACACACGTCCGAGTGGATCCTTTCCAAAGGCCCGGTCGCTCGATCACGAGCTCCGCTGAAAAGGTCACCGGCATTGCAGAAACTCAGCTTGCCCCCACGAAACTCAGCACCAGTCATCAGGTTGTTCGATGCCATCGCCTTCATTCCTTGCTCGCTAAAGTGTCCGGGCCGCCGGTGCCAGAGCTCATCTGTCTCCGACTTGCACAAGCTTGCAGTTGGGCCTTGCTAGTCTATCTCCAGCCGAAGTTCACCAGACAAATATTGAGAATCTTCTGGTGAAAATTTAAAGAATCTTTCGGAGAAAATCGAATGACACGCCTAGAGGAAGGCAGAAAACATTTGGAGAAACTTCCAGAGGATGACGGCAGAAACTTCTGGGAGAATTCTAGAGGTACAATCGGTAGAAGTTTAATTGAACTTCCTGGAGAAGACGGATGAAACTTCCGGGAGACGCTGGTAGGAACTTCCTAAGGTAGATTGGATGAACATTTTGAAGAAAGTTGGAAGCCAGCAAGGAGAAGTTGGGAGAAAAATCCCGAAGAAAGAAATTTCTTCGAGGTGTTAGTACAACAATCCCTGAAGACCCCACAATGTCCCTGAAGTTTTCGGAAAATTCCTGAAATGCACTTCGGAACATCCGAAAATTCTTCGGAAAGGGTTGAATGTTCTTACAATTTACCTGAAGTTTTTTATAGAGAATTTGTAGCTAGAGGCTGGTTCACCTCTTAAATTTCCTGAAGTTAATGAGGTTATTTTGTAGTTCTATGATCATCCTTGAAGTACTTGAAACTTCCCTGATTATAATGAAACTACCGGAAAATCTCTAATCTTCTTTTAAGGTCTCTGGACATGCTTGAAGTTTTCGGAACTTCTAAAGTGCTCTCACAATTATTTTTTTTTAATTTTTAAGAGATCGCGAAACTGCCCTTAAAAAGTACTGAACTTCCCTTTAAATGTTCATGTTGCTTCCCTTGCGTTTCCAAAATTTTCGTGAACCTATCGAAACAGTGCTGACATTTTCTGAAATTCCCTGAGCTTCTCGAAACTGCTTTAAATTTTCAGCAATTATATGGGCATTAGTTGATCCGTTAAATTGTCCTACAACAAATGGAAGAGTTTTCTGGAGTTTCCTGAAATTCCCGAGTTCTCGAATTTTAACAGAAGTTAATTGAAACCATCTTTAGTTTATCGAAAGCTACCCATACAGATCAATAGCAAGCCAATAGCAGTGTCCTAAGTCCTTTTATAGAAAACGAATAAGTCACTATAAAAGTTTGATCAGTTTTCAATAACTTGCTAATGATAAATAACTGTAATCTTTATACCAAACAAATCTTACATCAATTCTGAATCAAAGGGTGTGAAAAGAACTTAAATTCATCAATAAATGACAACATTTAAAGCGTTTAAAACCCAACACTATTTCGTTACACAAGTCTCCCATGTTATTTCACGACAGTGCCGGTCTTCGAGTATTTTTTTTTAATAAGCATCACTCCATTGTTGCATCGCATGTGCTCCATTTTGCTACTCTTCTTTCACTTTTACTTTGCTGACTCCATGGCACCGGAAAAGATATAGATATGTACATTATTATCAATGCTGCGATATATTCACAACCGGATGGCCGTTGAGAATGATTCAACGGATGTGAAATGAGGGAACAACTAATTTTATTAATTTCTGGAAGCATACATCAGGACATCATACAACATGTTGTTGAGCCTGTTGAAAATCAAGACCAAATCCTCAGAATAACTTGATGATCCTAAAATATTTGGTCATTGCAACTACGTATCCCGCATGATCTTTTTGGGTTCACAAATTTAGTTGAGACATCGTCTAATAACTTGGTGAATCTGTAAAACGTCTAAGTCTAAACTCCAGGACAATTAACACCGTTATATGCCTCACATGATGTAATGGGGCTCTATGATGCGGGTTGGGTTAAACAAATCTGTTGGTACATCGTATAAGTCACTGTTGAACCTGTGGAACTTGAAGATCTAAACTTCAGGATGATATATAGAACCAGAGATACTTTGATTTTTTTTAGCGAAATTCAAAATGACCTAATTTTCCTCAAGAAAACTTTGCGTTTTAGTCAGGAATTACGAACTCTCTTTGGAATTGCCTTAGAATGCTCCACATAATTCTCTTGTAAATTTACTTTGAATCCTACTCAGGATTCCTTTGGAATTCTCCTTAAGTTTCACCTGGAGTCTGCAGTTGCTCAGAACTAATCAGGAAAGAATCCTCAGATTTCACTTTCCTAGAAATTCATGCTCTGAGTTCCCTTGAAATTATTCCTAGAGGTCCATGGAAATTCTTATTAATTTCATTCATTAAAGTTCATAAACTTTGACATTTTTGGAAGTCTTTTAATTTATTTGAAATCTGGATTCTTGAAATTTATTCTATATCCGTAGTGTTGTGTATTTAATTTCGCTCCAGATTTTTGAAAACGTCTCCCAGTTTTATTTGATTGAGTTCAAGATTTCAAAACATAGTCTAAGTTTAAAATCTGCAAAGATTATCAATGTTCCAGAGCCTTAAAAACACAATTCATGCCTAAGACTGACGAGTAATCCTCTCCAGAATAATTTCGTTCAAAGAGTAAGAGTAACTAACGAGGATAATTTTTTTTTAATTATCTGGCGTACTTCAATATAATGTGCTTGATAAACCAATTGGAAAATTACCTGAGAATCCCAGATTCCACAAGATAAAATAAATTCCCTGAAGCTTCCAGGTTCTCCAGGATTTTACAGGTAGTAGACACCCTGCACGTTTGTTGCAAGCATTTTCCTGATACATTATTCAACTTCCCGACTTTGTCTGGTTTCCAGGTATTTCCGGTAGAGCTGCCATTCTGAATAAATTGCCAAAAGGGTCTTAAAACACCAAAGTAACAATGAAAATGCAAAACACCTAACTAACATTGCAAGTTTTATGGAGGTTTTAAAGCATTCTGCAAGGCGAAATCATGCTCTACAGAACCATAATAAAAACAAAATTGTTACTTGGTCAGGCATCAGAACCGCCAAAACTATTAAAAAGTCACCAGAAATGACAGCAACAAGTCCGAAATCGTCCGGAAAATGACTTCAGTGTCGTGTTCCCGAAAAAGGAAAATGCTATCTAGGTTTGAACAACTCCAAAATGACCTTAAGACGCCAAAGATCGTTCCACATGTTTGGACTGGCTTTGACAATTTAGTAAGTGACAAAAAACTGTGATACGAAAGAAAGCGAAGAGGAAATCAAACATAGAGAAAGTAGCCACCCAGGATGGAAATCTTTCACGTTGGCCCTAGGTGCTCAATTTTAGGTCAATGAATGGCCAGTCCAAAGGAATATCTAAAGATTTTCTTAAAATGTTTGGAGGACTTTAGAAAGACGTAGCAAATCTTAGACTGCCAACAGCAAACAATTGTCACCTCGGGGGAGTTTCAGGAAGTGTTTAGAGGGCTTCCAGGGGAAGTGAGAACTGTGTTTCGAGGACCTTCGTTATGATTTGAAGTGATATTACTCGATAAAGAAACCTCCGGGTAGTTTTGGAGGACTTCGAACTTAGGGGAGATTCTTGGCAAGAGACTTTAAATTTTAATGGAAAGTTAACAGATCTTGTACAGAGAAAAAGAAATTGCAGGATCCAATGGAAAGGAAAGAGTACATCAGTATTAGGTCTGTGTTGTAATTGTCGAAACATTTAGTGAACATTTTCCGAAAGAAATGTAGTTTTTTTTTCAGTGTATATTTTTTTCAAAGGTCGGACAAGTTGAGCTAAATTTTTAGAAGATATAAGAGGAGGACCTTAAAGAGATTGGAAAAACATACAAGCATCATCCAAGGGGAATTGCAGAGGTCTTTCCTGACATGTTCTGATAACTTTCAGAAGGCTGTATTCATTAGGATTGGAAGGCTTGTCGTCCAACAGAACATATTCTGAGGATGCATAAAGATTTTCCAGGGCAAGCCAAATCAGGAGGGTTCCTTAGAGAAGTTCCCAAAACTTCGAGGCAACATTTGAAGAATTTTTTAAGGAACCAAAGGTGGAGTTTGGAACATGTTTTGATTGCATGTGCTAGGACAACTTCATAAGACATTCACATCACAAGCAGAGGAGGCAAGAAGGAATTTCTAGAAGAAGCTTAGAGGTCATTAAGGGCAGCACTGCCAGGAAATTGTCAGACGATTTCCTGCAAATGTGGCAATGACATTGCATTGCTAGGGATGATTTTGAAGGCTTCTAATGGAACTTCAGTTGGGATGATTAGAATGGTTTTAGAGGAAATAAGTGGATTTTTTCAGGAGGACTTCCCGGAGTTGGCAAGGGAATTGTTCAGAACGGTTCACAGTGTTTTTTTTTTCGGTGGCGGATTTGTAGGGCTTTCAAGACTAAATGTCAAAGAGTAAGTTTTGGATGACTTGGCAAAATTTTCGAAACTTTCATATAGAATTACCAAGTTGAGGGAGTTTCCTGAGGAGCTCAGAGGTCCTGAATGTCAAGTTGAGCGTATTTTCAAGTTTGAAAATTTACGTATTTCCGGCTATAAAGCAAGACTATACTGGAGGCGGCTGGGTTCGATTCCCGGTTCGATCTTAAAATTTTTCGGGTTGGAAAATTTCTCGACTTCCCTGGACATTTAGTATGGTTGTACTTGTCACAAAATATAATCTTAATGTAAAAATTGTACAGGCTTAGAAAGTTCCAATTTAGAGCCGGCGTGAAATCCTAATGGGGACGTAATAAAGCCAAATAATAAGAATAAGAAAAGAAGAAGAAGAATCAACTCCGGCTAAGCCAGTAAAAACATCCGGCCAACCGGTAGGAACTTTCGGGACTAGTTTACATAGTTTTCCGGAGGAAGTTGGAAGATACTTCTAGGAAAAGTTGAAATGAATTTCTCTGAAAAAAGCTTCCCGTAAAATAGATAAGACACTTTTAAAGGAAGACTCAAGGACTTTTGGGGATGTCAGAAGAAAATTTCAGGAGAACCAACCAATTTCTACTTACAACGAAAACCAGTAGGACTAAGTAGGAAGATACTTCCGAGAAGGTTTGAATAAACTTCCGGGGAACACTTCACAGAGAGTTGGAAGAAACTTCCAGGGTCTTCCGGGAAATCAACCTATTCTCTCATGGGTCAACGATACCCCATTTCCATACTCCTCCCTGTTAACCCTTTCTAACCTCGAGTCAACCGCGGGTAATCGGTCCTCCCCTACTAGACGTAGTATTAAGTCATTCTTGCTAAACATCAAACAATGATATGTCAGCTCCGTAAGGCTAACCTCGATTGCGCCTTCGAAATCGATGAATTGAAATATTTGGTAGCCGAACACAAATATTTCCACATTGCAGGGAATTCCGGCATCCAAATCCCGGGTAGCCTAAAATTGCCCGGAAATGTAAACAATATCTAGGACCCAGTCAATCGTTTTCTCTTTTGGAATGAGATTCCTCTCCAGAAATCAGTGATTCGCTTCCTAGAATTCAGAGTAATGAATCTTTCGGAATTATACAGGAGTTGATTTTCTAAATTTCGAGAGAATCTTTTTCCGGGATTCAGAGTAAACTATTTTTGAAATTCATACTGAATTTCCTTCGGCATTCAGAAAGAATCAGTGAGAATTTATTTCCGGAATTGGGAAAGATACTCTTTCCGAAATCCAAAAACAATCTCAATCCAGAATGGCAAGAGAATCTTTTTCCTGGGGTTCCTTTCCGTTTAACTGGATTCTGAGATAATACCCTTTTGGAGTAATAAAAGAAACCCTTTCCGGTATTTCAAGGGTTCGAGGTCTAATAGAATGTAGATTAATAAAATTTCCCAAAATTCAAACAAGATCATCTTTTTCGCAATAACTTTCGCCTCCAGGATTGGATATCTTTTCTGGGATTCAAAGTTACTAATTTTTCCGGGGTTCAATGTGGATTTCTATTCAGAATTCAGAGAGAATTTCTTGCCGGGATTGAAAGCAAATGCCTCTCCAAGATTCAGAGAGCGAATTATTTCCCATGGATCAGAGTCAACTCCATTTTAGGGATGTCGAAATGCATAGGGAATGCCTCGCTGGGTGTATTGTACCAAAAAACTGCTATGGACTGTATTCAAGTAAAACTTAGATAACTGTGTGGATGAGTCCTAGTGGAAATACTGGGAATTACGAAGCAGGGTTGCATGATTTCTAACTCAAGATTGCCAATTTGACTACCGTTCTTCTTTATCGATCCAAACAAAGGCAACTTCCGGTATAGAAAGATAAAACTCGGATTCACTAGCAATACTCCACATCACCGACTAAATAGGCCAACCCTGCCGAATATCCCGTCTCTTCAAACTCCGAATTTTCCCTCTTTTGCCTTCATCCAACCCTGCACCTGTGCGAAACCCCCAAAAAAAACCATGGCCAAATTCGAACTTGACTTTCATTTTTCATGTACTTGGAAGTGTCGCGCGCGGTTGTTGATGCACTTGCGGGGCCCTGACGCGACACCGCGTTCAATCACAAATTTTTGGCATCCCCTCAAATAATGCTTCTACAAGTGTACAAATCACCAAAGCGCGACGACGGTCGTCTCGGATTACCTTTTGCATCAACATTGCAACCGCAGCGGGTCAATAACGCACTTGACCCAATCGGTTTGTTTTTAGATCCTCCGATCTCGGAAGTGCTGGTGGTGGCACAGAAAGAAAGCACTACGTCTGTATGAGTCATGATCCCGGCCCGCATCAAAATATTGCATACGAAGGCGAAGACGAATGCGTAATAAAACAGCACAATCTGCATAATCGCAACGTCGTCGGTCGTGCTAAAAAGGCCGATTTACGCTGCCATCGATCAGCTGGTTGTTGTTTTTCGTTCGCTTTCTGTCGATGCGAGCGATTTAATTTTACTTCCTTTGAGGTTATGTAAAGGAGAGAAACGAAATTTTTCACGATCCAAATCGATTTGGCAACCGAACAGTAGTAAGCTACTTAATCAAAATTTTCTGTTATTATTAGTTGTTGTTGTTGTTGTTGTTGTTGTTTGAATGTGTTACTGCAGGTCCAGCTGTGCGGATCCAAGATCGAACCGAAAATTCACGGTTGATGAACAAAACAATCTATTTTTGGAACCAACGACGGCGATAGTCTCATTCTCTACCCTTCCGTTCTCGCTCTCTTCGCCTCTCTTTCCGGAGTTATCATACGAAACCGAGATGAGAGTGCCCCGTTCCGTTTTTCCAGACTTCCACACTACTTTCGCCACGATCCCACGCCCATTTTGACACACCAACCAAATCAAAACACACCACTCCGGTTGACCACGCAGAAAGAAGTGCCGCCTGTTGATAACGCGTCACAGTCACGTGCTCCTTATCGCGGAAACTAGGACCAAAACAAAAACAATCCAACTAACCGAAACTACCCAGTCACAGTCGAAGAAATGAAATAATAACGAAACAAAAAAATAATAATTGAACGATCAACACGCGCCCGAATTTGCGAAACAAATGAGATCACTTGCACAGAGTCGTGATCTGACTATACACTGAGACTGACCCATCATCATCACTTTAGGGAGTGCAGCTTAGACTATCTCTCTCCCCGCTAGCTTCTTCTCTTTCACTTGCGCGAACGACGATGATCGTCGAGAAGACACCACCGAAGAGAACATCGAGTGAAACTGACCACTGTCACCACATCGCTCCGAAGCGCGCGCACACACACACATACTCGATCTACTTGATCACCATTAGAATCGGTGTTCATTCATCGAGGAAGAGCGTTTTAGCTGAAAGGGAAAATTTCCTACCGCACACACACACACCCGGGAAAGCGAGGGAAAAGTTTAGCTCAAAAGGAAAGTTGGAAAACATATGATTGGCTGATCATGCGCAGAAATTACGAACATCGAGGGGGCTCTCAATCAATCATGGAGAGGCAATTGATAGTGTCAAATGAAGAACTGACGTAGTGACTAACACCCGGAACGTTACTGGATCGAATCGTATTCCTAGCAAGTCGTGTTTTTAGTCGTGACAAGAGGGTCACATAATCAAATTTCATCCCCGGATAAGTTACGAATATTCTAGTGGGATGCTTAGACAATTTCCAAGACACATTTTCCCAAGCTAGGTAGAGACTTGTGTTGTAATTCTCAAACTGGGTGAGAGCCAATTTAACCAAGTAATTTTCACCCTCTGTAAAGATTACAAGTTTATTTTTTAACTAACAGAAGCCAAAAATTAAACAGCTTTATAACCAAACAGACGATTGCATTCAACGACGTTATAGTAAATTTCACGATGGGTGAAAATTATAACGAAAATTCAGTTTTGCGATAGATTCTCCTTAATGTTCTATCACACTTTCTAGGATTGTAGAAAACAAACAGACATTTGCATAGAAAGAGCTAATTAGTTATCTTCCCGTTCTCAACATTTTCTGGATAAGAAAGTGGGCTGTTCTTTCTCTCATTGCATTGAATTTTTAACTGACGAGAATAACTCAACGGGATCTTAGTTTTTCATAATTTTGTAGATTATCAAGATCCTCAAGACCACTTTGGAAAACATTTTACGACACCAGTCTTCCCTGATCCTATCATTTGGCAATGTACCCCTCTAACTTCGGGTAAGCCGCGAGTATTCGGCCCAACTCCTACTTCTATGTCTAGAGTTAAGTGAATTTTCTTACATACAAAGAACAATGAATTATCGGCTCCGTAAAGCTAACGCAATTGAGCCTTCGAAATAAACGAACTAGATAAAACTGGTAGTCTTTAAATCGTTTGAAATGTTGCTAGATCACTAAATTCAAAAGATCCTATATAGACAGCACTCCTGGCATTCCCTATAAATCTCAACAGATTCGCTTCCAAAGAACTGTGAGTTTCTGAGTTCTTCTACCCATTAAAACTTGTGCAGGAGCCGGATTTGAAAAGTTGCAACAGCAACAACAACGCGATCGTAGATTGTGTGATGTGATATGAGGGGCTCGGTGGCCTTAGAGCGACCGTTTTTGCATACTGAGTAGAACATCTTGAGTTTAATCTCAAGCCCCTCCACATTCAAGATTGGTTAATCGCTTTATTTGTTAATGGGAATACACAGGAGGAGGAACAAATCGTGGCAAACGGTTTTGTTAACTGAGCAGAAGACCGGGGGTTCAATCCCAAGCTCCTTCGCGTTGTAGATTCGTTAGGATATCAATTCAGCTTTTCGTTTACCAAAAAACGATTCTGAATTCACTCTGAATCCCGGTGACTCTGAACTCACTCTGAATCCTGAAGAGTGATTCATTCTGAATCCAAGAGAGTGATTCAAAGTGTTTCTCTCTCTGGGACTTCCAACGAATTCTTTTCTGAGAGTTAGAGTGAATTCAGAGTGTCTCCGAGACTCGGAATTAAATCCACACCCAGATGTAAAGTGAATCCTTCTCCGGGGATCAGTTCCAGTCTCCGGAATTCAGAGTGGGATTAAGACTGAATTATATGCCAGGATTCAGCGCGAATCCATCACCGGGACAATACAGGGCGAAAACCCTCTCCGGGATACAGCGTGAGTTCATCTTTGTTAATTCAGAGTGAATACATCAAGACTGAATTATATTCCAGGATTGCGGGGCTCAGATAGCCTAGTCAGCAAAGGCACGGTATTACTTATCGGTTTGGACATTTTCTCGACTACCCTGGGCATAGAGTTTCATTGTGCTTGCCTCACAATGGCTTGCATTGGTTGGCATAGAAAGCTTTCAATTAAACTGTGAAAGTGAATCTAGAATACTAAGTTGAGAGCCGGCAAAACGCTCGCTACAGAAGCGTAAAAAGCCTACAAGAAGAAGCAGAGATGTTTCAGGATTCAGAGTGAATTCCTCAGTGGGATTCAGAGTGAGCCCCTCTCCGGGATTCAAGGTGAATCCCTCTGCGGGATTCTGAGTGAGTCCCTTTCCAGGATTCAGAGTTAATCCCACTGCGGCATTTAGAGTAAATCCCTCTGCGAGATTCAGAGTAAATCCCGCTGCGGGATTTAAGAGTAAATCTCTGTGGAATTCAGAATGAATCCCTCTGCGGGATTCAGAGTGAATTCCTCTGCTGGATTCAAAGTGAATCCCTCTGCGGGATTAGAGTGAATCCCTCTGTGGGATTAGAGTGTTTCCCTCTGCGGGATTCAGAGTGAATCCCTCTGTGGGATTAGAGTGAATCCCTCTGTGGAATTAGAGTGAATCCCTCTGCGGGATTCAGAGTGAATTCCTCTGCGGGATTCAGAGTGAATTCCTCTGCGGGTTTCAGAGTGAATCCTTCTGCGGAATTCAGAAGAAATCTCTTTGCGGGATTCAGAACGAATCCCTCTGCGGGATGCATAACGAATCCCTCTACGAGAATCCTATTGCGGGTTACAGAGTGTATCCCTCTTTAGGAGTCAGAGTTAATCAATCTTCGAGATTCACAGTGAATCCCACTACGGGATTCAGAGTGAATCCCACTACGGGATTCAGAGTGAATCCCACTACGGGATTCAGAGTGAATCCCTCTGCGAGATTCAGAGTGAATTTCTCTTCGGAATTCAGAGTGAATCTTTCTTCGGGATTCTGAGTGAATCTCTCTGCGGGATTCAGAAGGAATCCCTCTGCGGGATTCAGAACGAATCCCTCTACGGGATTCAGAATGAATTCCACTGTTGGCTTCACAGTGACTCCCTCTGCGGGATTAGAGTGAATCCCTCAGCGGGATTCAGAGTGAATCCCTCTGCGGGTTTCAGAGTGAATCCCTCTGCGGGATTCAGAAGGAATCCCTATGCTGGATTCAGAACGAATCCCTCTGCGGGATGCAGAACGAATCCCTTTGCGGGATTCAGAATGAATCCTTTTGCGGGATACAGAGTGAATCCCTCTTTGGGATTCAGAACGAATTCTTCTTCGAGATTCACAGTGAATCCCTCTGCGGGATTCAGAGTGAATCTCTCTTCGGGATTCAGAGTGAATCTCTCTGCGGGATTCAGAGTGAATCCCTCAGCGGGATTCAGAGTAAATCTCTCTGCGGGATTCAGAGTGAATCCCTCTGTGGGATTCAGAGTGAATCCTTCTGCGGGAATCAGAATGAATCCCTCTGCGGGATTCAGAGTGAATTCTTCTGTGGAATTCAGAATTAATCCCTTATCCGGAATTCAGAGTGAATTAAATTGTGGGATTCAGAGCGAATCCCAGTTCGGGTTTCAGAGTTAATTATATTTCGGGATTCATAGTGAATCCCATTCCGTGGTTAAAAATGAATCCTTCTTCGAGGTTTAAGGTATCCAATTCGGGATTCAAAGTGAATCCCTCTTCGGATTCAACGTGCATTTCTCTCTCGGATTCAAAATTAATCCCGCTCCGGGATGCTAAGAAAGGTGACCAGACAATTCCGTTTAGCAATTTCCCGGAATTTTGAAGAATTTACCGGTTGTGCGATATACGTTTAATTTAAGCATAAAACCGAATGCGAATCAAGCCGAAGAAATCACTAGGTTAAATGTGTCATTACTAACTCAGTACCATTTTTCGTGGACCTTGAATTTGGTTCAGAGTTCGAAGTTTTCAATTTTTTTCTAAGAAAATTCGCTAAACACTTTAGAGCATTTGATTTTTATCCTTTAAAATCGATTCCCTTAACAGAGTTCTTTTCAGAATTCTTTTAAAATTAATTTGATATTCTCTCTGAGAGTCCTTTGAAAATTTCTTTGCTTTTAAGTGCAGAAATTCTCTGCAGAACACTCCAAAAAACATCATGAAATTCGTCCTTAGATTCTCTTCGAATGTTAAACTTTATATAAGAACTAATTGAAGCTTCCTTAAATTTGGGTTAATCCGCATCAATTATCTTTAAAATTTCCATGCAGTTCAATCTCAGAATAGTCTTAAAATGTTGCTCAGAATTATCTTGAAGTTCTTCTCTAAGATCCTCTGTAAATTCCCTTGGAATTCTCCTTAAATTTACCCTCGGAAATTCCTTAAAAACTCTTCGGAGAGTTTCTTTGGAATTGTACCCTCAAAATAAACCTTGGTATTTTTCCCGGAGCCTGGAATACTATATACAATCACCATTGAATTTTCCACAGAGCACCTTAATGATTTTACAATGAACCCACACAATTGACTTCGACTTCAAATCAAAACTCTCTTCGGAAAGAAATTTTACAAGAATCAGGATGGAATTCCTAGTCAATTCTGGCAGAGATCTAATATCGATGTTTACAGAGAGACATATTCCGAACTCTCCTCCAAAAAACTATTGCTCATCACTTATTCCCGACATTCACCGACTTCACAGTTTACGCTTCCCAGAAGTGAAGAAAACAAATTCGTCAGCTCCCACGGAATGTCCACCAGCAGCGGACCCGGAAAAGCGAAATCCACCCACTCGCATTTTCCAAAAGATGACCGGCAAACCCAAACAAAAATCATCTCCTACGGCACAACTCGACGAAACTGATATTCCTCTCAACTGAGACGGCATCCTAAGAGTACACATTTTAAGCAATTTCCCTCTCACTTTTCTTTTACATTCTAAAAAGGTACCTACATGCACACAAATCAAAACAATGAAAAACGATTAACCCGAACTTATTCATAAACAGACCAGGCCACACAGATCGGATCGGAAAAGCACGATAGCTATTTTTAGTAACTCGTTTTGATACACGAGTGCGCTTGCGCGAGAGCATCATGCACTTCCCTCTCACTCTCGGCTCATGTTGTAGCATTTTTGCGATCTTCAACAAATACTTGCATGCAAGTCACTGATTAGGGTACCCGGACAATAGATGGCACTTACATGTTTTTGTGTAATCCTAATTAGAGTGATTTGCCTTGTAACTCATTTAGTTATGATTGATAAACGGAAAAGTAATCCGCTCCGCGTTGATAACCACCAAGTAGCAAACGAGTTTGGTAATGTTAAAAATATTACAATACTTTTCTCGAAACCCGTTGTAGCTTGACCGGAGCCCCCCGGCATTCCAGTGGATCGAACCAACCGGACCGCAGGTTCCGGCGACACGCGTAAATTAGGACCACCGAGCGGGCGGAAATCTGCCCAATCGGCCCCCTAACAAACGCGCCAACGCTACCACGTCAGAAACGGATTCTTCGAGCAATTGCATTTTTTTTTGTGGTGTAAAAAATGGAAATATTTTACCTTAACTGGCGTCCTATCTTCCCTCTCTTTACGATCCCGGTCCTTGGGGTGGCGGCGCAAGGACTTTTCCTCCCGATGCCGGTCCCGGTTCCGTCGGCGGCTCGAGTCCGGACTGCGGCGGTGGTGCGAGCGTTTCGAGCGTTCCCTCCGTCGGCGGGACGAACCATCGAAGCTGTGGAAAAAGAAGAAGAAGAAATTGGTCGTTAGATTTCAGAACGCACTAACAGTTAAACGCGTTTAAATCGATACAGCACCAGGTAATGTACCACTGCATGGTAGAACCAATGGAACCCAGATTTCTGAACGAAGGAAAACCAAACCGAAAACTAAAGAGAACTACCACTGGAACGATGGAATCACTTGGCAGCACGGAGATCATCACAGCATGCAGGCTCCGTTGGATTACCGCAACAGACGGATCATAACTTCCGTGACGTGCACTTGACGCGGCCGCAAATCACGACGCACTGACTGACACTGCCGACGACGACGACGACGGAATGCCATTCTTCTGCGGGATTCGATTAGGGGGAAAGTACAACCACCAACAGTGAATAAATAGAACAAACGCAAACGAAAGTGCGAAAGTTCGGACAAAAGGAGGAACACAACACGGTGGTGTAACAGAACAGAAAATCCTTCGCCCACTTGGGAAGGGCAACAACACCATGCGGACGGAACGATCTAACGGTGAAACACGGCGATGGGGGGGAAGGGGAAGGAGCGAGAAGTGCACTACAGTAGTAGTCGGGTTTAGTTTATTTACTACTTGTTCTGAACGAATGAACACTTCTTCTGCGATGACGATGTCGAAGGAGGAATCCGATTAGCACTGAAAGGTCTTTTTTTTTATTTTGGTAAAGCAAAGCAGTTCAGTCATAGGATTTCATGCAAAGATTGATTGGTTTTAAATGCAGTAGTAGATCGTAGTTGTGTAGTAGAATTATAGGATCAAATCAAAATGGTGCTATTAGCCTCAAAATGACGTTGATGTTCTCTTGGGTTAACCACTCCAAATCACAGATGAAACGGTTATTTTTAAAGCCATCATAAAATAAATTTACACAACAACTCTACAAACAAAACCGGAAATAAATGGTAGGTAAATGAAGTTCAATTTCCAACATCCAGATTTTATCCCGATTTTTTCTGGTCTATAATGTCAAAGAAAATCAAACGCAGTTTAACACTCGGAACACGCTGCATCCGGTTAATTGTGTACCGGCAAACTTGCAATGTTTGAAAAATCATAGGTCAGCTATTTATTGACGAATTTCAAATCTAAGGGCACCATTCAAAATTGCATACTTTAAATATTTATTCGGTGTCAGTAGATTTAAAATCTATCGATAAATTGCTGAGAAATGATTATTCAAACATTGCCAATTTTTCGTTACACATTTTACAGTGTTCAAATCAAAGTGTTTAAAAAGAAGAATCCTAGAACTCACATTTAAATCAACAATATGGCTTTGCATACGCCAAATAAGTGATTCCCATAAAGACGTTTCCCAGAGATGGCGCTTTCCTCTGATAGTCTTCGTTGAAATTCAGTATGGGAGAAGAGAGAAAATCAATTAGTCCTAATAATTACAAACAGTAATCAAGGATTCATGTGGCAAGAAAGGGAGCGTAAATATCTACCTTTATTGAACTTTAACTTTAAAATTTACTTGTTAATTAACTGTAAAATCATTAGAACTGTCCATGCCCATACACTTTATTTTCAAACTTACTACCAAGGGAGTAAGCTACCTTGTCTGTCCCTCTCGGTTCGGAAGCGAACCAGCCCCAGGCTGAAAGCCTCCCTAATAAAGAAAACCTAACCTAACCAGTGGCGTCGCTCTAACCTCAATCTACCTGTTCAAAAACTATCAAACGTAAACAAATAAACAAAATATTATCTCTAATGTATACAAATCAGCGAAACTAGAAGTGCCTGTATCTTTTGAAACTGACCCCAAATAACGTTTTCAAAGTTGCTGAAAAGACTATAAAATAGAGTACCTGACACTGCAAATTGATCGATACTAAAATCACATTTCTTGCTTGAAATTCTGACAACAACAAACTTAGTTTGCTCCCGGTTACAAGCGAACACATATCACCATATTTTTTTAAAGTTTATCATAGGTTTACATCCTATTCACACTGTTCATATAACGAACACGGCATAGTGTGAGAGACACTTGTTCGTCCTGTATTTTGGCATTCTCGCGTAACATTTGGAAAAGGCCTATACATTTCTGTGAACAGAAGTTGAAGTCCCGGAAAGTTTGCAGAACTTTCCTGAAGCGTGCAAAAATTTTCCTGGAGTTCTTAAACATTTTCTGTATGTTACAAAACTTTCCTGAATGTTAACAAATTTCTGAAATTTTGCAAAGTTTTTGATTGTGGTGTAAAAGTTTTGAAGAATTTATTCAAGTTGTAAAAGCTTCTGTAAATGCCCGTGGAGGTTCTGGGAACTCCATTGAAGTTTTCAGAATATGTGGGATTTCTTTTAAAATTCTGGAAACACTTGTTAAGTCCTCGTAGCTCCAATGATGCTTGGGAAAAGTCTCTCAGATTACGAGGATTTTAGAATTTTTCCTAAAATTATTGGAACTTTTCTAAAGTTCTGTGCAGAACATCTCTGGAGTTATGAGAAGAACTTATCGGAATTTAATGAAAGAACTATTCTAGAGTTCGTGGATGAACTTGCCAGAACTTCAGAAAAGTTCATTCCTGAAGTATTGGGACGAAGAGATGAACTTCCTTCATGTTATGAGATGAACTCCCCTCAAGTTCTGGAAAGACCATCCTTAAAATTTTGGGAAGAACTTTTCTGAAGTTCTACGAAGAAGTTTCCCTACCAACACACTTGGTGCAAAACGGTTGAAGCAACTTGTATGTTAGACCTGTTCATTTTAAACGAAATGTTCGGAATGTAACGGGTCAACCGTGATTACTGTTCGTCATGTTAATTTGAACTTCTGTGCAAATTTTCAGCAAAATCGGTGATGATTTAGAGGTGCTTCAAGTTAATTTTATGTTTTTAAGGTAATTTACGGCTTACAATATTTGTATCTCGAGACTGAAACAACGAAAGCTGCTGTAACAACTTTCATAGCAAAGTTTAATGTGTTATGTATCAACTTTGTAACCAAAGGTTGACTATTCGAAGTGATTTTATTGAAGTTTGACTTAGTTTCATGCTCGAAGATATCTTAAAAAGTGAAGAATTTTAAAGTATTTGTTCTACGAATTTTCCACCCATATGATATAAAAATGTGTAGTGTACGGCATAATGTTCCTCATATTGTTCTAGAAGTTTCGTTGCAACATAGTTTTCGTGTATATTTCATAGATTGAGAGATAAAAATCAGAAAAGAGGCCGTTTTAGCTAAAATTCACAAGACAACAGAACCAATAAAAGTCAATTAGATTGACAGAACATAGTTGCATTGCTTTTCAATGACGACCGATGACTGTTTCATTGATATATGATTTTTTCATAAATATGAATCCTCAGTAGACGTGTTTTTTTTATCAAAGGCAAGTGTCACTCGAACCATAACAGCAATTTATAAAATAACGAACATTTGAATGGCTCGAGTGACGCTTGCCTTTGATAAAAAAACACGTCTACTGAGGATTCATATTTATGAAAAAATCATATATCAATGAAACAGTCATCGGTCGTCATTGAAAAGCAATGCAACTATGTTCTGTCAATCTAATTGACTTTTATTGGTTCTGTTGTCTTGTGAATTTTAGCTAAAACGGCCTCTTTTCTGATTTTTATCTCTCAATCTATGAAATATACACGAAAACTATGTTGGAACGAAACTTCTAGAACAATATGAGGAACATTATGCCGTACACTACACATTTTTATATCATATGGGTGGAAAATTCGTAGAACAAATACTTTAAAATTCTTCACTTTTTAAGATATCTTCGAGCATGAAACTAAGTCAAACTTCAATAAAATCACTTCGAATAGTCAACCTTTGGTTACAAAGTTGATACATAACACATTAAACTTTGCTATGAAAGTTGTTACAGCAGCTTTCGTTGTTTCAGTCTCGAGATACAAATATTGTAAGCCGTAAATTACCTTAAAAACATAAAATTAACTTGAAGCACCTCTAAATCATCACCGATTTTGCTGAAAATTTGCACAGAAGTTCAAATTAACATGACGAACAGTAATCACGGTTGACCCGTTACATTCCGAACATTTCGTTTAAAATGAACAGGTCTATTGTATGTGACATATTTTAGTCACAATCAGGTTGCTGCAAGATCTTGCCACAGTTTTGTGCTGCTTATGTTTCTGAAGTTCTGGGAAGAACTACCCTACAGCTTTGAGAAGAACTTCTCTCAAATTTTGAGAATAAATTCCCAAAAGTTCTGTGATGAACTTTCCTCAAGTTCTGGGATGAGCTTCCCTTATGTTCGGGGAAGAAGTTCCTTCAAGTTCTGAGCAGAACATCTCTGAAGTCGTGGGAAAATAATAAAAATATAGAACAATTCTAGAGTTCTGGGAAGAATTTTCCCGAACTTTATTTCTAGGATATTTTGTCAAGTCTTCAGGTTGATCAGGTTCTGTGTGTGTGTGTGTGTACAATCTAACCCCCACTGTCCGGCAGTGTTATTATGGAAGAAAACTGCTTTTTATTACCCTTAAATTAAAGCAGGTTTAGTCCGGGAGTTAGAAGGTGTTAGCTCTATTGCAGCTCCAGTGACCCATTTCAGAATGCCTGGTAATTCACGACCACTCCGAGGTCACTTTTACTTACAATAAGCCCCGCATGTTCACTCTACCTTTATCAAATGGATAATGGTATCATAAACACACTTCCAGATTAAAAAAATATTATTTCCAAATCTGGCACGTATATAGTTTTGAAATTTGTTCAACTGTATTAAGTCGATTTGACTGGACATTTCTTATCAATTTTGTTTCGAATACCTCTTGATTCAGCTGCTGGCAGTACTTACTGGCCCTTACCGGCGACCAACTCATCTGCCCGCAAATGCAATCGAGATATGTATAAGAACAATCTTCAACTGGAACGTACTCACCAAATCAATACATCCGGGAGCAAATTCCCGATGCTTTTGCTCTCGCAAACCCGTCGTCGTCGAACGGCAAAAAAGGACACTCGGTGAGCAATTTTGTGACACGGAATTTTCACTGAACATAAACCACGAATTCACGAATTTCACCACACCCAACTGCGAAACACGTTGAGAAGCACTTTTGGTACAATTTCGATCAATTTCTTTCGAAAACACAACAAAAAAAGTTACAAGCGAGCCAACATCAACACCGATTGTGCCGAGCTCTTTCACGTACCTTGCAGCGCGTAAATAAACTGAAATTAAAAATTATCACTCGCGATGCCACTAATTTCTGGTCCGGGAGAAAATCAAACAACGCAGATCACCATCCTGAAGTTCTTTCAACCTATCAAGTCTTCAGGTTGATCAGGTTCTATTCTGAAAATCATTCATTTCATTTATTCAAGTTCTGGGAAGAACATCCTTAACATTTTTGGAAGAATTTTTCTTAAGTTTTGTGAGGAACTTTTCTCTGTGATGAACTTCCCTCAAGTTCTGAGAAGAACTACCCTCAAGTTTTGGGAAGAACTCCCCTCAAGTTCTTAGAAGAACTTCCTTCATGTTCTGGGATGAACTTCCCTCGAGTTCTGGAAAGAATATCCTTAAAATTTTGGGAAGAATTTTTCTGATGTTTTGTTTTCTGAAGTTCTGCGAAGAAGTTTCCCTAGCAGCACACTTGGTGCAAAACGGTCGAGGCAACTTGAATGTGACTTATTTAAGCCCAGGCTTGTGTTGCTTGGGTTTCTGAAGTTCGGAGAAGAACTTCCCTAAAGCCTTGAGAAGAACTTTCCTTAATTTTTTAGAAGAAATTCAATCAAGTTCTGTGATGAACTTCTCTCAAGTTCTCAAGTTCTACCCTCAAGTTCTGGGAAGAACTCCCCTCAAGTTCTGGGAAGAACTTCCCTCATGTCCTGGGATGAACTTCCCTCGAGTTTTGGAAAGAATATCCTTAAAATTTAGGGAAGAATTTTTCTGATGTTTTGTTTTCTGAAGTTCTACTAAGAAGTTTCCCTAGCAGCAAATTTGGTGCAAAACGGTAGAGGAAACTTGAATGTGACTTATTTTAGTCACAATCAAGTTGCTGCAAGATCCTGCTACAGCTTTGTGCTGCTTGGGTTTTTGAAGTTATTTCCTTTTGAGAAGGAATTCCCTCAAGTTTTGAGAAGGAATTTTCTCAAGTTCTGGGATGAGCTTCCCTTAAGTTCTGCTGAGGTTCTGGGAAGAACTTTCCTAAAGTAATAGGAAGAAAATCCATTAAGTTCAGGGAAGAAATTTCCTAAAGCTCTGGGAAGAAGTTCCATGAAGTTTCGAGAGAAACTTCCCTCTAGTTCTAGGAAGATTTACTGGAGTTATGAGAAAAAGTTTTCTGAAGTTCTTGAATTTTGCCTAGGTTTTGAATCTGATGGAAATTGTAGCTAACTTTAGAGAAGATCAGAAAATTTCATGAAAATTTTGCAGAGAATATCGACGAACTTCGGAAAAATTCTGAGAATTTTAGAGAAAATCAGCTAACTTCAGGAAAATTATGACTACTTTAGAGAAGATCTGCAAATTTCAGGAGAATTCTGAGAGATTAAGAGAAGATCAGCAAATTTCACGAAAAATGTTTGAACTTCAGAAAAGATCAACAGACTTCAGGAAAATTCCTCAGAACTTCAGAGCAGATCAGAAAACTTCAGGAATACTCTGACAAATTTAGAGAAAATCACTGAACTTTAGGAAAAGTGAAAGAGATCGAGAGAAAGTTAGCGAATTTCAGAAAGGTTCTGAGAACTTTACAAAAGACCAAGAAAAAAAAAAACAACAAACTTTGAAAGAATGAGAAAATTTTGAAAATTTCAGAGAAAATCACCGATCCTCTGGAGATTTTCTGAGTACTTCAGAGAAGATCAACAAATTTCGCTAGTGATGAACTTGCCTCAGGCTGAAAATCACTTTAATAAAGTATTACAAATAAAAGAATAAAACAAATTTCTTGAAGAGTCAAAACTTCAGAAAATATTCTAAAACTTCAGGCATATTCTCAGAACTTCAGAGAAAAACAGCAGACTTCAGAGATTTCTGAGAACTTCAGAGAAGACCAGGAATCTTCAGAGAAAATCAGTAAATTTCAGGAAAATTTAAAGAAGAATAGCAATTCAGAGAACTTCAGGAAAATTCTGAGAACTTTAGAGAAGATCAGCAAACCTAACGAAAATTCTAAGAACTTCAGAGAAGATCGACAAATTTCAGGAAAATTCTGAGAATTGCAGAGAAAATCAGCGAAGTTCAGAAATCTCTGAGAAGCATAAAAAAGATCAGGAATCTTCAGAGAAAATCAGCAAACTTTAGAAATATTCTAAGAACTTCAGAGACAATCACCAAACTTTAGAAAATTCTGAGAATTTTTGAAAAAATCAGCGTACTGCTGGAAAATTCTGAAAACTTTAGAGAAGACCAGAAATCTTCAGAGAAAATCAGCAAACTTCAAGAAATGTTTTAGAACTTTATAGAAGATCATTAAATTTAAAGAAAATTCTAAGATCTTCAGAGAAGATTAAAAAACTTCAGAAAAATTATGAGAATTTCATAGGAAATCAGCGTAGCTCAGAAATCTCTGAGAACCATAAGAAAGATCAGGAATCTACAGAGAAAATCAGCAAGCTTCAGAAATATTCTAAGAACTTCAGAGACGATCAACAAACTTCAGAAAATTCTTAGAATTAGAGAAAATCAGCGAACTTCTAGAAAATTATGAGAACTTTAGAGAAGACCAGAAATCTTCAGAGAAAATCAGCAAACTTCAAGAAAATTTTGAGAACTTATGACAAAATCACCGAACTTCTGGAAAATTCTGCGACCTACAGAAAAGATCAACAAATTTCACTAGTGATGAACTAGCTTCAGACAAATAAAAATAAAATAAAACAAATTTCCTGAAAATTCAGAACTTCAGAAAATATTAGCAAACTTCAGAGGAAATCAGCAGATTTTAGAAATTTCTGAGAACGTCAGAGAAGACCCGGAATCTTCAGAATGAAAATCAGTAAATTTCAGGAAAATTCTAAGGACTTCAGAGAAGATCAGAAAACTTCAAGAATATTCTGATAACTTCAGAGCAAGCCAGAGAACTTCAGGAAAATTCTGATAACTTTATAAAAGATCAGTGCAACGGCGCCGGTGGTGTAGTGGTAAGCGTGATTACCTCTCACCCCAGCAGGCCTGGGTTCAATCCCAGTCGGCGCCGCCGGGATGTTCTGAGGCATAACATCTCTGATCACGCCTTCCTTCGGATGGGAAGTAAAGCCGTTGGTCCCCGGTTCATGAGTTGATGGGTCGATAGGTAGGGTCCAGGTGTGGGAGCTGCCTTCCTGGCACGTCGGTAGCATTGGTGCTCAGCACGGAAAACAAGATCGACGGAAAAAACAAACCAAAGGAAAAAAAAAAAAAAATAAAAGATCAGCAAATTTAAAGAAAATTCTAAAAACTTCAGAGAAGATTAACAAACTTCAGGAAAATTCTGAGAATTTCATGGAAAATCAGCGAAGCTCAGAAATCTCTGAGAACCATTAAAAAGATCAGGAATCTTCAGAGAAAATTGAAAAACTTCAGAAATATTTTAAGAACTTCAGAGACGATCATCAAACTTCACAAAATTCTGAGAATTTTAGAGAAAATCAACGAACTTCTGGAAAATTCTGAGAACTTTGGAGAAGACAAGAAATCTTCAGAGAAAATCAGCAAACTTCAAGAAAATTCTGCGACCTACAACAAATTTCACTAGTGATGAACTAGCCTCAGACAAATAAAAATAAAATAAAACAAATTTCCCGAAAATTCAGAACTTCATAAGATATTAACAAACTTCAGAGAAAATCAGCAGACTTCAGAAATTTCTGAGAGCGTCAGAGAAGAGCTGGAATCTAAAGAGAAAATCTGTAAACTTAAGGAATAAGGACTTCAGGGAAGATTAGAAATCAGAATATTCTGATAACTTCAGAGGAAGCCAGCGAACTTCTGGAAAATTCTGAGAACTTTAGAGAAGATCAGCAAACCTAACGAAAATTCTAAGACCTTCAGAGAACATCAACAAACTTCAGGAAAATTCTGAGAATTTAAGAGAAAATCAGCGAATTTCTGGAAACTTCTGAGAACTCAAGAGAAGAGCAGGAAACTACAGAGAAAATTAACTAACTTAGAAAATTCTGACAACTTCACAGAAGAAAATCAGGAAAATTCTGAGAACTTTATAGATAATCAGCTATTTTAACAAAAAATCTATGAACTTTAGAGAAGATCATCAAACTTCAGGAATATTCTGAGAACTTCAAAGAAGATCAGAAAACTTCAGGAGCTTGAGAGAAAATAAGCAAAGTTCAGAAATTTCTGACAACTACAGTGAAGACCAGGAATCTCTAGAGAAAATCAGCAAACTTCAGGAACATTCCAAGAACTTGAGAAGACCAGAAAACATAAGGAATATTCCGATAACTACAGAGAAAATCAGCGAACTTCAGGAAAAATCAGAGAAGATCAGAAAGCTTCAAGAATATTCTGATAACTTCAGAGACAATCAGCAAAGTTCTGGAAAATTCTGAGAACTTTATCTTATATTATATATTATATATTACTTTATATTATTTAGAAATCTTCAGAGAAAATCAGCAAACTTCAGGAAAATTCTGGGAACTTTAGAGAAGATCTGCAAATTTTAGGAAAATTCTAAGAACTTCAGAGAATATCAACAAATTCCAGGAAAATTCTTAGAATTTTTGAAAAATCAGCGAACTTTGAGAAAATTTCTGAGAACTTTGCAGAAGACCTTCAGAGGAAATCAGCAAACTTAAAAAAAAAATTGAGAACTTATGAGAAAATCACCGTATTATGCGACCTACAGAAAAGATCAACAAATTTCAGTAGTGATGAACTAGCCTCAGACAAATAAAAAAAAAAACAAATTTCCTGAAAATTCAGAACTTCAGAAAATATTAGCAAACTTTAGAGAAAATCAGCAGACTTCAGACATGTCTGAGAACGTCAGAGAGAGAGAAAATCTGTTAACTTCAGGAAACTTCTAAGGAATTCAGGGAAGGTCAGAATACTTCAAGAATATTTTGATAACTTTAGAGCAAGCCAGCGAAATTCTGGAAAATTCTGAGAATTTAAGAGAAAATCAGCGAATATCTGAAAACTTCTGAGAACTTTAGAGAAGAGCAGGAAACTACAGAGAAAATAAGCTAACTTGGAAAATTCTGACAACTTCACAGAAGAAAATCAGGAAAATTCTGAGAACTTTATAGATAATCAGCAAATTTAACAAAAATTCTATGTACATCAGAGAAGATCAGCAAACTTCAAGAATATTCTGAGAACTTCATAGAAGATCAGAAAACTTCAGGAGCTTGAGAGAAAATAAACAAAGTTCAGAAATTTCTGACAAATTTAGAGAAGACCAGGAATCTTCAGAGAAAATCAGCAAACTTCAGGAACATTCTGAGAACTTGAGAAGATCAGAAAACATCAGGAATATTCCGATAACTACAGAGAAAATCGGCGAACTTCAGGAAAAATCGGAGAACTTCAGAGAAGATCAGAAAACTTCAGGAATATTTTGAGATCTTCAGAGAAGATCAGAAATCATCAGAAACTTCATAGAAAATCAGCAAACTTCAGAAATATTCTACGAGCTTCACAGAAGATCAGAAAACATTAGGAATATTCCGATAACTACAGAGAAAATCGGCGACCTTAAGGAAAAATTGGAGAACTTCAGAGAAGATCAGAAAACTTCAGGAACTTTAGAAAAAATAAGCAAATTTCTCAGAACCTTAGAGAAGATCAGCAAATTTTAGGAAAATTCTAAGAACTTCAGAGAAGATCAAGAAATTTCAGGAACATTTTGAGCATTTCAGAGACAATCAGCGAACGTCTGGAAAATTCTGAGAACTTTAGAGAAGTCCAGAAATCTTCAGAGAAAATCAGCAAACTTCAGGAAAATTTTGGGAACGTTAGACAAGATCAGCAAATTTTAGGAAAATTCTAAGAACTTCAGAGAATATCACCAAATTTCAGGAAAATTCTTACAATTTTTGAAAAAATCAGCGAACTTCGAGAAAATTCTGAGAATTTCAGAGAAAATCAACAAACTTCTGGAAAATTCTGAGAATTTCAGAGAACATCAGCTTACTTCTGGAAAACTCTGAGAGCTTTAGATGAGACTATAAATCTTTAGAGAAAATCAGCACACTTCAGGACAATTCTGGAAACTTTAGAGAAGATCAGCAAACTTCAGGAAAATTCAGAGCTTTACAGAAGATTGAATGTGTTCCAAGAGTCGGTCAAAGAATTTCTAGACGATTTCCGGTGGACTTCTGCGAAGTGCTCATAGGGCATCCAAGCGAAATACAGGAGAAGACGAGATTTTCTATACCGAAGAAGTCTGGATTCAGAGATCTTCCATAAAACATTCGGTGGTCTTCCGGACGAAATTCAGAGACAAAACTTTAAAAAACGACACCAGCGTAGCCTAGGAAGAGGAGGGATTTGTTTTAAATCTGTAAATGGCTTCTGGCAGAAGTTAAGAAGAATTGCGTGAGGGAAGATGATGACAAAGTTTTCAAATTTCTAACACCTGAACGTACATCCATGATTATACAAAGGAATAATTAGGAATATTTTAGTAACATTAATTGAAATATCAAACATCAACAAAGTTTGAATGACTTCTTGGAGGAGTTTAAAAACGTTCAAAGCAACTTCCACAGACTTCAAGAAGGCAAATTCTTTTTTTTTATATATATGAATGAGCTCTAGAATTTCCACAACTACAGGGGAGCGTTCAGGTCATTTCAAAGGACTCCTGTGCGGATGGATTACAAACTTCCAGTTGCCCATTACAGAACTTCTGCACGGAGTCCCTCAGGAAGTGTTTCAAAGCACAGGTAAGGCACAAGTTGTAAGGTCAAATCAACCGAAATCGAAATAAGGCCTTTCAGTCCTTCTCTCCGCCCAGACCAGTTTGAAACAAAACGCAAAAATGGAAAGCTACCAAGTATCAAAAATCACGTGTTTCTCCCTGGCACAACCTAGCTCGTCTCAGACTCGTGACTTGTGCCAGCAGTCATCGTCGTCAGGAGCGCCGTGATTATGCCGCCGCCGCCGCCGTCTAAGCTGCACGACCCATCGCACCTTTTGTTAGGCTTCATCGTTTACATTGTACAACACACGAACGCTTTGACGGGATGATTCCTTCCCCAAAAAAAATAAGTAAATAGGGATATAATAGAGACCGAGAGAAGTCCTAGCAAAATGCGAAACCTTTGTTGTTGTTGTTGACAACACCTACTACTGACGGATGCAATCGATTGCGAACCGGGAACTAATCTAATCATGCTTCTACACTTCTTCTGTAACAAGTGTCATTGGTACTTGACCTGTAAATTCTGAACAATATCTCTTTGTTGGACAATTTGAAGGTGCCTTGGAGTTGACCGCTGATTTGTCCATCAGTTATGCAATTCGTAACTCGTAAATCGTTGAAGCTTTAAAGAACAAGCAAATGTATCACATGAAAGTCTAATCACCATCTTTTGTCGCAACGGAAATCGGAGCTATAAACGAAAGCAGCATGAATTTCCCTATTTTGGGAATTCCATGACGGCGACAACGAAACCCATAAATTAGCGCCAAAAATGAGCACGAACCCGGTGCCGGTTGACCTTGGTCTGCTCACCAAGCGCGAGGGAGAATTTGTGTGCCGCAGGACATCCAGTTAATTGATTACAAATCCAAGGCGCTTATCACGACCACGACGACAATGACAACGACGCCGATGACTGCTGCTGCTGCAGTAGTGTAAAGTGGTTAACCGAGGTCGGAAGTCAAGCGAAGCTGCATAACGAGCAGGACTTCAACGCGTTAGATATTCCAAGTGGGCGTGAGAGAATCGATCGAACTGACCAGCTCCGTCCGATCCAGCAGCTTGACCACGCTGTCTCTGCTGCTCGAGCACCAATGAATGAATGAATGAGTTCGCTCGACCTAATGATTTATGCAAATGTCAATGCCAATGCCTAGGCAGGTTCGTCATAGAATCAAACGCGCGGCAGGGACAGCGCGCAGTGGCCGGGTCTCGATGGGAGCAAGATTTATGAATAATAATTAAAACGACGATTAAAAGTGTCGAATCGACGGGGGCTTTGAGGGTTGGTTCTAATCAGAAAGGTATAGCGACTGAGGTGGACGTGAGGTCTGGGAATGACCTCGATTCGACCGATCGACGAGTTTGTGGTTGGTGTTTTTTTTTAGGCGAGGAGAAGTTTGAGAACAGGAATGCGAATCAACGGATGGCTTGTTAACTTAGTTTTGATATTTCCGTGATATTTAGGGCCTGCTTCCCTCCCAAATCGTGACTTCGGGGGTTGTTCAAAACTAATAAGAATTAACATGCACTTCAATTATAAGAGTTCTTTGCATTAAATTGTTTAATTATGAACTATGAAAAATTCTACTACCAGCATCCGAAGATCTTGGGATCAATCTGTGAGTAGATAAAACGGCAAAGTATGGCATGAGTATTTTTTGAAGCAGCTGGTTAGTCTGCGTCTGTTGCAAGGATTAACTTTGAAAAGGCCTTGCTTTCAACCATTCTCGTTCAGTTCGTAACTTCAGTTTAACTACCATAATACCATTTCGAAAGGATGTTAGACAATTAGTTATCAACTTTAGTGTGAAGCTGACACTTACTCAGCTGAGTAGTCCAGCCATATCTTCAAGTCCGTTCTGAAATGCTTAATAATAAATAAATTTTCCGAAGAAGTTTTCGTATGTCAAAGGATACCCAGCCCAGATCATAAAGAACATTCCAAAATGTGGAAGGTATTCTTAAATTATCCGAAAGAATTAAAAAAGAAAACACGTAAAGAAATAATGAAGGAGTTTACCAGGGATCATGTCGAACGACCAAGGTGGGAAGAATCCAAAGTTCCAAAGTTGATGGATTAGCGTATCCATTGTGGAAGCTAGAGGTTTGGGTAGGTACTTCTGTTTTTAGAAGATTTGTAGTCCTCTACAATTCACTCTCTTTTCGGAGGATAATTCTAAAGGAATTTGACTGGATGTTTCAGGTAATTTTGAGTAGCATTTCTAGAAAAATGTCAGGAGAACTAAATGTGAATTCCTAGGTAATTCTGAAGATACTACACACTAATCCAGGGCTCCGCTGATCAGTAATTTTTCAACTACTTAGCTGTTCGGTAGAAAATTAAAAAAAACTAAGAGGTTGTATCCAAGCCACGACCGTAGATTTGAAGTATGATTATGAGCTCGGTATCAATATTCGGCGACTGTGTTAGGGAAACCACTTTTTCCCATCAAAGAAACGCCTCGTTTTCTGATGACAAAATTACGCATTTTCATGCAAAAAACGCACGCAATTTTTTGGTTTATTCAATAGGTAATAAAAATGCCAAAATTGATTGGAGGAATTTCTTGCTAAAATTTGTCCAAATCACGAGATAGTCAAGATATAAATTCAAGATTTTTTTTGCCTTTTTGTAGCATCTTGGAGTTTACCTTAATTCGAAGCGCTTCTGGTTAATTAACAAGGTCATGTGGTATTCGGTCATTGCGAGAATGTTTATGTACCACTTCAATACTGTTACGCATTTGACCACAAAGCAAGGGTAGCAAACGTTCAATGAAACAACAATAATTCCAGTGGCCAATAAAAGAAGCGTTTTATCGTGATATCGTAATGCTGAGCCATAAGGGTGTTCAACACGGATGAGGCTGGCGAGCTGTATGTTGTTTGGAACGAGGGTGACGCGTTTGGCATAGATGGTCAACAGCGGCTCACGACGAGCAACTGAATCCGATCAGTAGCGGTGCAGTTTTTCCTCCTTCTTCGGTGAATCAACGACTCTTGAGGGCAGCCTTGATAGCTAACTACTTAC
Organism: Ochlerotatus camptorhynchus; assembly: GCF_037179485.1. NCBI lineage: Eukaryota > Metazoa > Arthropoda > Insecta > Diptera > Culicidae > Ochlerotatus > Ochlerotatus camptorhynchus. The sequence goes on from NW_027040813.1 coordinate 652,004, forward strand.
GGGGAACCTTTTGTTGTGTACTGGAGAACAATGTTCAACGCCACGCACCGAAAGCACTACTGATGCTGCTGATGACGACCGACCGCACACCACCATACACGGTGATTGAATAAGCACCGTTCGGCGAGACCGGGTGGAATTCGATTCTGAAATCTGTGTTAGGGAAAGCGCTGTTTACAGCCAATTGGTGATAATTATGATAACCATTGCAACAGTTATTTGTGTAATTTTCAATAGTGATCTATTGAAAATTGATAAATTTGTAATTTCCGTAGAAAAATTTCCAATAGATTGGCTTGTCTAGAATTCAAATCCATCCGCTATTGATAGAGTTACAAGTGGTCAAAACCTGACCACTTTTCGTAACGCGGTCGATTTTGGTTTTTTGCGACTGGAAATGATACCACCATTATGCTTCCTGGGTAGTGCGGGAAAGCGCGATGTATTCAGCTTCGCATGTGGATAGCGCTACTGTTGGCCCCGCTCCTTCCATGAACGTGAAAAGATATCCGGTTGTGGATTTCCTGGAATCCGGATCTCCTCCCCAATCGGCATCTGTGTAGCCAACCAAATCAGCGCAGTGCTTCTTCGAGTATGACAGCCGCACTGAACTAGTACCTCGCAGCGCTTGACAGCATTCCAACGGCTACGTCCGCGATTGCTGTTTAATTGGCTAACTTGGTTGACAGCAAACCTGATGTCTAGCCGCGTCACCTGCGCCAGATAGGTGAGATAGCCAACTGCCTCCTGATAAGGAAACTGCTTCATTTCGCGGATCTCTTCTTGCGACGTCGGTGCCATAGACTTATCCAGTTTGACACTAGCCTCCGCTGGTGTGGAGATTGGATTACAGTTCGCCAGATTGAACTGTGGCAAAATTCTGTCCATGGAGTGCTCCTGTTCTAACCACAGCTTTCCGTTCTTCATACCTCGTGTGATCTTCAATCCCAGACAGAAAGTCGCTTCCCAAAGGTACTTCATTTTGAAGTGGTTGTGAAGGAAAATCTTTCGTCGATCCGTCGATGGCTGGATTGCTTGAGGCTATATAGTGCTTTCCGCAAAAAACAGACTTCCTTCGAATTACCGGCAAACCCGTCCGGTAGGTTTACTAAAGATGACTTCATCCGTTAGCTTCCCTTGAAGGAACGCCGTGACAGCATCCATCTGCTCTACATTCAAGTCGTGCTACACTGCCAGCGCCAAAAGGTATCGGATGGTAGAATACCGTACCACTGGGGAATACACTTCGTCGAAATCGATGCCTGGCCGCTGCGAGCACCCTTCCACGACCAGACGAGCCTTGTACCGCTCGATCTCACCAGTTGGTCCTCACTGAGTTTTGAAGATCCACTTGTTCCGAATGGGCTTACGATCGCTTGAAAGGTTAGTCAACTCCCACGTCTCGTTTTCTCCAAGAGTGGCAATCTCTTCACACATGGCCGCGATCCACTGTTCGACGGCCTCGACCAAATCCTGTGGTTCGCCTGCCTGAACCACAATCACGTCACGGCTGATCTGGATGTCACGATTGACCGGATCATATACCCTATATCCTTTGACATCGGCTGCGTATCCCACGGAAATTGCTTTTTGGGATTTCGCGTCGAACTTCTTTCTCCTTTGCTTTGGTACGTGGACCAGTACTAACGATCCGAAAAATCGCAAATGTCTCAGATCTGGCTTCTACCGATCCATGCGTCTCAAGGGACCTCGTCTGACTCCTACTTACGAGGTACGCTACCGTTGAAACCACCTCGGCCCAAAATTCCTTCGGGAGACGTGAATCGTTCAGCATGCTTCTGGCCTTCTCAAAGAGCGTCCGATTCATTCGTTCCGCTGCACCGTTTTGCTGAGGTGTGTACGGACAAGTCTTTTGGTGACGCACTCCATCCTTCTCCATGCCCATTTTCCGTTCTCAGAACTTCCAGCTTTCGCCCGGTCTGCCTTTCGGTCATTGCTTCGAATGCTTCATTTTTCCTTGAGCTTGAGCTTGAGCTTGATTAACCGCCCACGGTTGCTACTCTGTTATTGCCATATCAGCTGTAATTACACAGAGAACCAATAGACGATGCTTGGGACTAGCAATCATCCTCAATGTGTAAAAACTGGTGATCTTAAATTAGGCAATACCAGCGCCGGCCGCGCCCGAACACAGGTCAAGAAAGGAATGGGAAGGATTGTGTTGACATGACAAGCGCTTTGATGGAAGCCGAGAACACCTCTGCACTTCCACGAGGAATCACTGGGATGTTGGATAAGAGGGTTGGGTTTGCAGCAGGGTTCGTTTTGGTAAACGATAAGCAGAATTGATGTCCTAACGATCATATAACGCGAAGGAGCTTGGGACTAAACCCAGTGCTCAGTAAGCAAAAACGTTTGCCACTAGGCTGACGAGCACCTTTTTAATCACCGAGTTGCTGTTATTACCATGTAGTCACATTAACAAATAAAACGATTGACGAATCTTGAATGTGGATGGGCCTGAGATTAGACTCATGATGTTCTGCTCAGTAAGCAAATACGGTTGCTCTAAGGCCACCGAGCCCCTCATATCACATAATACCGTTGCTCAGATTTTTGTATCCATTCAAACCCGGAACCAACGACAACAACGAGTTTCGCAAAATACACGATACACAAGCGATTTTACCATAAATCTCTTTGATATGTAAGGACCTGGGACCGCGTTTTTCTGCTCAGTAAGCAGGCCACTGTAACCGACGATCTTTCAAATCCGAAAACTAAAAACTACGAAAAAGTACTTCGGCTTTCATTAACTTCCACTTTCACGCGACGTTCAATGACAGGGTCCTAGCCAACGTCCACCCTTAACCTAAACCTGTTCTAATCCACCTGAAATGATTAACGAATTGAAGACTTTGACTACCCAGCCATGCAATAGTCTCATTCCGTGCCTTATGGCAACTTGATGATTCTATTGTGCTCATCTTCTGGCACCACCCAGGGGAGACTTGGTCCTGTACCCAATGCTTAACTTATCTCCATTCCACTCAGCTACTCGCAATTTCTTGTGATATAGTGGGCGGAATATTATTATATGAGACAGTTCAATGCAGACGTCTTTCCACATTTGGCAGATCGACAGGTAATCGGTGAGTTACCACGATAGTTGCTATTCAACAACTCGACAACGTCCCATCGTCAACGCCTGCCATGAGAATTTCCCATTGCAGACGCCAACGAAATAACGTTATCGAGCTATCGATCAACGAACCGGAAGAATCGATGAGCTACCTCTCCCCCTGCTTCGAATGCTTCATTTTCCTGTCCAGAAAATACAGGAACACCTTTCGACTCGCATCGTCGATGAACGTCATGAGGAAACGACTTCCGCCTAGTGAAGGGACCTCGATAGGACCAACCAGGTCGGAGTGGACTAAAGGAAATGGATTTCGTGCATGCTTACCCTCCAGACAAGCAATGCATTCGAGGATGGTTTTCTTCGCCATATCGATACCGTTTGCCATCGTTGTCAGCTTTCGTAATCTTTGAGGGTTGAGGTGTCCCAGTCGTCTGTGCCAGATGCTTGTGCTCGTTGTAAGTAACGATCCTTCGTTCCTTCGATTGAGCATGTACAAGCCGCCTACCTGTGTACCAGATGCGATCATGTTTCCCCGCATTATAGACTACGGTTAATCCCTTTCGACAAATCTTGCTGATCCATTGGAGATTAGTGGTTACTTCCGGAATTTTCACTACTTCTTGAACTTCGATGGGGCCTTCACACAGCTCGAGATTGCCCGGTCCCTTCGCGACTGACTTCATGCTGCCGTTGTTTGCCGTTCCCAGAGAACGCGACAATTCTTGCTGCTTCACAAAATCGTTGCCATTTCGGGACTTGTGACATGTGGCACCAGAATCGAAGTACCACTCTGAGGCGCTTACATCGCCTATCGCTACACCAAGCTTTACCTAACGTTCTTGGAGAATTTTGCTTCTGTGGACATTTTGCCCTCGCTTCTTGCAGTTGTAGCATGTGTCGTCCTTCTTCGCAGAACCACGCACTACAATGCACCGTCTCCGTTGCCATTCTTCGGTTCGCTCTGCACCTTCGTCTTGCAACATTGGTGCCTTAACTGCGTCAGACATCAACGCAGTACCCGATGCCTCCAGTCCCATAATCATGGGTTCGTAATGCTCCGGAAGACCCACAAGCAACAACGCAGCAAGTCATGAATCAACGACCTTGAGTCCGATGCTCGCAAGCTTGGACATCAGCTCGTCGACGTACGATTCCACGCTACCGCAATTGTCCAGCTGGATCGACGTTAGCTTCCTCAGCAACTCGATTTTTCGCGTCAAACCGTTGTCCTGAAAAGCACTCCACAGCTTCTCCACGCTTCCTTGGTCTCCAGGCCAACGCCCGCAAACTAACCTCTCCGTTGACACTGCGCACCAGGATCCCTCGTGGATGAGCGTCATTTTCAGCTTTTCAATGAACGGCATACCGACTCCACTGATTCGTCCGTTCCCAGCGATCAGCACTCCAGCTCCATTCCTTGCTTCCGGTTCTCCGGCTCCGTTTCTGGAGGAGTTTCCAACAGAGTGACTATTTCGAATCAACTACTACTGTTGCTACGTTAGTTGCTAAGGTACAGTAGTAGTAATAGTATCGGAGATCGTAGGTTACTTCGATCTCTTCTAACAGTACTGACTTTGTTCAGAGCAGTTCTACGCCAAATGACGAATCGGAAAAACTCGACAATTACGAAAAGTTTTATGCTAATCGGAAAAGATCGAGTCAATTTTTTTATTTTTTAGCCTTTTTGGCCTGGAACTGAACTGGGGTCCCAAGTAACAATTTTGGTTTTATGAGGGTTCTGTAGACCATGAATTGGACTTGTAGAACGCTTTAAAACCTTGCAATGTTACTTGGGGTCTCTCTGATGAGGGCTGTTCATAAAGTACGTAGACGGAATTTGAGAGGTTTTAAACCCCTCTTCCCACTGCGTAGGCAAATTTTATGGACCGTTGGCACTCGCTAAACCCCTTCTCCGTCCCTAAGGTGTCTACGTGGTTTATAAACAGCCCCTTAGAGATCCTGCAGAGCCCAGAGCCACTGAATGTCTCAGAACTTCTAAAAAGTGTTTTCAGTTGTTGCCTTGAAGTTCTCGGATCTGCTGAAGTCATAAATTTTCCTTAAACTGTTCCCGAACTTTCTTGATGTTCCACTAATTTCCTGATAATCTAGGAACTTTGTTAAAGTTTTCCAATATTTCTTGAGATTCTCGGAAGCTTTGCTGAAGTTTTCGCTTTTCTACTGTCCAGAGATGAATGAAACTGTCTTAAAAATATCAAAAATCTTTTGATCAATTTCTGAAGTTTTCTTTAATTCTTAGCTCATCATCACCGCCCCAAAACTTCCCAGAAGTGATCGGAACTGCGCTAAAGATTAGTAAGTTTTATGAAGCTCTTGGAATTTGTTTTAATGTTCCCACAATTTTGCTTAAGTTATCTGGACTTCCTTCCTTACTTCCTAACTTATCTAGATATCCCTGAAATTCACAGAACTTCTTGAAAGTTCCGGCATATTCAATGAAGTTAACGAAACCGACTTGAATTTTTGAAACTCATTTGAAATTCCTGAAGCATTGCAGGAATTTTCTGAACTCCCTCAATCTTCCAGCAGTCTGTTGATGAAACTTTTTTGAATTTCTCGGAATTTACGTTCAATCCTCGTAGCTTCTCATAGGTTCCTACAATTTTCGTAAATTTAATGGGATTCCTCTGATTCTCTATTTACAAGCTTCCCTGAAGTTTTAGGAAGCTCGCATAATATTTAACAAATTTTCCTGACGATGTTCTTGAAACCGCTCTGAACCTAATGGAAAGTTAATAAAGTTCCCTGAAGCTTCCGTATTAGATTATGTAAATAATTCCATGCTAATTCAATAGCTTATCGTATATTAATTCAAAACGAATTATCGAAATCCTTGGAATTCAAAACACCCTACCTAAACAACCTGCTCTTAGTCCGAACCTGTTGAAACTAAAACCCCTGCAATGGTCGCCCTTAAACCCATCAGTTATTCAACTCGTAACTTCAATTTCTCTCATTTAGCTTCTTTTTTTTCGAAATTTCCAAGCACCCACAGCACTCTTAATAACCATACGCCACTACTAACCACGTATGCTAAACCATTTAACCCATTCAACACGCTACCGCCTATTTTCCCTCACCTCTCCCCCTCGTTTCCGCATTCAAACCAAGCCATAATTACCCGACCGAAAGCGAGCAGACGATGACGACGACGACGACGACGCCGACGATCACGACCACGGGGGGAAAATCAACACTCACTCTTTTCCGTTTTTCCAAACACAGCACCCTTTCGAAACGGGGGGGAGGGGGTGGGTGCCTACCTTCCCTACCTACCTATAGCTACCCAGTAGTGGTGTTTCTAATTTTCTTTTCATCGCCATTCAACGTTTTCAGCGCCAATGTGTTTCAGTAGTAGCATATAAACAAAACCGCCGACTGGCTGCCGTTTGGGTTGAAGGGAAAGCGCTTATGAATAGCTGCTAGTCATACATAGCTACTAACTAACGCCGAGCGCGTACGCTTAAAGCACTGTTACCCACTGCTGGGTGGGTAAAGATTTGAATCTGATCTGCATTATTATTTTCGGGTTCAGTTGGGCAAGGTCGAACCGATTAGGGGCTCATTTGACTGGGTAATTCCGTTGTGGCTTGTGTAGGGATGATTTACTTTAGTGACACTTTGAGGGGGAAAAAATTACTCCATTGAGCCACACCTCATCACAGTCAGAAAAAAAAACGCCGAGAATGTGTGAACTTTTATCTGCCAATCAAAATCAAACGAGGGGTGGTGCTCTCGTTGGGGAACAAACGATTTCCTTAATCTTCCGAAATTCGCAACATTTGTTTACCATATTCCACAGCACCATCAACGAAGTGTGGAGGCCAATTTCGGTTCGGTCACGCGGCTAAAAATAGTACCAATTCTTGATGCTCCGTTGGAGTCGTTGTTGTTGTTGGTGAAGTCTCAATCTCGAAGTTTGCGATTATGGAAGTACATATGTAGCGAGTAGTATCCATTTTCACATATTCTCACACGGTGAGGACGTGTGTGGCGGCTTAGCACGGCAAGTTCTGAGCAATGCTTTAACAAATGGCAACGATATGTAGCTGCCGCCACCAACGGTTGCCACATGGGTTTCGAATGCTATGATTCACCTATTTTTGATTGGATTGAATTTGGTAGCTTTTGAGAATGCGATTAGGGTAAGGGAATTTGGTGAGTTTGAAGTTGAAATTTTTCATCGCATTTCTTGTACTCAAACACAAACTACGTAGACACATTTTGAGCGATATTCCACGCTCCCTGTGAAGGGAGCCAGTCTATAACTAATTTTCAAAATTTGTAGATACTGTAGAGAGTACCAAAAAACTCTTCGCTTGCCATGTAAATTGTTAATATGGTGTCCATGGTCCAGCCCAAAAAACATTTTCACATCTGCTTTATCGACCTGCTGAAACAACGTAAAGCGGATTGAAATTTGGTTGGAAGAACGAGTATACAAAAGAAATAATGTTCGAGTTTTAGGCAGGACGTCTTGATCAGAAATCCATATCAAATCCTTCTCAAGAGTAGTTGTTGTCGGCGTCATCATCGGTGTGGCCGTCGCCCGGACCGAAATCTAATAACAGCATGTTGAACGGCAGCTTGATCGTAATTGATTTGTGATATAAGGAGCTCGGTGGCCTAGTGGCGACCGATTTTGCTTACTGAGCAGAAGACCGTGGGCTCAACCCCAAGCTCCTGCACTTTATAGAGTTATAGTGTAAATCGGATTTTTTTTTCTTAATATTTTAAGCGTATTAAAATTCGGTTGGAGGAACGAGTATGTAAAAGAAATAATGTTCGAGTTTTAGGAAAGACGTGTTGAGCGGCAACCATATTAAATCCTTCTCAAGAGCAGTTGTTGTCGGCGTAGTCGTTGAGGTCATCGCCGGGATCGAAACATAGTACGAACAAATTGAACGGAAACTTTATCGTAATTCTTTTGTGATATAAGGCGCTCGGTGGCCTAGTGGCGATCGATTTTGCTTACTGAGCAGAAAGCCATAAGATCAATATCAAGCTCCTTCACGCTATTGAATCGTTAGGACATCAATTCAGCTTATCGTTTACCAAAACGAATCCTGCTGCAATCCCAACCCTTTTATCCAACATCGCAGTGATTTCTCGTGGAAGAGCAGAGGTGTTCTCGGCTTTCATTAAAGCTAGTATTACGTCAACAGATTCCTACCCATTCCTTTCTTGACCAGCATTCGGACGTGGTCTGCTCTGGTATTTCCTAGTTTTTGAACACCAGTATTTACACATTGAGGATGATTGCTAGTCCCATGCAACGTCTATTGGTTCTCTGTGTATCTACAGCTGATCTGGAGAATTATGGAATTTCATTCTCGGGCGCTAAATCATGCTCATCCTGATGAGTATGATTGTACTTACCACACAATTATACTAATGCAAAAATGGTACAGGCATCGGAAGCTCTCAATTATAACAACTGTGAAAGTAACACTAAGTTGAGAGCACGCAATATGCTAATATGCAATAAGCAATACGAAGAAGAAGAAGAAAAAGAAGCTCATGCTGATGAAACAACGTGAACAGCGGGTTGTAAATAGCAGTTACAGGGACCAGAAATCAGCAAGGACCAGAGACCTGCTGGGACCAGACATTAGCGGAGACCAAAGTTAAATCTGTTTGCGCACGAGGCGAACGTTTTGTGTATTTATTCTTTTTAGTGCTGATTAGATTGATCCCCGCCTCATATTATTTATCATAGTCCCAGAACCGACTGCGGGTAATCGGTCACCCCACTAACTTCAACCCTTTTCCACTTCAAAACACGCACTATTCAAAGTGAGCATGTTGCCGCAAGCTTTGGCTCCTCCCACTAGAAGGATTTCATAGCTTAGCATAGCAGCCACTATAGCAAAAAAAGGGAAGAAGAAGAAGCATTTAGCATATAAAAGTAGCCACCACGACTGTCGAGCTGTTCAGTCCGTATTTTCGCTCGAGTTCTCGATTCGATTTTGTTTCGTTTTGTGCTGTCACGTTGCGCCGTGGAAGTGTCGCCACCTTCTCGCGTTCTGGCAAGTTTAATTGAACTTGCAAACACGAAACAAATGGTGCGTAAACGTGCCAATGAGCCAGCAGCGGGCCCTTCAAAGAAGGTTTAGCCCAGCGCGTCGCAGGATGACGCCGGAAAACGAGTACTGCAAGCCAACCAGTATGCAGTACTCCCGGAAGAAAATGGCGATGGTGACGCCGTTCCCATGGCAAGACGAGAGCGGATTCCCCCGCTTTTCACGCCGGTGAAGGATGTTGCCAAGCTGGGTGCCGAACTGGCAAAACACAAGCTGCTGCCTCGCTTCAAGCTTTGCAGCTTCGGTACCAAAATCATGTGCTCCAGCCTGGAGGAGTACAAACAAATAGAAAGTTTCCTGAAGAACAACAACGTGGACTTCTTCACGCATGATCTGCCATCGAGCAAGCCACTGAAGGTGTTTTTGCGTGGAATACCGTCGTTCGGGGCTGCTGCGGTGAAGTCCGAGCTGGAGCGGCTTGGGCTCCAACCTGAGGCCGTGTTCCAGATGAACCGGCGTCCCAACGAAAACATCAGCTTCCGTTATCAGTTGTTCCTGGTGCATTTCACGAAGGGATCCACCAGTCTTGCAGCTCTGAGATCCAAAATCCGGGACCTGTTTCAGGTCATCATCAGTTGGGAGCATTTGTGCTGGAACTCACTCAACTGCGTCCTGTGAGCAAGTCGATGACATCGAGCCAACGTGTGTCAACTGCGGTGGAAACCACCAAGCCTCCAATCGCGGATGTCCCAAGCGAGTGGAGTTCATTAATATCCGTCGGAAGGCCACAATCAACAACCAGCTCGGTCGCCGGAAGTCGGAAGTCCAGTACCCAGTTCTCCAGCCCCGTCGACATGTTCCGAACCTAGCCCCGCTTCCGCTCAACAACCAACAAGCCAATCCTGCGAGTATCCAAATGGTTCCCAACAGTCGGACAGTTCAGCATCGTCTCGCTGTTGCTGCGGCCCAGCCAATTCCAGGTTCATCCACCGCCCCTGGTTTATCATACGCTGGTGCTGTCTCAGGTGAATCTGTCGACGATTCTCCGTTCACCTCGGAGGAACTTGTGACGCTCGTGGCCGAGGTCATCATCATCATGCGTACCTGCAAGACTCGATCTGAATAGCTTCATGCTGCCTTGTCACTCGTCACCAAGTATGGACCGTGAAGCTATAAAAATTGGAAATTGGAACGCTTGCTCACTGAAGAACAAGCATAGAGAGCTACTCGATTTCCTCAACACCAAGGAGGTTGACATTGCTATCATCACCGAGACGCATTTGAAGCCCGAACTGAACATATTCCTTCCCGAATTTTGGATCGTCAGACTTGATCGCACCTGCTCTGGAGGTGGAGGAGTGGCCATCGCTGCAAGACGGAACATCAGTTGCCGGCTGTTACCAAACTTCCAGCTGAAAACAATTGAAGCCATCGGAGTGGAGGTGAACACATCACTTGGCCCAATCACCATCATCGCGGCCTACTGCCCCAAGCAAACCAACATCAGGGACGGGTCGTCAGTGGCCCTCCGGAAAGACATCATCAAACTCACCCGGAGGAGCGGGAACTTTATCATCGCTGGCGATCTGAACGCAAAACACCAAGCTTGGGGCAACGGTCGGAGCAATAGAAACGGCATCATCCTCAATGAAGACCTGCAAGAGGGCCACTATACCATCTTGGCCCCGGACTCTCCCACCCGGTTGAGTCGGTCTGGGGTCCATGCGACCATCGACATCTTCGTAATCAACCTGGGACACAACATCTCGCAACCTGTGGCATTCTAGGAGCTTAGCTCGGACCACTACCCGGTGGTGGCCGACGTTGGATCCTCGGTTAACCGATTCGAAGCTTCCCGGCGCAACTACCATCGAGTCAACTGGGCGCAATATCAACACTGCGTCGACACAACCATCGACTACGATGTCCAACCGGGGACGTCCGAAGATGTTGACCGGTGTCTACAAACCATCGAGGAGGCGATTTCCCGGGCCAGGGAACAACACGTGCCAGTATCCAGACAGGTGAGTAACACTCTGAACCTTGACAGCCCTACCAAAGATCTCATTAGACTCCGCAACACCATTCGTAGGCAGTACCAGCGTACTGGCCTGTCTAACTTGAAGACCAATTGTAATCGATTAACAAAGATCATTCAGGCCAGGATGGTGGATCTCAGAAATAACGATTTTGCTAGTAAGCTCCGCTCTCTCCCAGATTGTGCTAAGCCCTTCTGGAAACTTACAAAAATTCTTAAAAACGAGCCTAGGCCCATTCCACCACTGACCCCACTGGATCGTCCCGACGACCCAGTGGTTCATCTGATAACTCCTAAAGAGAAGGCTGCCGCGATAGGTCAACACTTCGTCAGCTCCCATAATCTCGGACAAAACATCGTCAGCCCTCATGAATCTGAGGTTGCTGAAAATGCAACCAATCTCCATCAGATTCCTAACATTTTTCCAGAGGAATCCGAGATTACGGCTGACGAACTGTTGGCCTTAATCAAATCATCTAAAAACCTGAAGGCCCCAGGTTTCGACAACATCCTGAATCTGGAACTCAAACACTTGAGTTCCAGATTCTACAACCATCTGGCATTGCTTTGTAATCAGTGCCCCAGACTTGGCTACTTCCCCTCGTGTTGGAAGTCAGCTAAAGTCATACCCATCCGGAAATCTGGGAAGGATCTGTACTCTCCTTCAAGTTATCGACCAATCAGCCTTCTCTCAGGGTTATCAAAACTGTTCGAAAGAGCACTGTACCACCGGCTCCTAACATCTGCCGATGAAAACAACTTGCTACTCGAGGAACAGGTTGGTTTTCGGAAAGGTCGTTCGACCGTCCACCAGCTGACTCGAGTAACAAACATTCTCAGACGGAACAAGTCTGTTTCGAAAACATCTGCCATGGCGTTGTTGGACGTTGAAAAAGCGTTCGACAATGTCTGGCATGATGGCCTGGTGTTCAAATTGCAGCAGTACGGTCTTCCAATCTTCCTAGTGAAGATCATAAACAACTATCTATCAGACAGGACGTTCCGAGTCTCTCTGAATGGCATCACATCGGATGCTTTCAACATCGGTGCCAGGGTTCCACAAGGAAGCATCCTTGGCCCCATCCTATTCAACCTGTTCACCTCCGATATGCCGTTGTCTCTGTTCGCAGATGACACATCCATCGTCTACAAGGGTAGGGTCATCGGAGCTCTGACTGCCAAACTTCAGAGAGGCCTAGACGTCCTGTCTGAATACTTCAACAGCTGGAAGATCCGTATCAACGCGGCAAAGACCCAGGTCATTATCTTTCCACACTCGAAATCTCCCAGACTTGTTCCGTCGGAGAATAACAAGATCTGCTTGAACGGCACAGTGGTGGAATGGTCCAAAGAGGTCGTGTACCTCGGGCTAACACTAGACAGCAAGCTTCTTTTCAGGGAGCACGTTGACAAAACGAAAACCAAGTGCAACATCTTGATAAGATCGTTGTATCCACTTATCAACAGGAAGTCAACCCTGTCCCTAAAAAATAAGCTTGCTGTCTACAAACAAATCATCCTTCCTGTAATCGAGTACGGTATGCCAATCTGGGTGAGTTGCGCAAAATGCCATCACCTTAAACTCCAAAGGATCCAAAACAAGATCCTTAGGATGGTCCTAAACAGTCCCCCGCGGACTAGAAATTCTGAGATCCACCTCCTGGCTGGAATTCAGACATTAGAAGAACGGAGAGTATTCATCCTGGAAAGGTTCAGAGACACCTGTCTGAGATCAAATCATCAGATTTGGTCACGTTAGGTTGTTATACTCGTAGTTAGGTAGATTATCATTTTTTCAATTCAAATAAAACAAATCCCCAAAGGGGTATTCTGTAAACTAGTTGAAAAACGCAAATATTAAATTAGAATTTCAAATTAAACAAAGATGAAGAGCCAGATAGGCTAATCAATTAATATGATAAATCAATGTACTACCATAATCAACAGAAATAAACATAATTTTACTACTACTACTACGCAAAGCGAACTTACGTGTACCAACCATTGTATCGAACGGATCATCAAATACAAAGTTTAAACTAAACAAATACGCATTCTCCTTTACCGTGACAAGCCGAGAACAATCAGCCTTTCTCAAGGCTCACAATGGGATAATCCCTGCAAGTCGAGCATTTCGTAACCCCCCCATCCATACCTTTGGTATTCCCCTTGAAGAGGGAATTGGCCGTACAGATAGGATTCTCCGAGCCGAGGATTTCCCACACCATTTTCAGTGTCCGTGACCGGACAAAGTCTCTACTTGAGATCCAAAGTTCAGAGATCAGCAGAGACGAGAGACTGGTCCTAGTGACTGAAAATAAGAGCACACTAGAGAGCAAAAAAGATATATAGAGATCAGCAAAGACCAGCGAAATCTATTGCTCAGAAATTATTCCAAAAACCTCCAGGTGACCAGAAATCTCAAAAAACTCCTCAAGATATTGATTTTAGACTTCAGTTAATCAGGTATCATTTTGAAGATCTCCAACTGCCCAAAATTCAGATCACATATCCCAGTTATTCTCTCAAATACGAAATCGCTCAGAAATTAATAAAAAATCTCCTGGTAACCATCGATCTCCAAGAAATCTTCAAGATATCTGTTAAAGACTTCAGCGTGATCAGGTATCATTCTGAAGATCTTCAACTGCCCAAAAATTCAAATCACCTCTCCAAGAGGTTCTCAACGATTCCAGGTTGCTCAGAAATTATTTAAAATAACACCAAGTGATAAGAGGTCACCGTGAAATCCTTAGGATGCTTTTTGAAGATTTTAGATTGATCAGATATCAATCTGCAGATATGCAAGTATTCCATAATCCATATCGCATCTCTCAGATTTTCACGCATATGAAACACGGCAGCTTAAAAATTATTCTAACGTCCTTCGTGAGTTTTAAAATCTCCATACAGTCGTCTGGATGTTGTACTGAAGATCTAAAACTGTTCATCAGTTCAAATCAGATTTCTCGGACATTCTCTCATGATGAAAGGCTCCATCGAGTATTGTTCTGAAAATTTTCGACTATGCAACAATTCAAATCAAATTGTCCACTATGCAAAGTCACCTGGTATGGTCTCTCGCAGCTCAGGATGATATAGTATGGTCACCTCAGGATGCCTTCGATCTTACCTTTCTATGCAACTTTGCTTATCTCCACCCATGCACAAATTGACTCAAAATATACAGTGTATCTCAAAATTGATCGTACACCCTAGAAAATATTATTTTTTTAAAACATGGTGAATATACGTATTGTTTTAAATCGTGACTGGTGATTGAACTAATGTTTATTGATTTATTGCTTTAATTTTGGTCTTTATTGAAGGGACCTGTATAAAGATAGATTTATTTTAGTACAACACTCAATTTTCAACTTTTTACCTAGAGGACAAATTTTAGTAAAATTATTGGCAGATGAATGATCTTTATAACGACTAAAAATGAGCAAAATTTCAAGAAGTTATGTTCATTTCATTTCAAGAATATAAGATTTTTCAAGAAAAAGTCGTTTACCTTAAACTGTTTTAACTTTTGTAAACTCAACCAAATATGCCCAATACTGAGCCAATAATTGAAAAATGTCAGCTGCCAAAAAAATCAGAGACGTATCATTTTAACTTGAGCTTTTAGAGTCATGTTTTGGACGCAGGACTACGTCTGTGATTTCTATACGGGGGTACATTTTGTGAAAACCGAAAGTGGAACATGTAACAAAATTATGAAAGATTTTAAACGTCAATAACTCAGCTGCCCCTGGACCGATTTCAATAAATTTATCACCAATCGATCAGAAATATTTCTACGCATCTACGAATTGAAGACTTTATCATTTTTCAAAATGTCACTATTGGAAATTGCACGAATGTGCAACTGTTGCTATGATAATTAAATTTATCACCGATTTCCTGCAAAAAAACGATTTCCCTAACACAGATTTCAAAGTTGAATTCCGTCCGGTCTCACTGCGTGGTGAGTGGTGATGTTGTCCAGTATGCAACGAAAGGCTGCCTGCAAGCAGCGAGCTGCAGCCCACATGAACATCCATAGAAGGAGGAAGAAGGCGTACCGCTATTATCTATGTCAAGCGCGTCACTCTCACTCCAAACAACATACAGCTCGCTAGCTTCACCTGTGTTTAACACCCCAATAGCTCAGCATTACTTAACCATCACGACAAATCGGTCTTTTCAGGACCACCATAAATTTGTAAAAGAGTATTTTATGGACATTTGTCAAGATCATCAATCGGATGTCATTTCCCATATCAAGATATATCTGGAATTAGGGCATAACAGTTTTTGTAAACAATGACTTTTTTCGATGATGTCTTGAAAGTCAAGGCTCGCCCACGCAAATCGACATCACCATCAGGTAGGGAAGACTTCTCCTTCCCGACGGTAATGTTGGTTTGCGTGGGCGTCCTTGAATTCCTAAAAATCATCGAGAGAAGTCATTGTTTACAAAAGCTGTTACGGCTAATTCCAGCTCTATCTAGATATGTTTAAATCGAACATACTATGTTCTTGAAGGCAAGATTAGTGGTGCAATTTCAAAAACCAAAGTCGTCCACGCCATAAAAATGGTCTGATTTTGATCCAGGGATGATGGATTTTAATTCTTAGCACGCCAATCGATAGGAATTTTTTCTACGATTCTGTTAAAATTAAGACTTTATCATTTTTCAAAATGTCACTATTGAAAATTGCACGAAAATTGCAACTGTTGCTATGATAACAAAAATTATCACCGATTGCCTGCGAAAAGCGATTTCCCTTACACAGATGTCATAGGGGAATTTACGTATTCTCGTCAATCTAAGCAGCGTCCGCACTTCTATTAGCATTTTGTCAGCGTTACGCACATATATCACGTGTCTGTTTGTTAACATTCATCTGCTGCTTGCTTCTCTATCCATTCCAATCGACAGAATTTTTCAAACCGGTTTGAAAGCGATTCTACAACGCTCCAAACTTCTCAGGTGAGTGTGACTATTGTCGGCAGCCTCTTTTTCTTCGGCAACCTTCCCATTAGAACTGCGTGTTAACCAGCTGTTCTATTATCGGCAACTCGAAATCAGCCCCATTTTGTAGTGCGTATACTTCATTTGAAGAAAAATCTGGCATAATAGGATTGCTCGGTCGTACAAATATAATCAGATTGAAGCTGAAAGACTAAAGAATCGTTTGAATACATTCAGGGAAGTGTGTTGATGGGAAAACATAGTGAAATTATCGTATAAATTTTGGTTGCCGAAAACAGTCAATGGGTGCCGAAGTCAACATTTACCCTAGTTGAATTTCATCCGATCTCACCAAACGGTGTTTATTCAATCACCGTGTGATGAGTGGTGGTGTTCTTCAGTACACAATGAAAGGCTGCATGCAAGCAGCAAGCTGCAGCCCACATGAGCATCCATAGAATGAGGAAGAAACCGCACCGCTATTGATCGGAATCAGTAGCTTTTCGTGAGTCGCTGTGGGCCAGCGCGTCATACTAAAGAGTATAAACAGAGAGAACCCCGCCCAAATTTCTATTCCTGCACAAAACACAAGCTCCTGCTGCAGTTAACACATAATATGTATTATATAAGACCACGTAGTCCTACGTCACCATTGCGTACGACCCCATAGGGCTGTCCCTTGTAGTTTTTTTTTTAATTTAAGTACTGCTGTACGATCAAACTTGAGATACACTGTATCATTTTTTTGTTTGTTTCCCAGAAAGACATTATTTGTTCTACAACTTTGTCTCAGATGACATTTCGATAAGACGTTCGCCAGTTAAGGGCTATTAGGGAAAACAAAATTGATTGAGGCAAAATAAAAAATAAATGCAAGGCAATTGATGCATGACTTTTCATTAAACGAATTGCTTACGTTTTCTTCCAGCTTCATACGCCGGATCGTATGAATATGATACGCACAATTTCCTGAGTGTACGAAACCCTTACTTAAACCATCATCGAATTTATTATTTTTCAGCACATTTACGTCAAATTACGCATGCTTTACACGCATCGAAACATAACACAGTTTATCCTACACCCGATGTAAGCTCGTTAATCACCCGACAAAGCTGTCGGAATTTCGATTCAACGCTCGACACCCGGCAGACATGGTCAGACAACTCGCGTGTGTTGGTACCCTATATGCACGCATTTTTCTTCATTAGCCGACATACCTGCACCCGGACCAGATATCTGACATTATCCACCTGTCTCACCTCTGCACGATTGCTGGCGATATAAGCAATTCTATACCGGGTCGGGGTAATTACTAGCATATCAGTGCCCCAGCGTAACTCCTTCTCCTCGTGCGCTCAAATTGAGGTTATGTCACCTCCTCCACCTGATTTCCGCGTGAAAATGCTTATCACAATTATCACCGAGTGGCGCGGCGCCTGCCGCTGATAATTATTATTATTGTAGCCTACTAACAATCGAGGTAGCCCCATATGGCACTCCTTTCATGCATTCGGGTGTTGTTATTGTTGTTGTTGTTGATTGTTTTTCTCCAAATGAAGTAACATATTGATTACTGGTGCACAATTTTCGTCAGTCGGTCAGTATGGCGATGCTGGTTGACGGCCTTCCGGAGCACGATCATTCTACGGAAAGGCCAGTGTGCGTAAATTGATTGCCTGCCTGCCGTCTACAGATGCAACAACATTGATGGCAACGACGCTCCAAATTTGGTATTGCCTTCAGGGGGCCACCTCCTATAGTAGTGTAGTGACAGTTGTCGTTATAATCGATCGGTGCGAGTAGTACCAGTAGCTACCACCGTAAAAAAGGCAGCTAATCGATCAAAATCGCCACCTCCGAGTGTCTGTCACCTCCGGATTGGCGTAGAAAAGCTGGTTCTATGATTGCATCAACACCAACGGCAACTGCAATTGATTGGATCAAAGTTAGTGGATTGGTGATCAATTTGTATTACAAATTGTGCGATCTCGCTGTCGCTTACAAAAAAAAAAGAGACGAAAATGATTAGCCTAAGTGCTTCCACTTATTCCGGAGTCAAACCACTTACGAGAGACCTCGGCTCGGAATGGTTCTCAGTTCCGTAATGTATTCATGAATTCGCTCAATTTAATCAACCCCAAAAGCAACCACTTTCCCGAGCAATTCGCGCGAGTCGTCGTGCGTCGTCAAGGTCGTGGCGCACCATTGCGAATCCTACACGACAAGGTTACGAAACGGTGAAGATTTCCCTTTTCTTCTGCGAAGCAGAAACGTCCCAATCATCGTCGTCGACGTCGTCGTCATCACCGAATGCACGCGCGGGTTAAATCGAGCCTACTCACGCGCTGCCTCTCGGTGCGCTCCTCAATGTCATCTGCCTGCTTGCTAGCTAGTCAGCCCCCGTCGGAATCTAGGTCACCTCTCTGAGTCACATACGGCGACTGCAGTAGGCCTTAACTAGTTAGCGCCATGCCACCCCCGAATATTGGCGCTCTGTAGTAGCATAAGAGAGGCGATTCATAAGAAGGCGACAAAGTATCGACGCGAAGGCGGTGGGCTCGATTTCAAGTGATTAAATTTCCATAGTAATCACGTCAGTGATTCTTCCTCCACTGGCTATGACTGTGCCTATTCTAGAGCGTGCGGTTCATATCTTCAGATGGTGATGGTTGCTGGCTGTAAGTGACAAATTTGATTAAGATTTTAAATGTGTGATTATGGTAATGAAATAAATGGCCCATAGGGCATTACCATTAAAGATACCATTGGAGAATGCTTCCTAATATCTGATATTAGGGCCTCCCTTAGCTCAGTCGGTAAAGGCGCAGCTACAAAGCAAGACCATGCTGGAGGTGCCGGGGTTCGATTCCCGATCCGGTTTAGGAATTTTTCGGGTTGGAAAATTTCTCCACTACCCTTGGCATAGAGCATGACTGTACTTGCCGCACAATTATACGAATGTAAGAATGGTACAGGCATCGAAAGCTCTCAATTAAAAACTGTGGAAGTGCATCTAGAACACTAAAGTTGAGAGCACCCAATAAGCTAATATGCGATAAACAATAAGCATTTGCTTCAGCCAATCAGCTTTCGCAATCGCAATGAGTGGGGAGAAGAGCACACCTCCTATCCACGAAACGTCGAAAACAGAATCGCATTGGCTTAAAAGGGAAAATCTTCGGGTCGTTTACTACAAATCTCACGGTATCTGGAAGGTCATGGTTGCATAAATGGCATCAAGGGCTGAAAGTGATTTATAAGATAAACATACGTACTTCAAAGTGGAAGGTTCCCAGTGCTGTACTGTTTTTGATTTGTCAATATAATTAGATTATACGTACCTGTAAAGAGAGGAAAATTAAGAAAATTAGAAAACTTGACGAAAAATGGTGAAGTAAGAGAATAGAATTGAACATATTTTCATGACAACCACCAAGATTATCCTGAAAAATTCTAAAAGCGTTTTTGATGCCGTTGTGTTGTACGTTTTTGGATTTTTCAGTTTTCAAATACCTCTTAGGCGTGAAAGGCTTTTACGGTAGTTTTCAAACTTATTCGGCGTATTTTCGACTTTTTCGAAGCAGGGTAAGTGAGCTAGAGGTAGACATAGAGGTGCTCTAATTGGCCCTATCTTAATTTTCAATTTTATTCATTATTTACCAAATTTATTTCGATGCAAGGTTAAAACATAATAAAACCATGAAAATTTATTTCAAATTTGAGTTAGGCTCCAAGGAAAAAAAAACTGGAGCACTATTGCCATAACTGTCACACTACCCTATTAAGTATTGCTTTTTTGGCAAATTTAATGCTTTTTCGGCGCATAAATGGCTGTTTCAAAAGCCATTTCTTAACCCCCTTAATGGCTTTTAAATAACCGAAGAGTTATGCGTTGTGCAAGAGCGCTGCCACATCCTGGAGTGACTTACTGGAACCTCCCGTCGGTGTCGTATTGGATTTCAGCCGATTTCGGACTAAAATTCAATAATTGCAAATTTATTCCGCCAATCGCGCGAAAGAGCAAATCTCCAACCACCGATCTCGGCTGACCGGTGCTGGCGACTAAGATCGATGGCTGTCCATAACCTGGCACGGCATACAAATTGGACAGAATCAATCATCATCCCCACTGTGTGTCTGTCTCTATCTAATCATCGTTCGATCCTGACTTAGGCTCCCGCCAGCCTAAGAGATTCATGGTCAAAATGGTACTCTATTAGTACGCCATCAATTCCATCGATCGACGATCGTGACTTACATTGTTAAAAGATTCTTCGCGCGCGCAAGTTGGACCGTTTGCACCGGACCCATATTTTACCCATATTTGCATGAGCAAGGGAACCGGTCTTTCATCTCCTCTCCCAAAGCCAGACCATGATCGCCCTCGCCGTCGCATAGATTATGCACACGGTGCTCGATCTTGACCATATTTGGCCCACCAGCGGCGGAGTTCGATCGGCGTCTCTCTCCCTCTCGCCGAGTCGGTTCCTCAAATTCTTTCTAAAGCTACAACACAGAACCGTTAGAGATGGCCGAACATGCATCGATCGTGACTTAACGGTCTTCCGGAACATGACCTTAAAGGTTCTCCCTCGCTCTCTCGTGAACAAATTCCACTCAGCCGCCACCACCGCCGGATTCGGAAGTGTGAAATGGCGGTGGCGGCGGCGGCGGCACACTAATCGAGTCGCGAATTGAGATGTTACAGTCGATTAGCAAGTGATGTGATGGGGAAGTAGTTACACCTGCTGTTAGTATGCCGGCTTTGAGGTTAGGAGATTTTCCTCATTCTTTCGCTTCCAAGCGCTTTCAAGTCCAATAACAGAGATGTAAACATGTTTATTGATAGCGTTGCTGTGTTAAATCCGGAAAGGAATGGCCGAGGTCGTTTAGATTTATGTAAAACGATTTTACTGCCCTTAATGGTGGATAATTTGATTACAAAAAAAAACTCAGTTGTTGATGCTAGTAATCGTTCCCATGACCTTCGCGTGGAAGGTGCCCACCGAACCGCTTGATCCACATCAACAACTTCAAAGAGTCGATTATTTTCCAAGAAGATTGCAATACTTCCCTTAGAAAAGTTAGTCGTCGCGCAAAGTAGCTGTTAACGATATAATAAATGCGCATTCGATATGCTTCGGTACGATTGGATGCACTCGTTTCAGTCGGCGCTGCTGGACGCCGTCGCCGTCGCCACCGGCACTGCGGTGTCCAACCATCCATTCAAGACCAATCTAAGTCGAACGTGTGCAAGAAAAACGAGTACACCACGCCTCGGTTCGGTTGTTGCTGTTGTTTTGACTGTTAAGAGCGTGCGAAAAGAAGTTGGCGGTTGGGGATGATGATGATGAGAAAACTCAACGACGACGACGTCCCCATTCAAGTGCAATCGAACACAATCGACACACAATAATTAGAAACAATTGAACGCGCGCAGCAGATTGGTTCCAATCGGTGCAGTGCTTGCATGACTGAGATGGAGAGCGAGAGGGAGGCTGAACCGGAGCATAGGGTTCATAAGAAGTGAGTTGGCTGATTTCTTTGAAATTTTTGAATGAAGTCTGTGCAATATTTCGAGTGTTCCGCTTCAGGCCTCTTGAAATATGGCGTCTTGGGTGGCGATTTTTTGCTAGATTATTCTTTAAAACTCAAGTACACACTCACAACCTCGACCAGAATCATAAAATCGTTTCAGTTCATTGTCCATGAACTGAGAGTTAAACAAAAAAAAAAACAAGTCGTATTTTGCGGATGTGCACCAACTGAGACGTCATATTTTGTTATGTTTAGTTTGAAGTATTTTTTTGGAGTCCCAAGGGGCAATTCAAAAAAGGACGTCCACAACTTTTTGGAATGTTATACTCTATTTATATATTATACTGCCTCCCCCACCTGCCTACAAGTGTGGTCCTCATTGTTTGATCGCCCTCAATGTATGCCATTAGAACCATCCCATTATTCAAGTTTTCTCCTGAATTATACCGATTAGCAGTTCCACGCTAAATGACGAAAAAACCTGAACAAGAATGATGCCTTTATCTTGATTTTGACATTTGCTCTTCAGTTATCAAAATGGCGTCCAAGCAAGAGGAGCAATGCAACAACATTTTGCACGCGCATCGCGAAAATCCGAACTACTCGCACTTCAAACAGCTTCCTGGGCAGGAGTTTTATACGACAACCAGCCGGGAAAAGGTGGCAGGCATTTTCAACCGAGCTGTCGAAGTTCGCTAAGAAATATCTGATTTGGCAGGCTATCTGTACCTGTGGCTTGAAAACCGGGACCGTCAACCAGAAAATTTACGTGAACGAGAGTCTGGAAAAAAAGGTCTGCTGCCTTCCTGAAACAACACGAAGTGGTATGCCTAAGGACAAGAACCCTCCCAACCCGCCAGAGATCAGGCCAATCGAAAAATATTGGGCCATCGTCAAGTGGAACCGGAGGAAGATCCCAAAAACACTGTTGGATGCGAGAAGCAGTTCTAAGGCAAACTGGCATTCTGCGACTGACATCAGGAGTTAACCGAAAGGCCCCGCAATTAGCTTAAGAAAACTAATTTAATTTTTTAATAAAAAATGATCAATTTACACGCACTCTTGTTTGACCAAATTTTGATCAGTACACCCTTTAAAACTCGACCTTCTGCGATTTGCATGAAATTTTGCATAATTGTTTGTCATGGGCAATCATTCACATTTGTGCTAAAATTAGGCCATTTTGGATCATATATTTTTTCCAAAATGGCGACATTTTTCAATAAATTGTAGCACCAAAATGTCACTTCTGATCGAAATGACGTCTGAGACAAAGTTGTAGAGAAAAATAAAGTGTTTTCGCAAAAAATATACTCAGAAATTTTAGTATGTAAATTGAAGTATTTATTTTTTAAAGTGTTAGATGCTCAACTATTTCAATAATCCCTTGCTCTATTAAAACAAAATTAAATAAAAAGCTAACGATAATCAGGGTGTCCATTCAAATCCAATTTTTCTATTAACGGTTTTTTCCCGGTTAATTAAAAAAAACCTCTGCCTTATACAAAAAAGACTTTCAAAATTAACCGTTTATAGATAATCATATATTTTTGTCAGCAGAATTGCTTTACAATACGTCTATTTTGTAGAAAAAATATGAGATGAGATTTGCATTAATATGTTGATGATCTAGATCTCCTAAATTTCATAGAATCGTGAATTCGTATAAAATCAAAGAGTCTAGCAAAAATGAGCCTAAATGTTGTTTTGTTAAGTCGGAAAAATCATGTATTAATGGTACCTGAACAGGAGAAACGCAGGATTATTTTCTTTTAATCTTCCTGGAGTTTAGATCTTAAAGATCTATAAGTCAAACAACATTTTGTGGGATACAAAGATATGTTACCAACATATTTATCATTCTCATTTTCATTATTTTCTAGGAAATATTTTACAGGTTAATCGAAATCTTGTCCGATTTTCACTTTTGAGCATTTTGAGTCTCCGTTCATAACATAATTTAAAATTATCAATTGTGTTTAAAAATAACATTGTTCGATTATCAAAATCATCCTGGATATCTGTTCTTGAAGTTCTGCAGACTAAACAAGGCATACGATGATTCGACTTAATTCTTAATTTACCATTCTATCGGGAAGCCCCAAATATCATTGATTTGGATTATTTGGTTTTCCAAAATGCCTAAAGGTTAAGATCGTTATTCTTTTTTAATATAGTCACTTGGATCATTTATGACTTAATGATAATGATGATTACCCCTAGAAAGGTTTGAGCTTACTTTGTCTTTGGCGTGAGAGGTATGGAGTCAGATCTTTATGTTTTACAGACTAACCTAGGTATTCTACGATGTCCTAAATAGTCTGGTGTAGCTGGTTAGCACAAAGTGCAGACATTATTTTAAATTTATCTCATGGACCAATCATCTTAGTTCGTTGATTGTAACCGGTGTCAAACATTTGCATGCCAAGCATGATGGAGCATGTAAGGAGTTTGAGATCGGACATTTATTTATTGGCATGAATCTGCTTCTTATATTCAAGTAGCTTCGTAACAAGATATGTCTTGCTCAGGCTTTATACTAGAACTTCTTCACTCGGAAAATTGCAGCAAAATAATTCAAACATTTTTCTTCAAATGACACCAACAGAAATTCTAAAAAATTACTCTGTAAGCTATGGTAGTATGAACAACGGCAAAATCACGGGGCAGTGCGCGAACAGATTGCGAGTGGAAGAAAAGAATAGAGTTTTTGTAATTTTAGGGGATTTTTGATACTTTACGATATAAAATTGATTGATTCCAAGTGACATTGCAAGTTTTTAAAGTTTAAATTATTCTTCAAAACCAAATTATGGCCTACAAGACTATGATAAAACCAAAATTGTTACATGTATGATCATTCTCGGTGCGATTTGGGTTTTCCCGGCAACTCAAAATTTCCGTTTTTTTCCCGGTTGGATGGACACCCTGGATAATGCAAGTTTATTTAACCATTGAAAACCATGGATACTTTAAAATTGACAAAAATCCCAAGTCTTTATGATTTTACACCCACATTTCGCTCCATGGCATGATGTCTATTTACTTCAGGATGAAAGAACATACATTTTGAGCTGTCGGACGGTACCAATACATGAGTTTAAGAAAGTGTCCTATTTGGGGCCCTGCAGGAACCGGGTCTGGATACCAGATGTGGCCACATCCTCCTATTTGTTCGTGGCATGATGTCAATTTACTTCTGGTTGAAAAATCATAAATTTTGAGCCGTCGGACGATACCAGTACACGAGTTTTTGGATGTGTCCTTTTTTGAGCCCTATCGGAACCGGTTTAGGGTATCAGGATCTAGCCAGATCCATCTGTATGTTCATGACATGATATCTTTTTACTTCTATATAAAAAATCATCAATTTTGCGCCGTCGGACGATACCTGTACATGACAGTTTGGAAGTGTCCATTTGTGCCCTATCGGAACCGGTTCCAGGTATCCTAAACGGCCAAATTGAAGGCTTGGAAGGGTGCCATTCTAGAAACCTTTATCTTTCTTTTGAGACCAATAGATCAAGAATCGGTTCAGAAATGGATTTTTGGGAGCGAGTTGCAAAGCTATTTTTAATAAACAATTTAAAAAAAACATTAACAAGTACATATTGGAATATTTGAGCATTGATTTTTTTTTGAATTTCTGCTAAAATTTGCAACTAAAAATAACTGTCAATATTTTCCCCAGAAACACTTTATTTTTCTCTACAACTTTATCTCAGATGACATTTAGGCATAACAATTGATCAAAAAATGTCAAAGCCAATATTTTGAAAAAAAAACCGATTCAAAATGGCCGATTTTTTGCAAAAAACGTGAATGATCCCTTCTCGAGCCACAAATTTTTATTTGTTCATCCTATTTGGCCTGCAACTGGTCTGAAGTAAAATATATTCCCTGATTTTACAGTTGTATTTCAGAAAAAAAAAATCCAGGTTAAGAAAACCATCGAACTTTTCAAAAATCTCACATTTTAAACATGTCAAACGCCAGGTTCAAGCAGTTTTTTGACGTAGCACTATGTCTGAAATTTCTATATGGGTACACTTTGTGAAAACCGAAAATGGAACATGTAACAAAATTATGAAAGATTTTAAACGTTAATAACTCAGCTGCCCCTGAACCAATTTCAATAACTTTATCACCAATCGATCAGAAATATTCCTACGCATCTGTTAAAATTAGGACTTTTTTAAATGTCACTATTGGAAATTGCACGAATGAGCAACTATTGCTATGATAGTTAAAATTATCACCGATTGCCTGCGAAAAGCGATTTCCCTAACACAGATTTCAAAGTTGAATTCCATCTGGTCACACCAAACGGTGTTTATTCAAACACCGCGTGGTGAGTGGAGGTGTTCTCCAGTACACAACGAAAGGCTGCCTGCAAGCAGCGAGCTGCAGCCCACATGAGCATCCATAGAAGGAGGAAGCCGCACCACTATTGATCGGAATCAGTAGCTCTTCGTGAGTCGCTGTGGGCCATGTATGTCAAGCACGTTATACTAAAGATTATAAACAGAGGGAACCCCGCTTAAATTCCTATTCCTACACAAAACACAAGCTCCTGCTGCAGTTAACAAATAAGATTTATTATATAAGACCACGCAGTCCTACTTCACGATTGCGTACACCCCCATAGGGCTGTCCTTTGTAGTTTTTTCCCTTGATTTGTTTTCCGTACTGAGTACCAATGCTACCGACGCCAGGGAGGCAGGTTCCCACACCTGGACCCTACCTATCGGCTCATTAACTCATGGACCGGGGACCAACGGTTTTACTTTCCTTCGTGATTCGTGATAAGAGATTTTAGAAAATCCCGGCGACGCCGACTGGGACTGTACACCACCGGCACCACTATTTCAATAGCTGTTCACTTAATTTTAATTTCAAACACTGTCATATGTACATTAAAATGCCTGATTTGTTCGGTAAAAATCTGTTGAAAGTTCGGTAAAAATTACCGAAGTTGGTAATCATTTCGTCGGTGTGTATGTGATAAGTGATCGAAGAAGAAGTCTGGATTTGCTTCGAGTTAGGGATAGACCGACTAAGGGAGAGTTCACTAAATCAAGATGTTCAGATATCCGATTTCAAGGTCTACTGTTCGCTCGGAAAAAATATGGACATGCGACACATGTCACCGTCAATCAAAATAATCTACTCATCGAGCCCATTCCGTAGATACCCAATTACATGGGTTTTGATGCGAATTCACTGTCCGGAGGCCGCCATATTGAATTCCAAAATGGCATTCCACTTCTACTTATCGAGCCCATTCCGTAGATAGCCATATTGCATGGGTTTAGATACAAATTCACTGTCCGGAGGCCGCCATATTGGATTTTGGTCCACCATCTTGAATTACAAAATAGATACCCATATTGCAGTAGATAGCCATATTGCATGGGTTTAGATGCATAACGCTGTTTAGAAGCAGCCATATTGGATTCCAAAATGGCGGCGGATGTCTATTTTCCACTTCTACTCATCGAGTCAATTCCATAGATACCCATATTGCATGGGTTTAGATGCAAATACGCTGTCCGAAGGCCATCATACTGGATTTTGGTCCACCATCTTGGATTCAAAAATGGCGGCGGATGTCGATTTTCCACTTCTACTCATCGAGCCCATTCCATAGATACCCATATTGCATGGGTTTAGATACATATACGCTGTTTAGAGGCAGCCATATTGGATTTTGGTCCACCATATTGGATTCCAAAATGGCGGCGGATGCCAATTTTTCACTTCTACTCATCGAGCCCATTCCGTAGATACCCATATTGCATGGGTTTAGATGCATATACGCTGTTTAGAGGCAGCCATATTGGATTTGGGTCCGCCATCTTGAATAACGAAATGGCGGCGGATGTTGATTTTCCGCATGTACTCATCAAGCCCATTCCATAGATACCCATATTGCATGGGTTTAGATGCATATACGCTGTTTTGAGGCAGCCATATTGGATTTTAGATTCCAAACTGGCGTCGAATGTTGATTTTCCGCTTGTACTCATTGAGCCCATTGCATAGATACCCATATTGCATGGGTGATGCAAATTCGCTGTCCGGAGGCCACCATATTGGATTTTCGTCCGCCATCTTGGATTCGAAAATGGCGGCGGATGTCGATTTTCCACTTCTACACATCGAGCTCATTCCATAGATACCCATATTGTATGGGTTTAGATGCATATACGCTATTTAGAGGCAGCCATATTGGATTTTGGTCCGCCATATTGGATTCCAAAATGGCAGCGGATGCCAATTTTCCACTTCTACTCATCGAGCCCATTCCGTAAATACCCATATTGTATGGGTTTAGATGCATATACGCTGTTTAGAGGCAGCCATATTGGATTTTGGTCCACCATCTTGAATAACGAAATGGCGGCGGATGTTGATTTTCCGCATGTACTCATCAAGTCCATTCCATAGATACCCATATTGCATGGGTTTAGATGCATATATGCTGTTTAGAGGCAGCCATATTGGATTCCAAAATGGCGTCGGATGTTGATTTTCCGCTTGTACTCATCGAGCCCATTCCATAGATACCCAAATTGCATGGGTTTAGATGCAAATTCGCTGTCCGGAGGCCACCATATTGGATTTTCGTTCACCATCTTGGATTAAAAAATGGCGGCGGATGTCGATTTTCCACTTCTACTCATCGAGCCCAGTCCATAGATACCCATATTGCATGTGTTTAGATGCATATTCGCTGTTTAGAGTCCGTCATATTGGATTCCAAAATGGCGGCGGATGTCGATTTTCCGCATCTACTCATTAAGCCTATTCCATAGATACCCATATTGCATAGGTTTAGATACATATACGCTGTTTAGAGGCCGTCATATTGGATTCCAAAATGGCGGCGGATGTCAATGTTTCACTTCTACTCATCGAGCCCATTCCGTAGATACTCATATTGTATGGATTTAGATGTATATTCGCTATCCGGAGACCGCCATATTGGATTTTGATCCGCCATCTTGGATTTTGATCCGCCATCTTGGATTTTTGGAAGCCATTTTGGATTGAAATCCACCATTTTAATTTCATCCGGAATGCTGACTTGAATTTCGGAATGTCCCAGACTCTAAAATTAAACATACTATCTTCTAAACCTATGATTTTCGATGATTTTAAGCTTGGTTGATATTGATGTTGGTTGATTTTGGGAATCGAAAATCACAGCTGATATTGGTCAATGATGGCTTGTGATATTGGTGCCTGTGATTTAAAGTGATATTGATCTTGAAAGATAGCAGATTTTGATTTTCTGATCTTGATTTTAGCCAACACTGAATACGTAGCATATAGGATGGCTTTTACCGATTCAAAAACGAATTGGTAAAATGAACCGATTCAATAAAACATCTTCTACACACTTAGAAAAATTCACGTAAATTTGAGTGTTCTGAGAGTGACATATACGAGCGTCAATTTTGAAATAAATTTGAGTAATAACAGACGCGAAATATAGCTCAATCAAACGTACTTTTCGTCGAGCAACGAACTTTTCAGTCTCGGAGTGTACAATACATGTTTGTTTACGTTTCATCTTTTATGTCAAAGATGGATTCCGTCACGTGAAAAATTAGTTAGTTCTAGTTCTAGTGTGTAGTGTTACCAACAACCTCCCATAAATATCGAATAGGTTACTTTAACGGTTCCCTTACATGCACTTGAGGGTTCCGCATAATGAAAAAAAAAACATATAGAATAGACTATTTTTGAATCGGTTAAATGAACCGGTACACGCAAATGGGTTTATGGGTGCTCAGCTGTATTTTCTAAGAAATTATATAACGCTAAATTAGCATAATGAATGCATAAGATATAAAATAGCATTTACCGGTTCAAAACCGAATCTTTAAAATGAACCGGTTCACAAAAACACATCTTTTAGTGGTACCAGCAATTTACCATAAATAGAAAATAGATTACTTTAGCTTCATAAGGGAGACCGTTAGAGGATTAATTCGACAGTGAGCATGCATAAGGGCGATGATTTCAAGGAATTCAAGGCGGTCCCACGCAAATCAACATAACCATCAGATAGGGGAAGCTTTCTCGTGGGCGAGCCTTGACTTTCTAGAAATCATCGAGAGAAGTCATTGTTTACAAAAACTGTTACGCCCTAATTCCAGCTATATCTAGATTTATCAATTTTATCTAGATGAACGCGTCATTGGGACGGTACTAATGGATATTTTTGGTTGCTATTGAAAATTTAGTCGATTGCTGAATTTTGGTATTGGCGAAAATTAGGGGCATTTAGGCCGACATTACATCCATTTCCCCTACATGGCGGTGTCCTAAATGGCGTTTTTTTTTTAAATAGTATTGGCGCCTAAACAGATTTGTCTGTGTTTTCAAGACGTTTGGCTGTTTTGGTGCATTTTTAAGATTTGATTTTTTTTTGTAAAATAACTTTTCTAGGACCTTAAGGGATTGTTCAAAAAATAACGTAACGCGTACGCAACTCATTCACACACTCAAACAAGTGGTTGATTACGAGTCACTTTTACAATAAATATGAACTAGCGACCCACCAATATTGAAAATAGATGTAAGTCCAAAATCATTCCATAAACACTAAAATGACATAAAAATGTAATGTAGGCTATACAAATACATGGCCTGAACCCAAAAATTGCCTTAAAACGTCCAAATAGCTTATAATAAATAGAATACATTCAGGTTTTCAGCATTTAAATTGCTTTTTGTGGTATTTCTAAGGCTATTTTTTGGATTTTTGTTTTGGGTTTTATATTATGTTTACCCTTTTTACATATCGCTTGGACAACTGACTTTAGATCTGAGACCCGGAGGGCAAAGTGTACTATACCATACGATTCAGCTCGACGAGATCAGAAAATGTCTGTAAGTGTTTATGTGTGTGTGTTACACAATTTTAAGCGAGGTGTTTCTAAGCAATCACTGGACCGAATTGGACGCAACTACCGCCAAATGAAAGGTATTGTGGTCCCATATTTTCTGGATCGATCAACTGGTTCCGGAATTACGGCCGGAACACGTTCCGGTAAATATGGGTCCTGAGTCTACAAACGGCCTGAATCGTGTTAAACGCATCCTGTGACACCTTAAATCACATGAAAACTCAATGGTTAGCATTTTGAGCGTGCAGGATTAAATTGACCTCATCCGGATATGTTCCGAGTACCCCAGGGGAAGTGGCCAGTTTCTGACATGGACATGTGACACCTCACATCACATGAGAATTCAGAAACAAGAGCAATGGTGGTTATATTAGGTGCCCAGGACCACATTGGACAGATCCGAATATATGTCGGGTAGTTTACAGTACCTTTCAAGGGTCGTCTGCGTTCTGACGGTACCATCCACTACGATCTTCGGGGGAATTGTGTTAGTAGAATTCACCAAAATAATCTTGCAAAAACTGCAGATAATGTAGATTGACATGCACATCAATCTCTACTCCTGAGTTAAAGGGGGGTCAAACCAATCGTTGACAAAGCGCTCGCCCCTATTAAGGCGCTGTGCTTTGCTATTCAAATCAAACTGAAACCCGCAACTTCTGAAACCCATCAAACAGTCGTCCTCAATCACTGGAAACTAGAATTTGACACCACGACCAAAACCGAAATCGATAAATCTCTTCCCAATTGAGCACCCGGTGACACTCCGTGGGGGACAGTTCCACATTCCACCGGACCTACCGGTTCGATCGTCTACTGGAGTGTGCAATCGAAGCTTACGTCAGCGTTCTAAGGCAGTCTCTCTGCCCACCTGCCCATAGCGGCAAGTCGACTTCTCTAGTTAGAGTAGAACTATGGATTAGAAGAAAGCCGAGCAAATTTTTATGACTAATTAAAAATGTGCTGTCGCCGCCGCCGCCGCTGTCACCGCTAACAGTCGTAACCGACAAATGGCGCGGGTGAAGCCGATTAAGGATAGTTGTTCTTGCTTTAAAGACACGCGATGCGATGCGAGGTTCTGACCCGGGGATGATTGTGGGAAGCGTTTTAGCAATTTCTTTAAAGTTTATTTTTTTTGCACATTAACACACGAGCTACAAAAATCAATCAAACATCTAACTTGTGATTTAATTATAACGGGTTCGCGGCTGTGGGACTCCGGCGCGTAGGCGTCGGGATTATAATCCGAGCCAGAGTACGATGCAGTTTTTATTGTTATGGGTCTGCATAGCCCGACCGAAGGTACGAACGTGGAAGAATGGAGTTCTGTGAGCAAATTTGCATCTGTAATTTACTTGAGAAGCTCTTGAGAGTGGTGACAAGACGGCAATCGACTGATTGGACAAATTTGACAAGTGTGTTGACAAACTCACTTGATCTGATAAAAGAAAACAGCGATAAAACTGAGTTGAGCGTTTTGTGGTTGCGTTCTGCTGCAGGGACGTGGGCTCCCATTCCCACTTCTGCACATTCAAAATGGAATCCCGGAAGGCAAAAATCCACCCGCATTTACATTTACAATCAATTCAAACACACCACTTTGGCTTTTCCGCACATTGCGGCCAATAAAATTCTCAACTTAATGAAAGCCAGACATTCTAAAGTCTGGAGCAATTCATGCATCACTTACACCAGCCAGTATGGCATTTACCGTGTCGGGAGTTCCAGCGAAAAGGTGCTATATCATTCCAATGTTCGCATTTGCTTTTTTGCTTGAAAAGTCGAACCATAAAGATACCGAATTGCTTTCCATATCTGGCCGCCTTAGTCGATGGCTAATCCGACCCCTACTGCCCCCTCCCCCTTCCCCATGTACTCGATCGTTCATTCGTTCGTTCGTTGATCAGCAACAGTAGGTCCAAATTAAATCGCATTATAATCGCATTTTGAATATATTCGTCATAACTTTAACTTCGAGCTGAGTCATTTTGGAACCGCGCACGGCAAGACAGGTGTCAAGTCTCGTTCGTTCCCCGCCAGGTGATGATGGTGGCTCCTTGTTTGGGAGGTGCGCCAAACTACAAGTTCATGGTCGCACCTGGCCAAGTGCAAAACTCGCACGCTTTCATTGAGCTGTCTCAGACCTGCGAGCAGTCACTTCCGATTTCGCACTCATCTTCGCCCACTGCACTTCACATGCCGAAGAAGAGCAGCCCAAACAAACAGTCCGTCATCAAGGAGGCAATTACAAACAATCGACTATTCGGGTAATTGACTCTCGCCGGAGAGAGGCAAATAGATGACGGCGCGGTTCCAAAAACCCACGCACCACCCTGGAGAAGACTTTCATGGAAGTGTGGTGCTTGCCAGACAGCTTGTCGAGTCCGAGAAGTTCGTCAAATTGACACAACGAACGGACTAGTGGTGACGTTCGATGACCCGCGCGGCTGACGGCTGACGATGATGTGTGCTAAAGACCAACAGCAGTTCAAGGTCAGGTCTGCTGGATGAATGGATGCGAGTCGGATTTTTGCAACGAGAAACTTTCGCTTTCCGTTGTTTGAGAATGAGGTGGAGAATTTTGTTTACCGATGAAGATCGGTTGAACTCATATTGGACCTTGAGGTGAATATTTTAGAAATTAGATCGAGAATTTGAAGACAATGGCGATGGCAAAGCAACAAAATTTAATTTTTGTTTTAATCAATTTCAAACATGTCACTCTGTTTTTTATATATATATATATATATATATATATATATATATATATAAGAGAAGATAAATTATGCCTCGAATCCAAAATCCAAACAATAAATTGTTAAACATATAATAAACAAAACAGAAGACTGACCTGAAATTGAATCAAAGAATTCTATTAGGGCTGGTAGTGAGTATGTGATTTAATAGTAGTGACTTTAGTGACTAAAATAACGAAAAAAGTGACCAAATAGTGACTTTTAAACAATAAAAAAGTGACCAATAGTGACATTTATTGGTCAGAAAGATATGGTTTCAATCTTCCATTGATTTCGATTGCCACTTCGAGAAATTTTATAAACTCACAAACCCGCATTTGTCATGTTTCTAAAAAATAAAACAAACGGTTCATGGATCCCATTATCCTCAAAAAATAAATATGAATTGAATAAGCATTTTTTTAAACAAACTATTTACTAAGTTGATATTAGCATCGAAAGCACACATTGATGATTAGATCGTAAAATTGAGGCACAGAGAAAAATGTTCAAATTCAAAAATTTTGACAAATTTTGACAATTTTCTTAAGACAGTCAATTTTAAATATCTAGGATATTGATGAAGCGATGCGATAAGCAATTAGTTTTTTAATTAAAAAAATCGTTCTCCTATTTGTAGCCGCTAAAACGCACTGGTCGTCTCCATTCCTTCCAAGAAGAGAATCTTCTGTAACACAAGGAAACAAATTCATAACTGTGGGACATAGACAAATTTTCTAGATCGCAGTTTTCAAAAACCTCTCATTACTGTGGAACGAAGAAAATTATCCCAGATGGAAAGATCACGGACATAAAACAACATTTGAATGCGTCTAGGTCTAAAAATCTCGATCGTGAAAAATTAGGGATTTAGGGATGCATTTTAGAGTTTTTGACAAAGGGGTAAGTTACTCAGCACATTGTGCCCAAATTAGATTCGGCACAGCTTGGGCACATCCATCGGCACAATTTCGTAGGCATTGGATCATTTTAAATAAAATGGGATCACTGCTAGACAACTGTCATTGAAGTTGTTCAAAACATTATGTAATTGAATATACCAGAGGAACTCAGACCAGCAGTTAAAATATAGATCTAAATACGAAATGTAGGTTCTACAGTGGGCTCAAGAGACAGAGGCAGTTAATCAGACCTCATTAATACCCTTAATTCAAATAATGCTGCAACTCACACCAAACAAACTACAGAAGTCTATTCATCATCCTCTATAGTCGATCTTGAACCATGTTCCCCACCGGTTCCAACTCTTTCCGGCCGCTAATAGACCGTTGCTTTTCACATCACGAAAGGCTAGGTTTCTGTTCTGCCTTTGAGGGCATTGTAAAACCCTAAAACACAGAACTTTTATTATCCTATGAACACAAAACACCAAAATTTCGCACACCCGCCACTTCCCGCGTCATCCTCAATCCGATTTATCCATGCGATTTCAAACAAAACATTCAAGGTGTCAGAAATACTGGGTTGCTGGGATGGGCATTTTACAAACAATCGCAGCTTGCTCTATGACCGGCACAATCGGCACACCTGTGGCACACTGACAAAAAAGATGACCCAGGATTGGTGTGCGGAGTGACCTACCCTTGGTTTTGGACCTAAAAATTCGAGATCTCTAACACAACCAAATTGAGAAAATTGCAACCTGCGAAACCTCTTACAATTTGTGATAGGTCTTTAATCAATTCGAGATCAAACAATTAAAAATATTAGTGATTTCATCAACATCAATTTTACAGTTAACATTTCCGTCTGTTCGCAACTTTTTTTGTCCGTCAGAATTTACACGCATTTTTAATGAATCTTTCTAACACACATTTTTTACCAAATCAATCTGTGATTTGATGTGAGTTTTTGAAGTATTTTTTTTTTTACTCTCAACATCGGTAGTAAAAAAGTGACTTTAGTGACTAAATTTTAAGGAATAGTGACTTTAGTGACCTTTTGATGAAAAAAGAGACTTTTTAGTGACTGGCTTGAAAATAGTGACCAAGTCACTAAAAAGTGACCTGCTACCAGCCCAGCATTGATGATGATATTTTAAACTATAAATAAATGGTTGTGAGACAAAAAAAAATTGGAGGACAAAAGGTCGAATGGACAGAAGGTCAAGAGGAAATTTCTTAAGTGTTCTGCACAGAATTCCGAAAGTTATTAGGGGATTCCTGGAGGCTAGCCCCTATGAACTTCTCCTTATACCTCCAATACATTGGAGGTTCCATTTGCTTGATTAGTTCTCGAGTTATGCAGAAATTTCTGACAGACAGACAGACAGACACCAAGGAGAGCTAGGTCTTATGCTAAGCCAGGTGTTCACACCAAAATCCAGCAGTAGCACACCCCAAGAAGGATTGCAGCTTGGGAAGACCAAATGTATTTAATTGGTTGCATAAGTTGTGATAGTTTCGCAAATTGGTTTCAGTTTTTTCTTTTTTGTATAGTTTATGAGCTTTCTGTTTTTTATTCTTTAAATTTTTCAGTTGTGGCTTGAACCATGCGGGTAGTTTATTGTTTTGTGTTCGTCTTCTTTTTTTTTGATGGTACAGTTTCTAAAATTAGGCTTTGAAGAATTGAGTGAAATTTTTCTACTTCAGTATCGACATTTCCTGCTCGGATCCTGCTATCAAGAGCTCAGCCTTCAAGGAGCTCGTCGAAAAGTCTCTTGGCGAAGGGGCTAGCGTAATAGCTCTCTCCCAGGAGACAGTGGTCGAGTGCAGGGACCAGGACGAGATCCCCACAGAAGAGGAGCTAAGAAGTGCGTTGAGAGTGCACTGCGATCTGGGAGATGTCCCGATGTCAATCCGCATGAGGAAGGCGTACGGTGGCATGCAAACGGCGGTTATACGGCTTTCGACAGTTGCAGCGAATAAGCTGTTGGAGACGGGCAAGGTCAAGGTTGGCTGCTAATTGTACACGCTGAAAGCCACTCCTCGGGTTACCAAGCAACTGGAGCGATGCTTCAAGTGCATGGGATTCGGTCACCAGACGAGGAACTGCAATGGCCCTGACAGATCTGATCTGTGCAGGAAATGCGGAGAGAAAGGCCATATTGCAAGAGGCTGCACGAAGCATCCGAGGTGCATGCTCTGCAAAAAAGAGGACGGTAACGATCATACGACGGGAGGCTTCAAATGCCTAGCATACAAAAAGGTGATGGCAGGCCAACAGTAATGGAGGTAACCCAAATAAACCTCAATCATTGCGACATTGCTCAGTAACTGTTGTGGCAGTCGACAACAGAAACAAAGTGCGACGTTGCAATCATTGCGGAACCGTATCGAGTCCCTCCCGATAACGGTAACTGGGTGGCGGATAGAGCTGGGATGGCTGCTATACAAGTTATGGGTAGATACCCCATTCAAGAAGTGGTTGCGAGCTCATACGGAGGCTTCGCGATCGCCAAAATCAACGAAATCTTCATGTGTAGTTGTTACGCACCCCCCAGATGGACGATGGAGAAGTTCCACGAGATGCTGGATGGACTTACCGAAGAGCTGGTCGGACGACGACCGGTAGTCATCGGAGGAGACTTCAATGCTTGGGCAGTGGAGTGGGAAGCAGGTGTTCCAATGCAAGAGGGCACAGTCTGCTGGAAGCTCTGGCAAAACTGGAAATTATGCTGGCCAATAAAGGCACCAGCAGCACTTTTCGCAGAGATGGCCGAGAATCCATT
The DNA here is from genome assembly GCF_037179485.1 of Ochlerotatus camptorhynchus. NCBI lineage: Eukaryota > Metazoa > Arthropoda > Insecta > Diptera > Culicidae > Ochlerotatus > Ochlerotatus camptorhynchus. The sequence goes on from NW_027040813.1 coordinate 689,038, forward strand.
ATCGACGTTACTTTCTGCAGTCCGTCGCTGATGGCAAACATGGATTGGAGAGTGTGCGAAGGATATACCCATAGCGACCATCAGGCGATACGATATGGCATCGGTCAACGGAATACTGTGGCAGTACGGAGGACGAGAACTTTTGACCGAAAGTGGAAGACGAAAGCTTTCGACAAGGATTTGTTCGTTGAGGCACTTCGTGTGGACGGGAGTCCCGTAGATATAAATGCGGACGCGCTGGCAGAAACGTTACTGAGAGCATGTGACACGACCATGCCGAGGAAACTGAAGCCAAATAACAGACGGCGTCCAGTCTACTGGTGGAACGAGGCACTTAGCACTCTCCGCGCTAGTTGTCTCAGAGCCAGAAGACGTGTTCAGAGAGCAAGAATGGAAGCAGACAGAGAGGAACGAAGAGAAGTGTTTCGAGCGGCCAGGGCCGCTTTTAAACGAGTGATAAAGCATAGCAAGTCGAACTGTTTTAAGGAGCTGTGTCGAGAAACTGATGCCAACCCCTGGGGCGACGCATACCGAGTCGTGATGGCGAAGATCAGAGGTCCAACGATGCCCGCTGAAATGTGCCCAGAGAATCTGAAAGTCATCGTGGAAGGGCTTTTCCCGAAGCACGACCCAACAACCTGGCCACCTACACCGTACGGAGAGGGAGAGGGAGATAACGTCGAAGTCACCAACGAGGAACTCGTAGCAGTGGCGAAAGGATTGAAGGTGAAGAAAGCTCCCGGTCCCGATGGAATCCGCAACGTAGCGTTGAAAGCGGCGATCCAGTCATCCCCGGACATTTTCAGGATGGTGCTGCAGAAATGCCTGAACGAGGGTCAATTCCCTGACAGGTGGAAGATACAGAAGCTAGTGTTGCTGCCGAAACCAGGAAAACCGCCGGGGGATCCAGCATCGTACAGGCCTATATGCCTGCTGGATACACTCGGAAAACTCTTGGAGAGGATCATCTTAAACAGGCTGACGAAATACACGGAGAGTGAGCACGGATTGTCGGAGAGGCAGTTCGGATTCCGGAAAGGGAGATCAACGGTGGCTGCAATTCGGACAGTGGTCGAGAGAGCTGAAAAGGCGTCCAAACAGAAGCGGAGAGGAGATCGATATTGCGCCATGATAACGATCGACGTCAAGAATACGTTCAACAGCTCCAGCTGGGAGGCCATCGCCGAAGCACTGCATAGAATGAGGGTCCCTGACTACCTGTACAGGATCCTGAGGAGCTATTTCCAGAACCGGGTTCTGGTCTACGAGACAGAAATGGGACAGAGATCGATTAGGATTACAGCCGGAGTTCCACAAGGCTCCATTCTTGGTCCAACGCTCTGGAACGGGATGTACAACGGCGTGCTAACGCTGAAACTGCCCAAAGGAGTTGAGATCGTTGGCTTTGCGGACGACGTCGTCTTGACGGTAACAGGCGAGACGCTGGAAGAGGTGGAAGTGTTGTCAACCGAGGCAATCGACATGATTGGTAACTGGATGAAAGGAGTGAAGCTGCAAATAGCCCACCACAAAACGAAAGTGTTATTGGTCAGTAACTCTAAAGCGGTACAGCGGGCAGAAATCACCGTCGGGGAGCACACCATAGCCTCGAAGCGTGTGTTAAAATACCTGGGAGTGATGATCGATGACCGGCTAAACTTCAACAGCCACGTCGAATATGCCTGTGAGAAGGCTTCGAAGGCCATCAACGCGATAGCTAGAATCATGCCGTACAACGCTGGTCCCAGCAGTAGCAAGAGGCGTCTTCTGGCCAGCGTGTCATCATCGATACTGAGATATGGAGGTCCAGCCTGGGTTCCAGCGCTGGAAACGAAGCAGAACCAAAGGAAACTGAGCAGTACGTTCCGGCTCATGGCCATGCGAGTCGTGAGTGCGTACAGAACCATTTCGATGGAGGCAGTATGCGTTATCGCCGGTATGATCCCAGTCGGCATCACCTTGGCGGAGGACAGCGAGTGCTACAGGCGGAGAGAAGTCGGAAAAGTACGGAAAGTTGTGAGAGTGGAGTCATTGGCTAAGTGGCAACAGGAGTGGAACACGACGGAGAACGGTAGATGGACACATAGACTAATACCGATTCTTTCGACCGGGGTGTACAGAAAACACGGAGAAGTCAATTTCCACCTAACGCAGTTCCTGTCTGGCCACGGCTGCTTCAGGAAATACCTGCATCGGTTCGGACACGCAGCGTCACCCCTCTGTCCGGAGTGTGGCAACGTCGATGAAACGCCGGAGCATGTGGTCTTTGACTGTCCAAGGTTCGAGGCAGTGCGAACGGAGATGCCCGTCCTTAACGTGGAGAATGTCGTTGATGAAATGTGTCGAGAGGAGGACTCTTGGAATGCCGTCAGCAGGGCAGTCACACAGATTATGTCAGAGCTGCAGCGTAAATGGAGAGAAGAGCAGCGATCTAGCAACGCCAGCTAGCGCTGAGAGTACGACAAGTGCATGAGCACAGCCACCCCCCGAAGTAGTCGCTTCACAGTGGTCCCGGGGGGATCCAGGCAGAGGAGAGAGTAAGGAATGGGTTTTAGTGGAGCTGCACTAGGCAACTAGTGGATACCACACCGTGCCACCTTCACTACAGGCCAGGCTTCTTGAAGCTTTCCTAAACCTTACTATAAAAAAAAAAAAAAAAAAAAAAAAAACAGACAGACAGACAGACAGACAGACAGACAGACAGACAGACAGACAGACAGACAGACAGACAGACAGACAGACAGACAGACAGACAGACAGACAGACAGACAGACAGACAGACCGACAGACCGACAGACAGACAGACAGACAGACAGACAGAAATTCATTTATATATATATATATAGATAGATAGATAGATAGATAGATAGATAGATAGATAGATAGATAGATAGATAGATATTGATAACCTTTGTTCATCTTTTAAATATCTAAATCCGGAGCCAAAAGCTTAACCAGGCTGTCGACTCAATAAAGCAAACCAAATTCCCTGCTATTCCCTGATTTTCTAGTAATTTTCAAACAAATTCCAGTTGTAGTGCCTACATGGTTTTGTCAACAGGATCTCATCAGCTATTACTTTCCTCAGATATGTATATATGTACCCAACAAAAAAGTTCTAGCTGCAGACCAGCTTATACAGGCACAAATTAGATGCATAACGTCATATTTCGGTTGTATCAGCCTTGTTAACTAAAAACGTTTTTAGAAATAGGATTAGTAGTAATTTCTAGTTTTTAAGTAAAATAGGTCAGTCTGTACGACTAGTTGAAGACGGTGATAAATAAATAAATAAATATTCTGCAGCCAAAATTGTTAGTTGGGTAGTGCTTTCTGGACATTTTTTTCATTTAATACCACATGGACCTCTAATCCATGAAGAGTGCAGTAAATACAATCTCAAATTGAATAAAGCGTTCGATACATTTTACAGAATGCAAATAAGACAGAAATCGCGTGTTGTCAAAAACGGGAAGGCATCACATTTTTCTAAATTCACAAATTATAATCGCGGTAAGCGCCAGGTAATCAGTTCAATTGATGATTGATAGCGAAGGAAACTGAAACCTTCTCGATATCAATGTACAAACAAGTATTGCTTAATCGCTTAGTATGTTCAACAAGTGTGCTCGATTTACTCCATGATCCTTAAGAACAGTGTTGAAAATATTCACCAACTCATTATGACTCGCGAACTCTTTGAACTTCGTAAAATATCGTGAACTTTTTCAACCCGGCTTAGAAGTTCTTTTCTGACTGTTTCTGAACACACCGACAGGAGCAGAAATTCAACCAGTTCTGCTACATCTTACACATAAAACACTTGTTTTTAATCCCTTGAGCACAATTTGAGACCCAGCTCCGCAAGAAAATTATTCCGGTTGGTACGCTTAACCAAATGCTAATTTGCGGCCAGATTCCTACAGTGGGAAATCGTAGAAAACAACGCTTTCAACTTTCACTGAGAATCCCGAAAGAAATTTTCCGAGCTAATCAAATTTACAATGAAGACCTAGAATACTCAATAAAGCCACTCTATGCTGTGGAGGCAATGCTTGTATACGTTTCTTTGAATCATATTTCAATCATAAAAGTGTTACTTCAAGCATCAAAGACAAAAATCCACCCAAGGAAGAACATTATTCTAAATTTTCATTTAATTTATTCTTTGAGCTTATCAGGCTGTTCGGAACACAATAAGGAACTACTTGTTGTATTATATTCACTTCCTGCGCCGCACGGAGTGTACCACTCATTGTGTGGTTCGCTTTCTCACAGATTAGTTGGAAAAGAGTGTGCGAAGTAAATGCGAGAACCACACACTCTTTGTCGAGTGTTATGAGATGCACGCACAAAGTTGCTTTTCTAACGCTCTGAGGTGCTTTCCAGCCCTGGTTGCTCGCAAAAGAAATCTTCGCTTACGTTCTCGAATATCTGTTTACATCAACGATGCGCGGCTCAGCGTTCGATATCCAATTGTGAGGTCAAGAAGTCAAACTTTTGGCTTGAACAAACACCATCTCAATCAATTCTTTTGCAAAACGCCAAGTTCATTTCCTCTATTTTTTTTTTTGCAACCTCATTGCCCATCAATCGCATGCACCGTCGGCTAATGAAAACATCACACTCATTCCAAGCTCGGCGGGTCTCATGACTCGGAATGACATTCGCGATCGCACCTTTTTCGGACGAGTGCATAGAATCTCGAGAGGACTCGAGAGCAGCAAGAGTTGATGACGATATGGCAATTAGCCCTCTCCTCGGGGCGTTTGTTTCAACACTTTGTTTTTTGCTCAACAACGGTTGCCGCCGCTAGATGGCGCAACAAGTGGCCGGGACACACTTGGGCAGATTTTAATCGCTTTTCGTTTGGGCACGTTGAGGATGTTGTTGTTGCTGATTTTTTTTTTTTTTGCCTCCCTATGTATGTATGTTCAATTCGGTTGAGATTGCCTTTCGGGTCTGCCTCCAGCGACCGACGCGGGGAGATTTACTTCCTCAATCGCCAAATTAAGAGGCAGCAAAACGCAAAACTGAATGAGGTGAATGAAGGTAGATGGGATTAGACCACAACCGTTTGAGTGTTTGGTTTGCCAAATTTGTGCCGTTCAACAACTGCGAAGACGGTGACAAGGAGGAGGTGAATGAAACCGGTGTGTAAATCTTGACGTTGACAGTTCCGAAGCGAAGAACAGTTACGCAAGACGAAGGTGAGCGTTCTGACTTTTCAGGGTGTTAAGCCGATTAAAAAAAAGGCATTTGTCATGATGCATCGCTTAGGAGAACAGTAGGATATACTGTATTTCTACAGTAACTTAAAATATTCGCATGGTTTGAGGGTTTTGACTCAACAACGTTCTTTCAATCGGCAAGCACCTATCTCGCTCTGTCGGTTGTATTTGCATGTAGTGCAATAAATCAAAAACAAGCAAACAGTATGAAGCGCGAACTGAGTCCCCAAAAGTTCAACAGGGTAATAAAAAGCCCATGTGTGCGAATGTTGACTCTTCGTACCGCCACGGTCGTAAATGGTTCGATTTATCTGCGTCGCGTTTGTCATTGCGATCGCAATGTCCTCCTCCTGCTGGCAAAAACTTGCTAAAGGAAATACTTAGACCGAGATGAACGAACTTTCTCAACCGTTGAAACAGAGCAAAAAGCACCTTTGCCATCTTCGGGACGGGCGAAATAAGATCACGGCGATCGTTCGTGAGTACTCCATCACGTATAATAAATCAGTTTGCGTGGAGCAAGAAAAAAATCAAATCATAACCCCCTGATGACGACGATGACGACGTCGAATGACAGAGAGAGAGAGAGAGAGAGCCCTCCCGTAAAAGGTAATTTCGCGTCCTGAACCTGATGCGTGAGTTGCTGCCGCTTCTTTCCAGGCTGTGTCGCCAAAGTTGAACCGCGGCGAAGGCGAAGGCTGCGCCACTTCCATTAGGTAATAAATGTTGCACGACGGCAATCAGTGTACTACCTTTGCGGGGTGGAAAACCGGTATTTTGGGTTGTGCGACTCGGCTCGGCAGCTGGCCGCTGCGGCTTTCGGAGACGATGAAATGGAAAGCCAGGCAGGCAGCAGGCAGGGCGGCATGCTAGAGAGTACAGTCAGTATCTATGTGTGCATGGGCGGATTTCAAGTAGTCTGTGCAGATAACGAACGCCAGGGCGACTTACGAACCATCGGACGTTCAAGACACTCGGCGGGAGGGAACTTGAAATGGTACGTGGTTAAGGTCGAACGGGTTGATAGCAGGCAGAATCATTCAACCATTGTTGTACAGCCATTTCAATTGGACTTGAGCATTCAGCTTAAGCGACTGATTATTTTTGGTCAAGAATTGTTTGTCTTTGTTGTTTATTAATTAATTTGATAAGGCTCAATCGAAATTAAGTTTACAGAGCCAAGGATTCTTGTTCACTATACAATACATCTTAAAGCTATAGTCAAAAGGTACAACACAATAAACGCTGTATCTTCCGTTATCCAATAAGCCTCCTCCACCAGAACTGGAGCCACTTCCAGTGGTTTTATTGTATGGCAGATTCGCCAACGGGGGTCAGAGCGCTTTCATTGCAGCAATGGACGCAAAACGTGATCAGCACTCACACACTCATCACGAAACGGTTTCTTTCCAAAGTCGACGACGCATCGACCGAAAGAACTGCTGATGAAGAACAATGAGGAGGACCACATAATGATTGCTGCCGAGTAAACAGACGATCGCGTGAGACACATCGAGAGTGGCCCTCTTCTGTCGACAGCCGAGTGGACACTCGTTTATTTGTCTTTAATGCAAAAACTGGAGCCAAATTCCTTGCACTGTTCTAAGGCTCATCTAATTTTACTATAATTTCTAAGGACCTCATTCCACGGGAGTTCTGGGAAAAAAATCTATGGGAAAAACATCAACTGCAATCTGCATTCATGGTATATCTGAGAAATTTTAGACTTCATGTGAAGCCTAAGCCTAAGATAGTAAACTCCAAGCGAATTTTCATGAGAAACCTCCGTTGAATATGGAATGGACTATTCTGAGGTCTTCATAACTACTTGAAAGTTCCCAAAATATTCCTGAATTTAATTAAACTCCCTTGAAATTTTTTTGTAGTTTGAGAAACTAACCTGATGCTCGCAATACTTCTCATCATTTTTTAACTTCTCTAAACTTTTTCGGACCCACAATTGTCCTAACGATCATGAATCTTCTCTAAAGTGTGAACAGTTCACTGAATTTCTCGAATATTTTTTTTTTAATTTATGTAATTTCCCTGCTCTGTAATATCTCTGCTCTGAGGATATCTGTTCTTTCTTGAAGTTTTGTTGTTGTTTAGACCTTTATTATCGCAGTTCTCGAAACTTCTCTAGCAGTATTGGCAAAATCATCAATCAAATGATATTTTTCCGCTCTCATACGCGCTCAATATCACGCGTGATATTGGAACAAAATATCATGCTTAATATTGATTTTACAAGCTCCTTTGATATTGCGAGACTATTCATAACGTGCAAAAATCAAGCTGATAGTTGACTCGACACAAAAATGATTCCGTTGCACATCGTTTTCTTAGAAAGAGAAAATATAGTTTACTATTCCTTTTTACTCTTCACCGATGGCAGACACGAAGTGACTGCTGCCTGCCAGCCGTTATAGAAGTTTCGGTTGCGTTCGGGTGTAAAGCAAAAATCATAAAACTCAATCTCACCACAGTTTGTTGAGATTCGCTGCTGGTGAATTTTGTTAGCGTGATATGCCGAGCTACGATATCACAGCTTGCAAAATCAACCACAGTTGTTTGCTTGTTTATTTTTGTCTACGAAAATCAAGCGTGAACTTGGGCATTGGTGAGATTTGATTTTTTGATATTTTCCCAACACTGTTCTCTGGAGTGTTTGCAGTTCTCATGAAGCTTGTTGTACTACCATGAATTTAATTGAACTGTTCTAAAAATGTTCAAGCTTGCGTGAACTTCTGGACTTATGTGAAAACCTCAATAATTTTCTTAATGTCTCTAAAGTTCTCTGAAAATCTGGGAACTTCTTGCTATTTTAGTGAAACTAATGGAACTGAACTCCCCTGAAATTCGCTTTGTTTTTGGAGCTTTACTAAACTTATTTAATATGGTCCCGAAGTTCTCGGATCTTCCCATAAGTTCTATAGACTTTTACGAAGTTCTCGAAATGTTTCTGAAGATCTCTGTACTTCTGTGACGTTTCTGAAGATATTCTAAAATTTCAGGAACTTTTTTAGGTTTCTGCACTCCGCAGCGAAATAATTAATATAGTTCTATGATTTTCTGATATGATTTCCTGAAAATCAGAATTTACTCAGTGTCCAACTTAGTACTCTCTTTAGTATTCTCAACTAATTTGCTTCATACTATTGTAGAAATTCTTTCCAGAATACTTATTAAATCCTCTTCAACAGGGTGGCCACTGAATTTAAGAAGCTTAATGAGCTTAACATCAATCATACTGTCATTGGTCGAAAAGTACAGTAGCAGCACCTTCCCTACCCGTGCCTCCTTGAGATCGTAAAGGTGACGATGACGGAAGCACAGACAGTGGTAGAGGAAAACAATAGCTGCAATTTCGAAACCATCGACTATATGCATACGTCAGATGACGACTTGAGTGTGTTACTATCGATAGAACCTTTTCCACACATCGGAGGTACATGAGCGAATCGACGATTATTCCTTTTTTCCAGTGGTGGTGGAAGGGAAACACTCCTCGTCACCCTTCATCAACGGATGAGTTTGGTAAAGGGAATGCTCGATCCCATTCGTACTTTCCTCAAAATTGTCCTTTGATCGCTTTCTTCTTTATACAATTTTCACACTGCCGTACTATAACGGAACTTTCAATTCTATACTTTCATCTCCTCATCTATCGGTTAAAATGTTCACTTTAAGTCTGATATTGACGTTAAGCATCTCCAACTATGTAAATCATTAACTTCGCGGGTTTCGACTCAATAAAGTAAACAAAATTCCCCGATATTCGCAAATTTTACAGTAAATTTTCAAAAAAGTTGAACTGTTTTTGAAAATACTAAAAGGAGGATTACAAATAAAATCTGAAAATAAATCCAGGACATCTTCAAATAAATTCGGGAACTCAATTCAGGAGAGTTTGCCAAACAAATTATGAGAAGAAATCTGAGGAATTTGCATTCTTAGGAGACTTTCAATGTGAGTAGAATTCCAAGGGAAAAGGAGTGAGATTGAAAAGGAAATCTGAAATTAATTCAATGAATATTCGGAGAATCTTTCGAAAGCAGTGGCGTCGCCCTAACCTCAATCTACCTGTTCAACAACTCTCAATACGTAATAAAATAAAAAGTTATTGCTTTAAATCGATACAAATAAGTGAAACTTGAAGATGCTATGCATTTCGAGACCGATTTGAATATAGTTATGACTCTAAATTACGACTTCAAAGTTGTTGAACAGGTAAAAAGTGAGGTTACGAGACGCCACTGTTCGAAAGGGTTTCTTACTGTGGAGAATTTCAAGGTAAGTCCAATGAAAACTAAAAGAAAATTGAATTCGGAGGATTTGAGGAATATTTCAATGGAAATCAATGGAATATGGAAAGGACTATTCTGAGGTTTTCAGAACTACTTGAAAGAACCCAAATTTTTCTGGAAGGTTATGAAACAGCCTTGAAGTTCTTTTGTAGAAACTAACCTTAGCCTCACAATACTTCTCATCAAATTATTAAACTTCCCTGAACCTTTTTGTACTTCCTAAAGTTTCCTAAATTTTTCCAATGATCATGGAGCTCCTCTAAAGGTTTGAAAATTTATGTGACTTATCTAATGTTAACGGAACTGCTCTGAGGTTCTCTGTTCTTTTCTAAAATTCTCAAAACTTTTCTAAAGTTTTTGCAGTTCTCATGAACTTCTGAACTTATGCGAAGAATTCAATTAACTTTTTAACGTCTCTGAAGTTATCTGTAAATATGGGAACTGCTTTAAATTTCCCACGAATTTTCTGAAACTAATGGAACTGAACTCCCCCCGAAATTCCTCCAATTTTCGGAGCTTACTTAACTTCTTTGAAATGCTGCCGCATTTTGCTAAAGTTCATTTAAATTCCTGGAGTTCACGGTTCTCCCCTTAAGCTCCCTTCGAAATGTTTCTAAAGACCACTGTCCTTCTGTGAAGTTTTCGAAGTTTTTCGAAATTTCTGGAACTTTATGCTTCCGCAATTTTTATGGAACTAGAACGAAATAATTAATATAGTTCTATGATTTTCACTCAAGTTCTCAAGATTTTTGTGAAGTTCATGAAACTTCCCTTAAATTATCGACACTACTTTAAAACTTTTTCAATAATCTAGACTTTCCTGGTGTTATTAAAACTGCCTAAACGATTACTGAATTTCTTTAAAGTTCTCTAGACTGCCCTGAATTTATCAGTATTTTTTAAGAATCCGCTTACCTGAAATTATCTTAATTTGTTTAATTATCCGGAAAATTTTATTATATATATTCAAAATTCCCTGACGTTTTTGGATCAATCATAGAATTCTTGAAATACCCCACAATTCCACGGAACTCCGTGTAAGTCGCTGCAAATTTGCTTAAGTTAATGGGATTATTCTGAAGCTATCTGATCGTCCTCGAACTACTCGGAACTTCGCTGATTATCACGAAACAATCTAAAAATTTATAAATTTATTAGAAGTTCTCTGGACTTTCTTGACCATATTGCTGCTTGCTAAAAGTTCTCACCTTTTTTTTAATTAATGGAACTTCGTTGATGTTCACTAATCAACTTAACTAAATTTTCGCATTTTTTTTAGTTCTTGAAATCTCTATGACCAGGGTGGCAAGTCAACCAGGAAAACCGGGAAAAAGTCGGGAATTTATTTTCACCAGGAAAAACCGGGAAATAACCAGGAATTTCATAAGTCCACCAGGAAAATACTCTTGTTTGTATAATTTAAGTAGATTTTAAATTTTATGTATGTCAAAGTTTCTTTTCATAATCAGGTCAAAACTAACCATTTTGTTCAAGCTAAATCCTTCACATAACTAAACATTGATGAACAAAATTTACCCTGAGAATTTAGTAAATATATGTTGTATTTATTTTTAATTTAATTTTTTTCTCGAATCCATTGCATGTATGATTTGTGCTTAATTGATAGCAGACTTGAGCAGTGCCGACGCGTAACTACTTTGAAGTACCTGTTCAACATGTTCAATAAAAAAGTTCTATTTCTAAAAGCTTCAGATAAGGCCTTCGAACTTCATGCAAGTTGTACAAAATTTGGGAAAGTCTTACAAGTTTCAGGAAAATCATGTGAACTACTGTGATGACCTACGACGGTCAGGAAATCTCTCCGAACCTTCAGAGAAGTTCTACAAATTTCAGAGAAGTCTTACGACCTTCAGGGAAGTCCTTTAATCTTTGGCGAATTTTACAAAATTCTCTACAGATTTAATGTAACTTCTACGACATTTAGGCATTGCTTAAAACTTAAGGATAATCCTACGACACTTATGGATTTTTTTCCGAGCTTCAGAGAAGTCTTCAATACTCTTGGGAAGTCCTCTGAACTTAACATAGTTCTCCAAGCTCAAAAAAGTTCCTAGCACTTCCGAGAAGTCGATTGAACTACAGGTAGTCCTACGAAATTCATGGGAGCTCTCCAAACTTCAGGGAATTTCCAAGAAATTAAGGAAAGACCCACAAACTTTTGGAAAACTCTTATGAACTTCAGGGAAGCTCTTCTAAATTTAGGGTCCTCATATATTCAGTTAAGTCCTTCAAACTTCAGGGAAGTCCTCAGATCTTCGAGAAAGTTCTTCGAACTTGAAGGAAGTTTTACGAACTTCTGAGAATGTTAATGAACTTCGTGGTACTTCTACGATATTTAAGAAATGCCTATGAATTTCAAAAAACTCCGAACTTCAGGGAAGTCCTAAAATCTTTAAAAAAAAGTCCTTCGAACTTCGGGGAAGTCCCATGAAATTCAGGCAATACAAACTTCAATGAACCCTTCAGTAAAGACCTTAACGCTTCAGGGAAGTTCTATGAACTTCAGCAGTCAGTCTTTTTAATATTATAGTTTTAGCACATAGAACGGAAATAGGCGCCATGATACGACGAAATAGCGCGGCTCCCTACTAGCTTCTTTACAGCAACTCAGATAAAGATTTCACGGGCATTCACAAGAACCTTAATACCTATTTTGGTTTGTGAAATTCCGCATTGCGCGAAGAACGATGGTACAAGGATTCACTTTATTTTTTTTTATTAAAAATTGTTGTTTAAATACATGGTTTTAAAACCAGAAAATTTTTAAAACATTGACCAGGAAAACCAAGAATTTCAAAATGCCACCCTTTAAAATACTCTCACGTTTTCCGGATGATCATATTTTTTTTATCACGTTACAGAAAATCTCTCAAAGCTTTGCTGAAGTTTCCGGAAATTCCCTTTGGTTCTCTGATCTGTCTTGATGTTCTAGATGCTTTCCTAAAGCTCTCAATTCTATTGAAGATCTCGTTTCTGCTCGTAAGTAAATGGAATTCCCGTAAGCACCTTTAAATTTCTTTGAAATTCTCTGGACTTCTGTGAAGTTCCTGAAATATTTTTAAAGTTTTCATAAATTCCCGGAAGGTCTCTGTACTTCCCTTAAATTCTCGGAGCATCTTAAGGGTTCTCGAACACATCATGGAACTATCCTGATTTTTTCTAAATTTTCGATTATAGATATTTAAACTGCTGCAAAAGTTTGGACAACTTCTTAAAAATTTGCACAATACCCCTCATTTTTTCTATATTTCTCAAGTTCGCTTGACACCTGTGAAGTTCTCTGAAATTCTAGGAACTTCAAAAAGGTTCCTGAACATTTTCGGATGCTAAAAGAACCACTTTGAGGTTCTTAAAGCCATATTTTCAGCGTGTTAACTTCCCTTATGTTTCCGCAGTTTGTTTATGGAGCTTCACCGAAATTCTCAGCATTTCCTTTCATTCATCAGAACTTCTCCAAAGTTCTTACAATTGTTGTGAAGTTAATGGGACTGCAGTGAAGTGCTCTAATGTTTCATAAAGCTAATTACGAACTTCAAATAAATCTTCTTCTTTTTCCTGAATTCTGGCACTTTGATAATTTTCAATATCTTGAACTTGTCCATGGATTACGAAACTTCAAGATATTTAATAATTTTAGATCTTGGACTTACTCAAATTAAGTAAGTTTTTTTTTTAAACTTTATTAAGTGAGAAATTAAGTAAGTGTTAGGCTTCAACATTCAATGGATTTGCAGTTTCTTTAAAACTGATTGCCATGTCTTAAAAACGTTGGGTAAATTGCTGTTTGTTTTTTATCCACCATTTTTTTTTTTAACTTTATTAGAGAGATTTTTAGCCGTTGGCTAGTTCATCTCTATAAAATAGGAGGCCCCAGAGGGGGGTTCGGCCAGCAAATTTTGTTACGGAGTTGGCCTACAATTCACATGTACTCAAATAGAAGCAATTTAAACAGATTCCAGTAAAAAGACTAACAATACAGGCAACGAGAAGAGAAAAAAAACAATCTGGTACATCCAAGTTAGGTAGGGTTTTGAAAGAGATCGGAGCTAGGAGGGGTAATCCCCCGTCCGGTAGAGATGTACCGTCAGCCAAAAGAAAGTTAAAAGGACCTCAATGTTGTTGTATAACCCAGCGTCCTTGAGGAAATAAATTACTGTCGCTAAAGTGGAAGGTTCGTCGCCCAGTATGTCCCTAATGCTGTTGGGAAGTGCGTACTGCTCCCTTAGTTGTTGGTATTGCGGACACAGGCATAGGATGTGTTCCACCGATGCAGTGGTTCCGCAAACGTAGCACATTCTGTCGAACTGCGTCCCACCAAAACTATGTGAGATCCTTGTATGGCCTGTCCTAAGACGAGAAACCACCTTCTGGTCCCGTAGTTTCGACATATCCGTCCACTTGCTCGTCGTTCCTTTGATTCTTCGGATGAAGAGGGATTGGGATTGGCACCACTCAGCTTCCCATGCTTCCCACATTTTGCTGACTATCCATCGCTTTATGTCCTGTAGTGGCACTTCGTCAGTGTAACGGGGGCCAGCTGGTCCAGACCCAGCCAGGCTGTCGGCTTCGCTGTTTCCTGGGATACCGCAGTGCCCAGGGATCCAGAAAAACACCGTGTTCGGAGGTGTGGTCTCCACAATACCCATGGTCTCCGATGTAAGGGCTTGTATCACGCTGTACGAATCGGATAGCACCAGTATGGGCCGGTTAGAGGGTGTTGTAACGATGGCCGCAGCTTCGGCGGAGAAAACCGAGCATTGCGGTGGTAGGCTGCTACTCGTCGGTGCTGAAATTCCGGCTACTCCAATTCCGACCTCGGCTCGGGAAAGCGATCCGTCTGTGTATATGTGGGCATGGGTTGGGTAGTCCGAGCCTAGCAGTTCGGCTATTGTTCTCTTCAGCGCTGCAGAGTTATCTCCAGCCTTGAACTTGCTTTTTATCCGACTATCGATTTTTGGTGGAGGTATGCGCCAACTTTTGTCTCCGTACCAGTGGACCTTGGCCACTGGGGGGAGCTCCGAATTGGCAGTCATGCGGAGGAGTCTGTTCCCCTCATCGAGGAGAAAGATCCTGTCATTTCCGGAGGTCATTGCGGTAAAGGCAGCGGCTTTCGTTGCAATTGCTGCGGTTTTACGATGGCGGAAGGGCAGAATACCCGCTTCGATGCATGCGGCCTCGGCGGGCGTTGACGGAAGAAGACCGGAGACAATCCGAACGTAGGTGTTGAAAGTTGGTGCTAGTATCTGCACGAGCTTTTCGGTGGCGATGCACGTCATCTCAAGACCGTACAGTAGGCGACGATCAATGACGGCTCTTGCAACCCGGTAACGAGTGTCACGATTTTTAGACCGGTGGGGGCAAGAGATAGTGCGGTTCAAGTTGATCCTACTGCGGCAGTTGTTCTTGATCGCCTTGAAGTGCTGCTCGAAGTTGAGGGACCGGTCAACAAGTACCCCCAGAATACGGACCGTCTTCTTCAGTGGTATGGGCTGGCTTTGAACTTTAATAGGTAGCCCGCTGACACGGTGCCGGGATGGACACACGTGGCACCTGACGCTTTTGGTGGCCGAAAGCTGGAAACCTATCGCGCTGGCCCACCTGGCTACAGCGGAGACTGCTGCCTGGGCCTTGATCCTGTTGCGTGCTGCTGTTGGGGGCCGGTAGTTACGATAAGTACAGCGTCAGCATACACGAAAATGTAGACATTTTTCAGCAGTCCTCCGAAAACTCCGTTCATGGCCACAAGGAAGAGGGTAACGGCAATAACTGAACCTTGTGGGACGCCCGTCTCTTCTCTGAAAAGCTGGGACCTCGTGTTGCCCACTGCGACTCTGAAAGAGCGATCGGTCAGGAAATTTTGATGAAGTGGACCATGGGTCCACACAGCCCCTAGTTGACAAGCTGCTCTAAGACGAGGGGCGTCCACGTCCTGTTGAAGGCCTTCGATATATCCAGCGAGACGATCTCGGTGTGGAGACCGCTATCGTTGGCACTCTTGAGGACCTCCTCTAATGTTGCAAAATAAGTTGACGTTCCGTACCCTTGACGGAAGGCGTGCTGTCGATGGTCTAGCAGGTTTTCGGCTTCAAGGAAATGCTTTAGCCTCCTGTTGACCATTCGCTCCAGGACCTTGGCCATACAGCATGTCAAGGCTATTGGCCGGAACTTGCTAGCTTCACGGTTTGTTCCATTGGCTTTTGGGATGGGAATGACTAAGCTCTCTTTCCACGACGCTGGATACGAGTTGGTGAGCCAGAGCTTGTTGAAAAGCTCCAGCATCCGTAGCTGACCTGGCGTTGGTAACCTCTTGAGTAGAGGGTACCCGATTTCGTCGGGACCCGCCGACTTTCCGTTGCTGCAGCGGAGGGCCTGCTGCAATTCCCGCCAGGAGAATGCCTGGTTGATGTCCGAGTTTCCAGCGTCAGAAGATACAGAAAAACTTGCAATGGATGACGTCGAAGGCTTAGCTTTCCGCCAAAAAAAAGCATATTTTTAACACATTTAAATATATCCGTTAAAGTACTGGAAAAACCTGGAAAACTGAGATAATTTTATTTAGAAAAATTAGTAGACACCCTGTAGATAGAGAAAGACGATTAAACGCCACAAAGTACAGAATGGTCAATCTTGAAACAAATTCACGCTAAAAAATTTGAAAATAGTGACTGATTACAAGAAAAAGTGACTTTAGTGATTTGGCCTAAAAAAGGAGACTTTTTAGTGATTGGCTTGAAAAAAAACTAGTGTTTAATATGTAAAATTCAGAGTGACCACTGAACCGGGAAAACCGAAACAAAATAGGGATTTGAAGTCACCGGTATTTTTGATAAAATATTCCTCATCCTCTCTTCGAAAACAATAACAAAACAAGACCCTTGGACTTAGATTTTCAGGATACAGTTACGTAAAATAATTTAAGATTTTTTTCCAAAGCAAATTTGAGTAGCTTTTAGAATGAATTCTAGAGATGAAACCAAGGTGTTTCAGAGAATATTTTCTAGTGGGCTTTAGGAAAACCTCTAAGACAGTTTTTACTAGAACTCCCAAGAGTAAGGAGGATTTCAGGATTCGTGAAAAATGCCAAGGGAAGTGAATTTTGAGGGCAAATTCCAAAATAATTCTGCGAAGATCTATAAGGAAATTCTGAGGATGATTCCAAGCGTATTTCGAATGGAATTTCTTTAGAATTTTAATGAGAATTCCATGCAATTTTCAGAGAATTTAGAGGAGAACTCCATGATAATATTCTTACCAAAATTTGAAGACAATTTTTGGCGGGAGAATTTCCCTTGCCCGATGGTGTTGGCAGGGAAGGGGATAACAAGTTTTGCTCATAAAAGCTCATTGCCCCTTTTCAATTGTTGGTCGAGAATCTGAGGTGAATTGCATGGGAATTCTACGGAGAATTTAAAGCATTTAAAAAAAAATTGAAGCTCCAGTGAATTCTTAGAAAGAGTTTGAAATTCAAAGAGAATCTAAGGACGATTTTTAAGATTTTTTTTTCGATGTTCTTCAGAGAATTTCTCGACTGTTATTTATTTTCCTTAATGCTGGCACTTTGATAATTTTCAATATCTTGAACTTGTCCATGGAATACGAAACATCGAGACATTCAATATTTTCAGATCTTGGACTTACTTAAATTAAGTAAGTAGTTTTTTTAACTTTAGAGCGGCCTTATTGTGTACTCTAGGTCTTCATTTGAATCCTGGATAGCTCGTAAAATTAGCTTCTCAGTGAAGTTCTAGTATTGTAATGTTACTGCTGGGGAAACCCCTTCAGGTGTTCCCGGAGATGAACCTTGCCCGATGGTGTTGGCAGGGAAGGGGATTACAAGTTTTGCTCATAAAATCTCATAGCCCCTTTTCAATGGTTGGTCGAGAATCTGAGGTGAATTACATGGGAATTCTACGGAGAATTTAAAGCAAATAAAAAAAAATGGAAACTCCAGTGAATTCTTAGAAAGACTTTGAAATTCAAAGAGAATCTAAGGACGAATTTAAAGATTTTTTTGAGTGTTCAGAGACTGTTATAAAGACATTTTCGAAGGACTTTCATAGAGAATTACAAATTTATTTTAGAAGAATTCTGAAAGGAACTCTCAATCAAATAAAAGCCTGTCAAGTTTTGAGCGACGACTTCGAGCCCGTTGCAGAACCAAATTCATTATTCAACAAAGGTGCTGCTGCTCTCTTAGAAATTACCCATTTAATCTTCGGTTCAATCGCATTCAGTTTTATGCTTAATTCAAATATACATCACTAAACCGGTGCTCTGAATCATGATGTATCGTCATTACAAAAATTAGTGCTCAATTAATTCGTTTACCTGAATTGACAAATAACGAAGCCGTCATTAACCTTCTCTATGCACTTTGAACATTGTATATGCAAAATAGCTTGCTGTGCAGATGGCTTTCTTGATTTCTCATTTTAATGAAAATGCTCCCACTAGTACTCCGAATTTTCAAAGAATTTAAAAGTTCAACCGAGTCCCCAACCGACACACAAGGTCTGATTTCATAATCCAACTGGTGCCGGTTCGCCCATTCAAAAAGCGAACCACTCGGGCAGCTATAAAACAAAGTCAGCCCAGCGAAAAAAAAAAGTCCACTTCCACACACGCACACACACACACACCCCCCCACTTGCAATAAATTGAACTTAATTTAAAACATGGTGTACCCCTGCACCCCCCCCCCCCCGCCCCGGGTATAAAAGCAAACCAGCAAGCAGTACTCACTCTGTATTATCCGACGTGGGCCCCAGAACGCCGATTGCCTGCCCGTCCGGTGCTCCTCCACCGTTCTGCTCTTGCTGCTGTTGGTAGGGCAACCTGTTGCATTTGGGAACCCACGTGGCGACGGCGACATACACGGTGGACTTTTCACCCTCCATCTCGTCCCCGCATCCGTCGTCATATTCTCCGTCATCGCAGTCGACGATTCCGCTCGCACGATTCTCGTTTCCACTGCCGCAGCGATCCGGACCCATTGCCACCGCCATCGGTTCCTGACCGTTTTCTTCTGCTAAAACGTTGTTATTGTTGTTGTTGTTGCGGGAGTCGTCCAGCAGCCGCGGTCGACTGGGGCGTCGTTGCCGGCGCAGGTGACGGCTACCGCCGCTGATGCTTTCAAATTTGTAAAAGTAATTGCTATGGTTAATGTTTCTATACTCAACTATCGACGAGGTCGTCGTCGAGTGGCTGCCGTTGTTCTTGGGTAACGGCACCAGGGGCGGTAGGGGTGAGCTCCGGCTCGTGCGCATCTTGGGCGTCTCCGGTAGGCTCTTGGTGAAATCTACAAACAAGTCTTCGTTCGATGGCTTTCGCGAGAATTCGTCCCCGTAGGCGGACAGGCTGACCGTATCGGAGGAATTGCTGCGCCGCTGGGACCGGGTAGGATACTCCGTCGGGCGAACTTCCGATATGGAGCGCCTCGGTTGACGGTAGAACTCGTTCTCGAATGGCAGTCCGTTGGGAAACTTACTTGAATAGGAACTACTACTGCTGCTACCACTGCCACTGCTGGCGGAGGTCTTTCCGTTGCTGACGATGGGGTTCAGTCCATTGCTGAGGGCGGAGGCCATCTGAGCCACGTACCCGCTGGGAGCGTTGCTCTCTCTGTACAGCTTCTTGGTGACAATCTTGTGGGCGACACAGCCATTGTTACTACGACTACTATTGGTACTGCTAGTGCTACTACTACTATTGCTACCGCTATGATTACTGATGCACGACTTGGTTGCGCCCTTAGCTATTGGTTTGTTTACATTGTAAGCACGCTTCTGAGATCCGCCGTTCGAGGTAATGGGACCTTCGCCGCTGCGGGCACCGAAGGCCGAGAAGGAAGCTTTTAAGGCACCGTTGCTACTAACGCTACTATTGGTATATTTTGGCACAATCGATTCCACCGAGGTACCGGAACTACCCGGGGACTTGGAGTGTAGAGAGCAGAAGTTGGACGTCAACTTCTTGTTCCAGTTGTTCTGCTCGATCCGCGTCGAGCGGATGATCTGCGGCGATTGGAGCGGTGAGTTCAGTCCAATTTTCTTGGCACCGCCGCCGCCATTCGTAGTCGTCACGCTCCCGTTGGAGGTGAGCGCCTTCCGGCAGCTTCGCGGCGTTACCGCCAGGACCCGAGTGTTGGGCAGGTTTTCCTGATTCCTCACCAAAGAAGAACTGGACTGACCTGCGCCGTTGGACATTGACGACGCGGCAGCTAGCGATCGGGTCGTTACCCGATTCGGTTGGCCAGTGCTGCTGCTGGTGGTAGTGGTAGTGGTGCTACTGATTGTCGCAATGAGACCCCGGTTGAGACCTCCCATCACCGGACTCTTCGGTATACCGGCGTTCGTCGTACGGAACGAGCCGTACTGCCGGTTGAAGGACACCGCATGCACGCTGGACATTTCTGCTACTTTCGTTCTGTTTCAGTTCAGCTCACTTCACATTCTTCCTTCGTTGATAACGAATTCTTTCGCCCCGTCTCGCTTCTTGCATCCACAAATTTAACCCTTTCCTTTTTTCTATCAATGATGCAACATTTCACTACACACTCAACTTCTTTCTCCACTTCGCTTCTTCTTCTTTTTTTTATCGTATCACTTCAACACTGTCGGAAACGAGAGAAAAACAAAGTGATTAAACTTCAAAGCAGATAACAATCCCGGCAATTGTTGTAGTGCAGGCCAGTTAATTTCCTAGGAACTTTGGTCGCTTTTCTTCGAAATGGCCGTGTCCATTCACACCACATGTTGTTGTTTACTTGTTTACACACGAGAGAAGGAAATTTCACACTGCATTGGTCGTGGGCAATCATCTACAGTTTGATCCCGCTGCTCTCATTCTGAACGAGTTCATGTTGGTGTTACTGATTCACATCACCGAGTGTCATCATCCATCATTTGTCACAAATTGAACACAGATCGGAGAAAGATCCGCGGGGGAAGGTGGGAGAGACAGAGAGATAGAATCGTGCTTTGTTTAGGTTGGGGAGATGGAATTTCACTACTATACGGCTAGCTGCAGTTGTTGCTGTTACTGTTGTTGTTGTTGTCGTTGTGATTGTAGTGAAAAAAAAAAGGGTCATCAGTGGTCTCGGGTGCAAGATGCAACCCCTTTGGAAACCTTTCGAAGACTTGCATTGATGCATCGATAAGATTTGTTTGTTTACTTTGAGTTGCGCATAGTACCGGGTGATAAGCAAATTACCGTAGAAAGGCATCGGAGGACGCGCACGTGGCTTGTGTTTGTTGGGAATATTGTATGTGGGAAGTAGGTCAGCTAAAGAGCTGTGTTCAGAACTCGAACCTTCAGTTCTAGACTAACATGTGAAAAGGACTTACAGGGTTTGGTTTCCAAATTCCGGTGCTTTGTAAAACATTAATTGAAAATTAAGGGGATTCACTTATTCAATTTCGAAATCAGAGCAGAAGTTCTCAACCTGTTAAATGTGTTGATAGTACACACTTAGATTTTTTTGCCGAGATGGGCACCACCGAGCAGCTCGGCATTTTAATTTGCTGGATCTCAGTGAAAAACTTGCCGAGATTCAGCTAATAAATTTTGCTGAAACTCGGCAAGTTTTTAACTGAGATCTAGCAAAATAAAATGCCGACCTGCTCGGTGGTGCCCATCTCGGCAAAAAAATCTAAGTGTGTAAACAACATACACACTAAGTTTTTTCTACCGAGCTCGGCTGTGCAAATCTCGGCAAAATAAAGTTTCACTGAGATCTCACCAAAAGTGACATTATGACGGATAATGTTTAGCTGAATCTCAGCAAACAAATGAAATGTTTGCTGAGATCTCAGTAAAACTTTTTTTTGCCGAGATTTGCACAGCCGAGCTCGATAGAAAAAACTAAGTGTGTAGTTACACATCACAGTCCGATGCGAAAATAGGCGGAGGCGCGGTTCAGCTTCAGGTACAGGTTCAAGCAGAACGATTTGCAACCAAGTGGTCTGGGTTAGAAAAAACGTTTATTTCATGAAAACAGTGACACAATTATCACTTTTATTGGCACATTTTTTAATAGTTGTTTAAGTAAAATTGGAAAAGTATGTATGTCAGCAGATTATGTATGACAGCAGACAGACTGTCGATTGGTGTATTTGGATTTTAATTTCATCTATAGATGACAAAGTTATAAGCGTTCAAAACCTAACACATTTTCGTGACGATTACAATTTTTGATTTTCGATTTACCCCCTGTACCTTCCCGTAAGACGTAGTCCACGTCAAAAATAATCAGTGTGATCACAAAATTTTCATTTCGAAATTCCCGGTTTTCCCGGTATAAATCACAAACATTTCCCGGTTGTTTATAAAGGGTGATACGGTCAAAATTTGGTCAATATCAACTTGACGTATTTCTTTCAATTTTGCATTTAAAAAACCTGAACACCCCTCATTTTGAAGGTGTGTGTGTGTAGAATGTTGCTCCTATTTTGATTTTGGAATTCCGTCCAAGCAAGAAGAGCAGCGTATCAAAATTTTGCTCGCGCATCGCGAAAATCCGAGCTACTCGCACGCAAAGTTGGCAAAATCGCTAAAAGTTGCCAAATCAACCGTTACAAATGTAATTAAAGTGTTTGGGGAACGTTTGTCGACAGCCAGGAAGTCTGGATCGGGGGGAAATCGAAAACCGGAAGCCGCTGAGACGACAAAGAGAGTTGCTGGTAGTTTCAAGCGAAACCCTAACCTCTCTCTCCGAGATGCCGCAAATAAGCTGGGTGTATCGTCTACAACCGTGCATCGAGCCAAAAAACGAGCCGGACTATCGACTTACAAGAAGGTAGCGACTCCAAATCGCGATGATAAACAAAATACGACGGCCAAAGCGCGATCCCGGAGGCTGTACACGACGATGCTGACGAAGTTTGACTGCGTGGTAATGGACGACGAAACCTACGTCAAAGCCGACTACAAGCAGCTTCCGGGACAGGAGTTTTATACGGCAAAAGGAAGGGGAAAGGTAGCAGATGTTTTCAAGCACATGAAACTGTCAAAGTTCGCAAAGAAATATCTGGTTTGGCAAGCCATCTGTAACTGTGGCTTGAAAAGCAGCATTTTCATAGCTTCCGGGACTGTCAACCAAGAAATTTACGTGAAAGAGTGTTTGAATAAACGTCTGCTGCCTTTCCTGAAGAAACACGGTTGTTCCGTACTGTTTTGGCCGGATTTGGCATCTTGCCATTACGGTAAAAAGGCCATGGAGTGGTACGCCGCCAACAACGTGCAGGTGGTTCCCAAGGACAAGAACCCTCCCAACACGCCAGAGCTCCGCCCAATTGAGAAATACTGGGCTATTGTCAAGCGGAACCTAAAGAAGACCAAAAAAACTGCTAAGGGCGAGCAGCAGTTCAAGGCAAACTGGCTTTCTACGGCGAAGAAGGTGGACAAGGTGGCTGTACAAAATCTGATGGCAGGGGTCAAGCGTAAGGCCCGGCAATTCGGATTTGGAAAAGCGGAAGCCTAACTGAATATTTTTCCTGAATTTTATACTAATTGAACTTGAAAAAGAAATTTAATTTGATTTTTTAAATAAACGATTTCACCGATTTACACGCGTTTTCCCTTGACCAAATTTTGACCGTATCACCCTTTATTCAGCAAAAAACGAAAGTGATGACATGTTGGCAATATCGCGTTATTCTTGATATAGAGGAAAGGACGACTTCGGAACTTCTTCACCTTATTATCGTCAGGGGGTAAATGAAGTCTTAGAGTGTTATTTTTTTTTTTTGCAAAACTATGCTCTGGAATATGATGCACCTTCATGCAAAAGATCAGCCCTCAAGGATTGAATTTACCCCTCTGCCGATAATAGGTAACGAATTTCCAAAGACGTTATTACCCCTACTTAGAATCAGTTTGAATAACTTCGTTAAGCTCAAGTCCTTTTATTATGTAACAAAGTAATGGAATTTAGCGGCACTGGTGGGGTAGTGGTAAACGTGACTGCAACTCACTCCAAAGGACGTGGGTTCAATACCAGTCGCCAACGCAGGGATTTTTGAGGCTTAAAACCTCTGATCACGCCATCCTTCGGAAGGGAAGTTCATGAGTTGATGGGTCGATAGGGTAGGGTCCAGGTGTGGGAGCTGCTTCCCTGCCATCGGTTGCATTGGTACTCAGTACGGAAAACAAGATCGACGGAAAACAAAACGAAAACGTCACTTCTGAACGAAGAGACGGCTCACAATATGGATAGTTTTTAAAGCCAACAATATGTATATGTTTGGAACGTGTGGAGGCCGGATATTGATGGTTGACTCTATTTTGGAGTCCAAAATGGCAACTTCCGGCTCTCTGTTAAGTACCCTACAGTATGGTTATTTTTGGAATTGGGATGACGTGTAGGGGTCTAAAATCGGTAGCAAAGCTTTCAGATACGAAATGTCCATAAACCTTAACGGAAGTTCAGGGAAGCTCCGAGAACTTCAATGAAGTTCCGAGAAATCCTGGGTCGTTTTGAAATTTTCAGATAAGTTCCGAGAACTATAGGAAAGTTGCAATAATTGCAAAAGAAATGCCGAAAAAAATATTGAAATTTAGAATACTTCAAGGTCTAAGAATTTCAGGCAGCTCAAGGCGAGGCTTTAAGGGAGTTTCGAGAACTTCAGTAAAATATCTAAACTGCAGGTTAGCATTTTACCAAATACAATTTCCTTCTATGAACTGACTTAAAGTTCTCGGAACTTCCCAGTATTCTAAGCTCTCTAGAAAACTCCTTTTAAGTTCTTTGAAAATCTTGGTCGAATTTGAACACCTTAAGAATTTACAGAAGAGAGAAGGATTAGTAATTTCCATTTAATTTGGCTACCTTAATTGGTTCTCTTTGGCAGAGTCCTGTACTAATACTCGACTAACTGAAGTTTTCGGAAATCGCCACCGAAGTCTCCATAACATACCTCAAATATAGTCTCCATAACATACCTCAAATAAGGAACTTTCCTGAAGCTCAAGGAAGTTTTCTAATTTGTTCGACACTTTCCTTAAGTTCTAGGCATAAAAAGGAATTCTCGAAACATCACTCTAATAATAGCCAAGGAGTTCTCGGAACTTCCCTGAAAATCTAGGGATAGTTAAAGAATTCTCGGACCATCCCACGAGTACTCGGACTTTGCAGAACATTCTATAAATTCCAAAGCTTCCCGGAAATTCCGAGAACTTTTCCAAAAAATCCGAATACTTTCCTGAAGATCTGACAACTTCCCACAAATTCCAAGAACTTCCTCCAGTGGCGCCAGTGATGTAGTGGTAGGCGTGTCACCCCAAAGAACCTAGGTTCAATCCCAGTCAGCGCCGCCGGGATTTTCTGAGGCATAAGATCTCCTTTCGGAAGGGAAGTGAAGCCGTTGGTCCTCGGTCCATGAGTTGATGGGTCGATAGGTAGGTGCTCAGTACGGAAAACAAGTCAAGGAAAAACAAAAAGAAAACCTTCCTAGAAGATCATAGAACTTCCAACAAATTCTTAATAATTCACGAAATTCTGAGAAATTTCCAGAATTTTTTAAAGCATCCCAGAATTACCGAGAGCTCCCACAATTCTCGAGAACTTCTCTAAAAATCCTAGAACTTATCAGAAAATTCGAGAAATTCTCAAAAATTACACAATATTAGAGAATTTTCCAGAAGTTCCGGAAACTACTCAGAAGTTCAGGGAAATGCACAGAAGATCCAACAACTTCCCAGAATTTTGTGTTTACTTCTCACAAATTCCAAGTACTACTAGATCTATATATTCTAGATCTCGGAGCGTCCCAGAAATTCCGAGTTGCACGGAAGACCCTCGAACTTCCCATGAGCTGAATTAGCCAGCTGGCTAAAAATCTAAATAATAAAGTTTAAAAAAATCAATCCTCAAACTTCCCAGAAATTTTCGAAAAATCCGGGAATTTCCCAGAAGATCTCGGAATTCCAAAGAAATTCCAAAAACTTTCCATAAAATCCGTGTTGATACTTCTCAGAATTTTCGAGAGCTACTCATAAGTTCTGAAAATTTTCAGAAGATCTGTGAACTTCCTTAAAAAAATCCGAACATCGACGACAAACTCTGAAAACTTCCCAAACATTGCGAGAGCTTTCCAGAAGATTTATAAACCTTCCATAGAACTTCGCAGAGAACCTCTTACAAGATTTACGAATTTCCCAGGAGATCCGAGAACTCACTAGAAATTCTGAGGACTTCCCAAAAATTCCAAGAGCTGCCCAGAATTTCTAACAACTTCCCGAAAATTCCGACAGATGCTCACAAGATGCGACTTCGAAGAACATCCGAGTATTACCCACAACTTCTGTGAGCTTCCTGTGAGGATTGCAGATGCGGACGAATTTCCGCTTTTACTATCTTCTTTCTTCTTCTTCGCATTACAAGTTTATTGCATATCGCATATTAGCTTATTGCGTGCCCTCAACTTAGTGTTCTAGATGCACTTCCACAGTTATTAATTGAGAGCTTTCGATGCCTGTACCATTTTTGCATTGGTATAATTGTGTGGCAAGTCCAATCAGGAAGTCGAGAAATTTTCCAACCCGATAAATTCCTAGACCGGACCGGGAATTGAACCCAGCCACCTCCAGCATAGTCTTACTTTGTAGCTGCGCCTTTACCGACTGATCTAAGGAAGGCGCCCTCCGCTTTTACTATGTAAAATGTAAAACTAAAGCAGTCCAAACAAATACGTTATTGCGTCCTCGACTACTGCAGAATTTTGATTGTTGTAGGTATTTTAAGGGTCCTACCTTAGCTCAGTCGGTAAAGGTGAAGCTATAAAGCAAGACCATGCTGGCTGTGGCTGGGTTCGATTCCCGGTCTGATCTTGGAATTTTTGAGTTGGAAATTTTCTCGACTTCCCTGGGCATAGAAGTATGATTGGACTTGCCACACAATTATACCAATGCAAAAATGGTACAGGCTTAGCAAGCTCAGGATTAACAACTGTGGAAGTGCTCTAAGAACACTATGCCGGCGTAAAATCCCAGTGGAGACGTAATAAGCCAAAGAAGATTTCATTAAACTGAACATCTTTGCTAAAAACGAAAGCTTTCCATACGGTCAGGATCAGTAGAACTGAATCAAAGCACTATTTTGCTCACTAGTGCCCTCTAATGAGTAAATTTTGAGCGATAATACCCCCCATTAGAAAGGCCATTAGAATGCACAACATTTTACTTACTAGCGCCTTCTAGTGTGCAATCTTTCAACGAAATTACCGGTTCTCTGAAGAGCCCTATTCGAATGAGCAACTCTGACGTTGGTAAGGATCAGGAGAAATGAGGCAGAACAATATTTTGCTCACTAGCATCCCATGAGCTTCCCAGAAGATCGGCGAATTTCAAGAACTTCTCAGAAGTTCAGAGAACTTCCCTAGAAATTCTGAGAACTTCGCTGCAATGTTTCTAGAAATCCCAAGAACTTCTCAGAAGTTTGAAGAATTTTACAATAATTCAAAGAATGTCCCAGAAATTTGGAAACCTTTCCAGAAGTTTCGGGAATTACCCAGAATGTAAGATACTAGGAAATTCCAATAACTTTCCACATTTTCTGAGATATTCCCACAAGCTCCAAGAATTTCCCACAAAATCCGAATAGTTCTCAGCAATTTCGAGAACTTCTCAGAAGTTAGAAGGTTTTCCCAGAATTTACATGACCTTTCTAAAAATCCCGACTGCTTCCTAGATGATCCTAGTGCTTCCCAGAAATCCCAGATGTTTCTCCTAAGTTTCGAGAATTCCTAAAGTTGCGAGAACTTCCCACAAGATCCGAGTACTTCTCAGAAATTTTGAGAACTTCTCAGAAGTTACGTTTTCCCAGAATTTGCATGACCTTTCTAAAAGTCCCGAAAACTTCTTAGATGATCCTAGTGCTTCCTAGAAATCCCAGTAGTGTCTCCCAAGTTTCGAGAATTCCTAAAGTTGCAAGAACTTCCCACAAGATCCGAGTACTTCTCAGAAATTTTGAGAACTTCTCAGAAGTTACGTTTTCCCAGAATTTGCATGACCTTTCTAAAAATTCCGAAAACTTCCTAGAAGATCCTAGTGCTTCCTAGAAATCCCAGTAGTGTCTCCCAAGTTTCGAGAATTCCTAAAGTTCCGAGAACTTCCCACAAGATCCGAGTACTTCTCAGAAATGTTGAGAACTTCTCAGAAGTTACGTTTTCCCCGAATTTGCATGACCTTTCTAAAAATCCCGAAAACTTCCTACAAGATCCTAGTGCTTCCCAGAAATCCTCGAATTTTCTATCAAATTCCGAGAACTTCCCACAAGATCCGAGAACTTCTCAGAAATTTCGAGAGATTTCTCAGAAGTTTAAAGGTATTTCCAGAATTTTCTTGACGTTTCTTGATCGGCAGCTGCCAGTAAATCCACTGTTTTACGAGATTCAGTCAATTTGGCTCCAGCTGTGAGTTACTTTGATTGTCCGTGCACTGCGACAAACTCTGGTTTGTGGTAATTCTTTTTTCAACACGAACAATTCGGCACATCATTTGTAATTGCCACACACCACATGCGCTCGCTTTAATAGCAAAACGTGATCAAATATTTGTTCTAATTTGAGAATATTGCATGCGAATTATTACCTGAACAAGCGAAAGCAGCCAAACAAATTTCGTTTCCCGAAATTGAGATCGACATCGTTCCGAACAATTTCTTACCAAAAACAAAAAAATTACCTATGCATGCGTCAAATTTGGGCCACAACTGGCTGTTTTTTTTTTTAATTTTTGCAAACAAGAAAAAACCATAAACAACCCGAAAACCGAAACAAGATCAGCTGTAGCGATCCCAACGAACGGGACGCGATCACATTTCTTTTTGCATATTGTGGTGTGCAGCCGCTATCGGGTGTATAATAGAGGCTTTCCCATTATAAGCGCACGTCAAATTTGACCCAATTACCCATTGCGCCAAGAGTGAAAAAGAAGGCGAAGAAGCAGCGCACACCCGGCTATGATCGATCGATAGATCGATCGCCGGGCCGAAGCCACCGGACCGGACCATCTCAATCACGATCACGGGCGAACCGAGGGATGGTGTGGTCGGCAGGCAGCAGCGCTGCAATTACCGAAAACGAGAGTTCGGATGCGCTCGGCCGGCCTGTGGCTGCTGCTCCATATTTTGCACACACAAAGGCGATGCATCACCCGCGCATTTTTAATTGCGACGCCGCCGCCCCGCTTCGCTGTGGTTCGATTTTCGAGTGCTTCAGGCAAAAGAAGCACTGTTGGAACAGTTTAGCGAAGCAAAGAAAACTAAAAGCAGTGGGGAAGCTGCTCTATAGCGGCGATCTTCGCCGCTAATCTGACAGATGCCTATTGTTTCATTTAGGCGCTTGGAAGAAATTGAGCTCTGCAGTTACGCTCCGTCATTTTTTCCGTGTGCATTCGATGATGATTTCGGTGCACGAAGTGTGCAATATTATCGCATCACAAGAGAAGAAGGATGTGTGTGTGTGTGCGCGCGCTGAAATCGGATAATGAGCTAAATGGAGGTGAAATGTTTGATTTCCTTGAGGTCCGGGCCATAATCAATTTCGCATGTGTGTTTGTGTGTTTGTGTGTTTGTACCGGCAAAGCTCAACTGATAGCGAAAAAGCCAGTGCTCGTTCGTTACGATTGTTTGCTCACGACGTACGATCGACGTGCAGGCGATGGCGGGTAGCGGGGAACGATAACGACGCTGATTCAGTGCAGTAGTTTGCGAAAAATTTCTCTTCGCTTGCAGAAAAACAACACCGAAATGAATCAAATTCAATTAATCCGACAACATTGACATTCGGAACCCACCCAAAGTGAGTTTCCCCCACAATCAAATATTTACGGCACATTACGA
Organism: Ochlerotatus camptorhynchus; assembly: GCF_037179485.1. Classification (NCBI taxonomy): domain Eukaryota; kingdom Metazoa; phylum Arthropoda; class Insecta; order Diptera; family Culicidae; genus Ochlerotatus; species Ochlerotatus camptorhynchus. The sequence goes on from NW_027040813.1 coordinate 718,437, forward strand.
CGCGACAGAGTAATCTTCATTACTGTCGTTCGGTTCGGTTGGTAGCCGCCGTCGTCAAGAGAACCGATATCGAATCGATTGCACCCGAAATCCACTTTCCGCCGGCGTGGACTCGTGGTCAGGCCCATATTTCGGCTGACGACAGCGACCTATTTTCGGACCATGAATGAATTTCGGCGGGCAAGGGGCGTTGATGGGTTGACCATTAAAGGCTTTTTCCACGTCCAAAAATATAGAAAAACTAGCGTAGTGGAGCACCCAAGACAACAATCGGGCGAGATTGTTCCGAAAAGATAACTCGAACCGCCACCGTGTGCCGTTAACGCGGACCGAACGACCGACTACCTGTCTGTCAGTGGCGGCGGGTTTCGGAAAATTGAGTTTTTCCTGTTCCAAATCTGGCGGCACAAAACTGGGGGAGGAAAAGGTTCAAAATAATAAAACCACGCCACTTGGACAAAATTAGCCAGGGGAAATGAGTTGACCCTTCTGTGATGACGGTAGGACGTACTTACACAATTATGAGTTTGATTAAATAATTGCAAGGGCAGCCGGACAGTACCTACACACATACGTACACAAGCGTTCTGATTGTTGTGTCGGTTTGTGGTCAAATTTTCGCCGTTTACTGCTCACGAAAGGCGCCAATTAAATCGAGGGCATGCTTTCGCTCGGTGACACCCGGTGGTGTGGTTTTTGGCCTTGAGCTAAACATTTCTCGGTGGCGTGAATTTGCGTAGGGTACACGCACAACGAACGGCAAATACATCACATGAAAGTAATATAAATGTTGATTACAGCCTCGTTTTTCATGAGGAATTTTATGGTAGTACGGTCAAATCTTCCTTACTCGATATCCAAGGGATCACCGACTATCGAATTCTTTAACATAGCCACGATAATTGGGTTCTTTAATTTTGAAAACTATATCGGTTTCAATACTACACATTATCTGAAAGAGCTTCGTTTTCTGAGCATATCGATTTACTTCCACCTCGATTTTTAAATCAAGATTTAAAGCAACATAAGAACTTCACCGTTTGACACTAACCTAACAAATTGACAGCTCGCTCTAAAACAAAATCCCACCGAGGGGCGCTAGGATGATGATTTTTGCCAATGCAATCGCACTTATTTAAAATAGTTCCAGTGTACGAAAGTTAATGAAATTTTGGATTACGGTTCCATTTCGCATATTTCAATACCTCTTAAGAACCCAATTTAGTTGCCTATTTAGGTATGATTTTGATATGAAATTTGGAAATCATATTTCAAGTTTTATCCACTTAAGCCAAGCGGAATTTGTTTTCAGATTTTTGAACTTAGGCAATCATTTATGGTTTTATCCTAAAATCTTTCCCAGTAGAAAATCACAATGAAGCTAATTTTTGAATCTCAATGATTAATTGTGCTGTTACGACTTTATTTAGATTTTATCGAAAGAAAATATCGACTTAGGGAATTAAAATGCATGTAAAATTGATCAGTACACATTGAGTAAAACGGGTATCAAGTTACTGAGAGAGCATTGCTTGCAACACTGAAGAGACTTTGAATTTCATCGAATAAGGAAAACATCGTGTGAAATCTGCGAACTTCAAGGAAGTCTGTAAACATTAGGGAAGTCTATGAACATGTGAAAATTCTACTGATTTCAGGGAAGTCTGGAAACTTCAAAAATATTCTCTCAACTTCAGTGAAGTTAGCGTACTTTAGGAAAAATACTGGTAACTTCAGTAAATTCTACTTATTCCAGGAAAATTCAATGAACTTCAGGAAATTTCTGAAAATATCAGCAAAGTCAGTAAACCTGAAAAAAACTGTAAATTTCATAGAAACCTGTGAATTTACAGAACTTTCTGCAAATTGGCGAACTTCAGGAAAATTCTGAGAACACCATGAAGGTTAAGTAAACTTCATGGAACTTTTGTGAACTTTAGGAAAATTCTGTGAACTTCGGAAAATTTTACCAAGTTTAAGAATATTGTATCTTTAAAAATTCTACGAAATTCAGGAAAGCCTGTAGATTTCTGGAAAATTCTTCAAAATTAAAGGAAGGCTGCAAACTTCCAAATTATTCTGCCAACATTTTTTTTTTCAAATAATCTGTGAGTTTCCTACAGTGCAAGTACTCTTGTAGTACAGTGTACTACAAGAAAGTTCTAAAAGCAGTAATAAAATATTGCAAACTTCAGAAATATTCTGCGAATTTAAAAAAAGGCCCATTCACTTTTGGAAAAATCTAAGCCTTCAGGAAAATGTTGTTTAATAAAGAAAAGAAATCAGACATCTACATGAAAGTTCAGGGAACTTTAGGAAAATTCTACGAATTTCAGACAATACCTGATAAGTTCAGGAAAGTTCAGTGAACTTCAGAGAATTTCAGGAATATTCCGAAAACTTCGGAAAATTTTAATAGGTAAATGTTTTGCTGGAATGTATTACAACATTCAAAAAACTATTAACTCAAGCGGAATATTTCAAAGCTTCACGGAAATTTGCGAACCTATGCGAAGTCCGCGTATTTCTGGGAAATTCAGCGAACTTCAAAAGTATTCTGCCAATTTCACAATTTCAGTGAAGTCAGTGAGCTTCAGGAAAATTATGCGAACCTCAGAATATTTCAAGGAACTTCAGGAAAAAAATTAAGAACTCCAGGAAAATTCTGAAAATTTCAGGAAAAATATGGGAACTTCAAGAAAGTCTGTAAACTGTGTAAAACTTCAGAAAACGGTACGAAATTATAGAAAGTCTGCGAGCTTCACTGACATTTGCGAACCTATGCGAAGTCCGCGTATTTCTGGGCAATTCAGCGAACTTCAAAAGTATTCTGCCAATTTCACAATTTCAGTGAAGTCAGTGAGCTTCAGGAAAATTCTGCGAACCTCAGAATATTTCAAAGAACTTCAGGGAAGTTTTGAAAGGTTTCGAAAAAATTTAAGAACTCCAGGAAAATTCTGCGAATTTCAGGAAAGTTCAGCAAAATTTTGGAAAGTTCTGCAAACTTCACGAAAATATTGGAAATTTCAGGAAAAATCTGGGATCTTCAGGGAAGTTTGTGAACTTCCAGTAACTCTGTAGATGTAGATAGTATTCTAGTGAAGTCAGCGAGCTTCAGGAAAATTCTGCGGACCTCAGAATATTTCAAGGAACTCCAGGAAAAGTTTCGAATTTTTTTAAGAATTCCAAGAAAATTCTGCGAATTTCAGGAAAGGTAAGCAAAATTTTTGGAAGTTCTGCAAATTTCACGAAAATTCTGCAAATTTCAGGAAAAATCTGGGATCTTCCGAGAAGTCTGTAAACTTCAAGTAAGTCTACGAACTTCCGAATTTTTTTTTACTTAATTCAAGAAAGTCTTCAAATTTCTGGAACATTCTGAAAATAAAAAAAAAATAAAAATCTGCCAAAGGCGGTGAACTTCATGAAAATTCTGAGAACTTTGGTAAAGTCTGCGTCCACTGCGAACTTTCCGCAAGTAACAGGGAAGTCTGCAAACTTAAAAAAAATCCTCAATATTTAGAAAAGTCTTCAAGGTTCAAGGATGTAAGTATTCTGCCATTTTCACAATTTCAGTGAAGTCAGTGAGCTTCAGGAAAATTCTGCGAGCCTCAGAATTTTTCAAGTAACTTCAGGGAAGTTTTGAAAGGTTTCGAAATTTTTTAAGAATTCCAGGAAAATTCTGCGAATTTCAGGGAAATTCAGCAAAATTTTGGAAAGTTCGGCAAATTTCACGAAAATTCTGCAAATTTCAGGAAAAATCTCGGATCTTCAGGGAAGTTGGTGAACTTCAAGTAAGTGTACGAACTTCCGGAAAATTTTACTTAATTCAAGAAAGTCTGCGAATTTCTGGAAAATTCTACAAATTTAAAAAATATTCTGCCAAAGACGGTGAACTTCATGAAAATTTTGAGAACTTCAGTAAAGTCTGCGTCCACCAGGATAATTCTGCGAACTTTCCGCAAGTAACAGGGAAGTTTGCAAACTTAAAAAAAAATCTTTAAATAATACCGGATCAAACTAAGAACTTGAAAAAAGATCCTCAAGATTTAGAAAAATGTTCAAGTTTCAAGGATGTAAGTATTCTGGCCATTTCACAATTTCAGTGAGCTTCAGGAAAACTATAATATTTCAAAAAACTTTAGCAAAGTTTTGATAGGTTTCGAATTTTTTTTTTTAAGAATTCCAGGAAAATTCTGCGAATTTCAGGAAAATTCAGCAAAATTTTGGAAAATTCGGCAAATTTCACGAAAATTCTGCAAATTTCAGGAAAAATCTGGGATCTTCAGGGAAGTTGGTGAACTTCAAGTAAGTCTACGAACTTCCGGAAAATTTTACTTAATTCAAGAAAGTCTGCGAATTTTTGGAAAATTCAAAAAATTTAAAAAATATTCTGCCAATGGCGGTGAATTTGAAATCCTGAAAACTTCAGTAAAGTCTGCCACCAGGGTAATTCTGCGAACTTTCTGCAAATAACAGGGAAGTCTGCAAACTTAAAACAAATCTATAAAATAATATCGGATCAAGCTGAGAAATTGAAAAAAAAAAATCCTCATGATTTAGATAAATGTTCAAGGTTCAAGGATGTAAATTCTGCGAACCTCAGAATATTTCAAGAAACTCCAGGAAAGGTTAAGATTTTTTTTTAAGAATTCTAGGAAAATTTTACGAATTTCAGGAAAATTCAGCAAAATTTTGGAAAGTTCGGCAAATTTCACGAAAATTCTGCAAATTTCAGGAAAATCTGGGATTTTCAGGGAAGTCTGTGAACTTCCAGTAAATCTACGAACTTGCAAAAAATTTACTTAATTCAAGAAAGTCTGCGAATTTCTGGAAATTCCTGCAATTTAAAAAAAAAATATTCTGCCAATGGTGGTGAACTTCATGAAAATTCTGAAAACTTCAGTAAAGTCTGCTTCCACCAGGATAATTCTGCGAACTTTCTGCAAGTAGCAGGGAAGTTTGTAAACTTAAAAAAAAATCTTTAAAATAATACCGGATCAAACTGAGAACTTGAAAAAAAAATCCTCAAGATTTAGAAAAATCTTCAAGATTCAAGGATGTAAGTATTCTGCCAATTTCACAATTTCAGTGAAGTCAGTGAGCTTCAGAAAAATTTTGCAAACCTCAGAACTTTTCAAGGAATTTCAGGAAAGTTTTGAAAGGTTTCGAAATTTTTTAAGAACTCCAGGAAAATTCTGTGAATTTCAGGAAAGTCCAGCAAAATTTTGGAAAGTTGTGCAAATTTCACGAAAATACTGCAAATTTCAGGAAAAATATGGGATCTTCAGGGAAGTTTGTGAACTTCCAGTAAGTCTACGAACTTCCGGAAAATTTTACTTAATTCAAGAAAGTCTGCGAAATTCTGGAAAATTCGGCAAATTTATGGTGAACTTTATGAAAACTCTGAGAACTTCAGAAAAGTCTGCTTCCAATAGGATAATTCTGCGAACTTTCAACAAGTAACAGGGAAGTCTATAACTTAAACAAATCTTTAAAATAATACCGGATCAAGCTGAGAACTTGAAAAAAAAATCATCAAAATTTAGAAAAATCTTCAAGGTTCAAGGATGTAAGTATTCTGACAATTTCACAATTTCAGTGAAGTCAGTGAGCTTCAGGAAAATCATGCGAACCTATAGAATATTTCAAGGAACTTCAGGGAAGTTTTGAAAGGTTTCGAAATTGTTTTAAGAACTCCAGGAAAATTCTGCGAATTTCAGCAAAATTTTGGAAAGTTGGGCAAATTTCAGGAAAAATCTTGGATCTTCAGGGAAGCTTGTGAACTTCCAGTAAGTCTACGAACTAAATATTCCGGACATGGTGAGAGGAATTAGGGAAGAACGTGAGAAGTTTTCAAGTTCCAAAACTAGCAAAAATATTTGAAGTATTTTGAAATTTAAGGTTGCGGAATTGATCAAATGGTTGAGACTTCATTCTTCTAATTCTGGGGTTTTGGCACTTTGGACTTGGAGTTCAAAACTTTAAGGCTTTGATATGTTATGAGATCTTAGACTTAAGTAAATGTTATACTACAAATTTTTAATGGTTTTGATTGTACAACTGATCTCTTAAAACTGATTGTCATATCTTGAAATAGTTTGTGGTAATAAAGTTGTTGTTTTACCAAAAATAACATATTTTTAACGCAATTAGAAAGCAGTTTTCTTTCGCTTCAGCTTTTGGAAATTATACGAAATTCCTTTAAAAAAAAAACCCAGCAAAACTATGTAAATTTTATTAAGCAAAATGAGTAGACACCCTGCATAGAAATCAGGAAAAATGTTACTTCAATTTAATTAAATAAATTCACAAGAGAATATGAATAAGGCATAAGATAATTTCAAATAATATTCGTAGAAAAACAACACCAAGGAGAGGATTGACCGTCGTCTCTGTAGCTTCTTCAATGAGCACAACTTGTTAGATCACCGGCAGCATGCATTTCGACCCGGTCACGGGACGATTACGTATTTTGGTACGCTTGGGCAAGCCCTCCATGATCGAGATAGCTGCACTAGACACCTCTAAAGCTTATTACCGCACCTGGATGCCGGCGGTTCTCCAACAGCTCGTTGACAGTCAAGGGACATATTCTTCATTTCGCTCGGAACTTCTTGTGGCACCGCACCTTCCAGGTCTCTATCGGGAGCCAACGATATGCTTTCTTCCGAGCGGAAACCGGCGTACCTCACAGGGACCGGTACTGGCGGTTACCTTATTTCTTGTCAGTATGAATGGTGTATTCAGCAATCTCCTTCGTCTTCGCCGACGATATCGTGATTATGGCCACCGGGAATACTATCAAAATCCTCCGGCCGAAACTGTTTAGTTTGGGCACCCACGACCACCGGTCTTTGTTCACACCCATCATGATTGGGACCCAGGTTATACCGCAACGAAACACCGTCAACAACCTCGGAGTGCGACTCGACCGCAGCCTTTCTTGCAAGGCCCACTTCGATGAGGTTAAGGTCAATAGCCAAACACGACTGAACCTACTCTGCTCCCTCACCAGACGCCATCCCGACAGCAACCAGCATCTACGAATCCGTATCTCCAAGGCGATCATCGACTCCCGGCTTACGTACTGGATCCGCTTCACCTCCGGTCTCCTTCCATCCACCCTTGGTTTAGCTGCTTGCGTTGAGGGCGGCATACTCCCCTTTGACCGACTTATCGACATGACCATCTGCCGCCGGACCATCGGATTCCTTGAGAAGACTACGGGTTCTAGCGAAGGAGTGTTCCTCCTCGAGGAGGCCAACCAACTCCTTACCAGAACTGCCAACCAGACCCTCCTCCCAGTCAGTGTCCAGGGTCCACTGGTGTGGAGCTAGAGGTTGGAACCTGCCCAAAATTGCCATCGATCGGACAATGAAATAAACGTTGCCGTTACCCAGACCCACCGTAACCTAATCGAACACCGATACAAAGGATATAGCTTACGTTACTCTGACGGATCACTTTCCCAGGGTAAAGTCGTTATTGGGATCTCCAGCCCCGAAGCTAGGGTTTGTTACCGCCTCCCAGCCTAGTGCAGCGTGTTATAGGCTGAGGTCGCTACCGCTTTCTTTGCCATCTCCACTCCGTCAAGCAAACCAATCGTCATTTTCACCGACTCAGCCAATGTTGTAGCCGCCATTGATGCCGAACAACCCACTCACCCATGGATACAGACCATCCTCTTGAGTGCCCCACCTGGCACTACTGTCGTCTGGATACCCGGCCACTGCGGAATCCAGGGCAATGTGGAAGCTGATCGCCTCCCCTCATCCGGTAGACATATGTGAATAAAGTCCCTGGCCGACCTCAAAAAGTGGATTTTAGCGTCACTTCGGAAGCCTGGAATAGGGACTGGATTAACTCCGTCCTAAGATCTGACCACACTCGGCTTTCCCGCAACCTCATTGGAAATGGTGATTTTCGACAGACCTGCTCCCTATGCCACATTCATCACTCTGTTGAGCATTCCCTATGTCACTGCCCCCAATACCAGGGAGCAAGAGAGCTTTATGGGATTGCAAGCAGTGTAAAAGACGCGCTCAGCAATGACGCAAGCCGGACCACTAGGTTTTGTTTAAAGAGGCAGAACTCTTCCACCTAGTTTGACAACTACCACTTCGGGGCTCGCTGTCGGTGAAGCCTTCTATTGGTGGCACTCTCCTCTTCATCATGGACCGACCTTCCGCACCATCATCCGGACTACCGATCCTAAACTAACCAATGATACAACCAAGACCCATACGTACCAAAACCCGGACTACGGACCCCAACAGACCTACGGCACAACCAGAACCAACCCGCAAAGAACCATTGATCCTTCCTGACAGCAAACTAGACAGCATACAACACTCTGTTTTAAACAACTCTGTACTAGGGGGACCCCCTTCTGGGGGGCCCATACTCCTTCCCGGGACCCCTCAGAGATCCCCAGAGATGAACCAGTCAATGGCTGAAAGACTCGTTAAGGGGAAGTTTACTGCCCCGAAAATATTTTTTTTTATTTTTAGCACGATTTAATTTTTCTAAACATTTATCAAAAATCCAAGAAAAGCCTTAGACTTTTTCTATCTCATCATGAAAAAAAACTACAAGGGACAGCCCTAAGGGGTTGTATGCAATGACTACGTGGTCTTATATAATAAATCTTATTTGTTAACTGCAGCAGGAGCTTGTGCTTTGTGTAGGAATAGGAATTTGAGCGGGGTTCTCTCTCTGTCTATACTCTTTAGTATGACGCGCTTGACATAGAGGACCCACAGTGACTCACAAAGAGCTACTGATTCCGATCAATAGCGGTGCGGCTGCTTCCTCCTTCTATGGATGCTCATGTGGGCAGCAGCTCGCTGCTTGCAGGCAGCCTTTCATTGTGTACTGGAGAACACTACCACTCACCACGCGTTTGGTGAGACCGGATGAAATTCCACTTTGAAATCTGTGTTAGGGAAATCGCTTTTCGCAGGCAATCGGTGATAATTTCAATTATCATAGCAACAGTTGTACATTCGTGCGATTTTCAATAAAGACATTTTGAAAAATGATAAGGTCTAAACTTAAAAGATTCATAGACATATTCCTGATCGATTGGTGATGAAATGATTGAAATTGGTCCAGGGGCTGAGTTATTAACGTTCAAAATCTATCATAATGTTGTTACATGTTCCATTTTCGGTTTTCACAAAGTGTACCCCCATATAGAAATAACAGACGTAGTCCTACATCAAAATTGGTCTCTCAGCCAAACCAAAAGGTAATCATGGACCTGGTTTTTTGGGTCCAACTTTATGCCATGTGGATTTACAAAAAATATTTTTACACGTGAATTTTCTTTGAAAAATTAGAAAAAAAAAGAGATTTTTTTAGATTTATAGCTGTTTTCTATATTTTTAGAAAAATCAAAACGTAATTATTATTTTAGGAGCGGTGAACTTCCCCTTAATAAAGTAACCTAACCTAAGCTAGAAAAACAACAGAGATACATCATTAATATTGACGGCAAGATTTGAGATGGTTCGATTGTTCTGAACTTACTAATTTGTTACAAGCTTTCATCATTAGTTATGTCAACTGTTATAATATTAAACCCGCCAAATGCGACGTGTCGATGCTGTGACACAGCTTGCCTGTCCCGTTGCCGTGAAGCGAGCTTGATCGTAGTATCGTCACGTATTTTGCAGATTTCAAATGCAAAATTGCATTCCAATTAAAAACCCCAAATTTTAATTCCAATATAAAAGTTTAAAGTGTAAGCATATTTTGCTATTGATAATGGAAAATGGATACAACTGGAACAATTCTCAAAAATCCGGAAGATTTGAAACTTTAACTGGATGCGTCCAAAAATACCGGAAGAATCCAGTTTAAACTGAAATGTTGGCATCACTGATCGTACATCATAATACACGATAAAAAGAAAATCGTAATATTTTTTCCTAACAGCGCTGCAAGTAACAATTCAAGTTTTATCGAGGTTTTAAAGCACTCTACAAGCCTAAATCATGATCCAAAGAACCCTCATGAAACGCCATTTGTTACTTGGGTTGCCAAGAGCCCTTAGATGTACATTCAACCTAGTTTCCCCGAAGATTGTATCGATCTTTGGCAAATGATTCGTTAACCCTAGGCGCAACATATTCCATAATCAGCAACCAAAAAAAAAACGATAAAACCTCCAAACTTCCGATCCACCCGGCGAGCACAATCGCCATCGTCCGGTTTTGCGCAATCCGTGGCGGGTGATTACGAAATTCATCACGGGACGCGGAGAAAGCTCTTAACAAACACCACAGATCTGAGCGGTGCACCGATAGCGCGGCGGCCCATTACCGCAAGACAAGCGCATGCATGAATCAACATAATTTCCTCACAATTTTTATGACTGACAAATTCAGAGGAATAAGGCTTTTTGCTTTGAATGGCTTCCACTGTTTGCGCTCGGCGACACAGTCTCAGCGGTTAATTTGTACGTGTTTCATCTGGTTTTGATATTTTCCTCACCGGTCGTGATTCATCTATCTGCTAGGAGACTACTGGGACGGACCCGTGAGAGGTGGTTGGCTTCTTTCTTTCGATCAAGTTCAGAAGCCCTGTAACGTTCTTGTTTTACATTGGCGGTAGGTATGTGGGTTGAGAGGATCGAATTTCTAGTTTTCTCGGACCCCACAGTCAGTCCCGTTCTTTGCCCCTGATTGAAATCTACGATCCGATCGGGTTGTGTTAATTAGGGCTGGGTTGGAATTGAATTTCTCCGCCTACGCACTTTGTGTCCCGTATGGATGACGACGATTGGCAGATAAAAAGTAGGGACATAAACAAGCATATTACAACTTCACGGCGGGGTGGCCTTGATGCCTAATTGGTCTTTGTAGTCCGCACTTCGACAACAATAAGACCGGTTCTACTTCGTGCTGTACTGACACTGAAGCGAACACACACGCTCTCGGTGGTACCTTAAGTTTTATTGTCTTCCGAGGCACAGCACGTCTTATCCCTAACCAACTGTACATGATTCTAGCTAGTCTGGACCACCACACCGGGGTCGGGCGCTTGTTAACCATCTCGCATATCTCATTTCTGATGGTTAATTTCGTTCCCAGCGCGGAATGCTAATCGCACCCGGAGGGGGGGTTGCACATTAGCCGCTAAAACAAAACAAAAAATCTCACATATCTCCCCGTGAACCGACTTAATAAGCCGCCAATTTCTGAGAGCGCTCAAGTTTAATCAGGAAGAACCATTAGCGAATTGCGCGAAAACTTCTTTTTTGGATCGAGCCAATCATGGGGAGGGCAACCTTCATTATCGTACCACTACCACCACCACCACTACAACCACACCACCGCAGTAAATATAGTCCATTTTGGGCCAATTTATTACGCTCTCAAAAACAACCACACCAAACAGACAATTGAAGCCCTCGCGTTCGTGTACGTATGTAGATTCATCCAATTCCATAAAAAGCATCCGAATGGGTTGGTGGTGGAGGAGAAGCCCAAAAATCTTCAATTCAGGCAGTCCAACGACTACGACGACGACGACGGTGAAACGAATGAGCTAAACTACCATATCAGGCGGGAAGCAGCAGCAGCCAGCAGCTCATTTTCAACCTTTGGATGTGGGTTTTTTTTTGTTATTGTTCTTGTTATTGCAGCGGGATGTGCGATGCAAACAAAAACGCCCCTTACTGTTCTTCTTGGATGGTTACCTTTTGGCAAATCACTCTTTTTTTTTCGTTAGATTGGTGTATTGGCGTTCAAGGGCATTGATGATCTATTTCTTTTGAGAAAAATGAAACCATTAGTCATAAATTTTAGTTAGGGCTATCGGCATGCCTCGATGCTCCAGCTTCGATGGAAGAATTCCGTTTTTTGTCGATGCTGTTCAATAACCTTTAACATTCTGGAGCACGAGCTTAGCTGACCGCCCTTAGTTGCTACCCTGTTGTTGCACAGAGAACCAATAGATGGCTACTTGGGATTGGCAATCACCCCGCTCAATTTACAAAAAACTGGTGATCTCAGAATGCAGGTCAATTTCCGAAAATAATGTATGCTGAATTTGCTCTCCCACTGACAGTCGAGTATGCATTTGTCGTGATAAACGGATTGTCGAGTCCAATGAGCGGTAAAACATTTTTTTTGTCTTTTGGGTTTCCCCTCTACCCTCCAACGCCCATAAGGGAACCGTTAAATTAACCTACTGTCCCGTAACGTGGGTAGATCACCTTTTCGTGGTAGGGTAGAGCGCTACTTCGTCGTAATCGCCCATTTCCGTTCTATCGATCAGAAAAGATCAATAATATCAATTATTTCACCGTGCACAAATCAATAATAGGTTTGTTGCGATGCGTTAGTTCATTAGCTACAACATAAATCCTGTTAGAGCGTTCTGTATGAATATTTACGCTCATTGTTCTCAAAACAAAAGAAACGCTCCTAGCGAATCCCCTTTTTCTACGTTTGTCCGTAGGACGAAGAAAATCTAATGGCGTTTTCAATGCGTTAGGACGGAATTGAAACTCGTAGAACGAATTTAGAATCAAGAAGCAGTGTTAGATTTTAATCAATATCTCAACAATTGGTGACTCTTTATCAAATCTAACGGTACGTATGGAAAGGTGAATAAATTAAGAAGTCATCTTTGAAATAAATATTCCCTTTTTAGTTAAAACTCTTTCAGAAAAGAGAGGTAAAGTGCGCGTTGGGTTCAGTAGGACGGAAATTAGATCAAAAACCCTACGTTACGGGATGTAAGATCTACCACCGATTCCTAGTCTTGACTACTTTAAACTAGGGGAACAGGATTTTTCAGTAATCAAAGGAACACATCTTAGTCCTTGTTACTTTGTATGCCTTGTTGATAGTGATAAGTCCTCGGGTTGCTTGGAAAAAATGAGTCAGTTAGTCTTCATCTATGTGATTCCTAATCTTCTATTCGTTGTTCCCTAGTTTGAAGTGGTTAAGACTAGGGTTCTGATGCATGGTCACTGTCGGTGTCATTCTTTAATTTTGTTGCTAAGGAATCCAATTTTGACTGACAAAAGGGGCGCGCCTTTGGAGGGTGTTCCAACACTCCGAAGGGTATAAATAGCGGGACCTTTCAATTAGAATCGATTCCTTGCGATGAAGGCAAGAATGACAACTGTATCAAAACCGAATACTTCATCATTTCTCAATAGTGAAGAAGTAATACGAAATGCACTAAACTAAGGGATATACTACAATAGATCAAATTACTGGTCGCAGTAGTTTGATGTCCCGAACAGAGGAGAAAAAAAAACCTACTTACAATTTATGGGAAATTGTTGTTACGACTAAAAGATGTGTTTTTGTGTGAACCGGTTCCAGGGTGGCCATTCAAATCCATTTTTTTAATGCCCGGTTATTTAATAATAAACTCAACTCAAAAATCACACCTACCTTAAACAAAAATGGCGTCCAAAAATAACCGTTTAGAGATAAACATATAATTTTTTCAGCAGAATTGCTCTACAATACGTTTACTTTGAAGAAAAATTATGAGATGAGATTTGCATTGCTATGTTGATGATCTAGATCTTCAAAATCTCATGGAATCATGAATTCGTATACAATCAAAGAGTTTCACTGCAAAAATGATCCCAAATCTTGTTTTGGTATGTCGGAAAAAGCAAGATCTGAGCAGGAGAAACGCAGTATAAAAAAAGTACTTCAAATCTTCCTGGAGTTACGATCTTATAGTTTATTTTATAACATTTTGTGCAATACAAAGATGTGTTACCAAAATATTTATCATTCTCCAAATTATCCTGGCGATATTTTACAGGTTAATCGAAATCTTGATCGATGTCCACTCAGAATTTTTGAGCATTTTATGCTTCACGGAGCCTCATAACATCATTTAAAATTATTAATTGTGTTTAAAAATAACATTATTGGATTATACAAATCATTCCGGATAATGATGTGTGAACGAAACTGCAATCATTTTCATATCAATCAGCTTGCTATCTTTCAATCTACAATAAATTAATTGATCGCCAGAATATGGTCAACATGTTCATGATCCCCTTATTTCCTCAATTTACTCCAATCCCTCTCCTTGACACGTCGATTTACTCACCCTTATTAGTTATTTTTTGACTGTTTCTGGACTTTCCGTTAGGAATATTTCTCCGCATATGAAACGCTTGTCTTTAATCCCCCGTGCACAATTCAATGCCCATCTCATCTCCATTGAACATTTGTTATGGATAACACGTTTAATCAAACGCTTGATCGCAGCGGGATACCTCCGGTGGGAAATCGTTCACAAGCACGTATTGCACATGGGCTGAGATGTAACAGTAACATTGCAATTTGTTTGAGGTTTTAAAGGAGTACACTTTAATTTTTTAGAAAAATGCATTTTTTTTGGCCTAAAATGTTACTTGGGATGTATACTTTAATTTAGAAAAGAATCCAAGTACGCCAGAATATTCCTTACCGCTTTACGAAGCGATTTCCTAAAACATGTACCGGCGCGCTGAGAGAGCAATTTTATCTTTAAACGCGTTTATCTCGAAACGGGGTTTTTCAAACTGGCGTGGGAAATAACTCTAACCAGTTATCATCAAATTTGGATATCGCCTAGGTTTTCTTGTTAAAAATTAAATTCTGCTTAGAAATACGTATCCACATTTTAGATTTTCTCAAAAATGGGTTTTTAATCCACGATTTTGTAAGCATTTTTAGGGTGAAAAAATGGACTTTTTTTTTCCTAAGGCCACAACTTTTGAAAAAAATAATTAAAAAAAAATCGGAATACGTATTTCTAACCCAAATTTCATTACTAATCAGGATTTTTGTTCGATTTATGTTCCAGGATCACATGGAAAGGAGTATTTTCCCACGCCGTTTTCCGACTTCCGCGCGAGGACGCCCCCACTTTCTTTCCATGAACATATTCGAAAATTTGATGTTCAGAGTTGTGCTTTCACAAAATTAGAAATTTCGGTCCATGTGACCCTGAGTTCAATATTTAATCATAATCTGCTACTTCAACGAATTAGCGGCGCCGGTGGTGTAGTGGTAAGCGTGATTACCTCTCACCCCAGCAGGCCTGGGTTCAATCCCAGTCGGCGCCGCCGGGATGTTCTGAGGTATAACATCTCTGATCACGCCTTCCTTCGGAAGGGAAGTAAAGCCGTTGGTCCCCGGTTCATGAGTTGATGGGTCGATAGGTAGGGTCCAGGTGTGGGAGCTGCCTCCCTGGCGTCGGTAGCATTGGTGCTCAGCACGGAAAACAAGATCGACGGAAAACAAATCAAAGGAAAAAAAATACTTCAACCAATCAAAAAATCCGTCCATCCAAGCAGGATTATAATTCTAAAATTTCATTGGATAGCGTAATGTCTGAATTTATCCGGCTCTTGAGCACACAATGAGGATCTATAACTACAAGTATTCAGAAATATATCTATCTTTTTTTTTCATTCTTGCATTTACAAAAAGACGCTAATTTTTGTATGGATCGAACTAAACAGCGCCACCCTGAAATGCGCTAATCCACTTGGAGCATGAATTTAGTCACAATCAACAATGTACTCTACTCAAAGATGTAAATAGATTTTTACCGATCCTCTGAATCCCACTTCAACTCACGGACGGCCCAAAATCATCAAAATTCAGTTCGCCAAGCAGAATATCTCACGAACACTAGCGTGTAAAATCATAACTCTTACAGTAATGCATCTGTAATTTTGATCCTATACATATGCAGCTGGAGAAGACTGTGTTCCTTATTTAACCAATTAAAAATAATTCATTTGAGCACCCACAAGCTCACGATTCTATGGAAGATTTTATTAATTTACAAACATCCTAAAGCTACACCGAGTATTTAAATTGTATGAGACCAGTGAGATCAGAGATATATTTTTCAAAGAGGATTAAGAATTATTTCCCTGATTTCTAAAGAAATTCTTTGTGATTTCCTGATTTTCCAGGACTGAAATGGAATTCCCTGAAATTCCAGGGTATTTTTCAGGTAGTGACACCTTGCCGGATATCTGATCTTGAAGTGCTGCAGATTCAACAAGGTATACGATGATTCGACTAAATAATAGAATGGTTAAACCTTTGTATTAAACCCCTTAATATCATTGATTTTGTTTATTAGGTTTTCCAAAATGCCTTTATTTTATTTATTTTTTATTATAGTCTCACCAAACGAAATTCTTAAAAAATACTCTGTATGCTATCGTGGTAGGAATAACGGCAAAATCACCCACATGAACATATGGCGAGTGAGAGCAATGTGCAATAAATTTGTGGATTTTTTAAAACTTTACCACAGTGAAAGACATAATATCAAAGGAACAGATGTGTAAACATGAGAATATAACGGTATATGTGATTCAAAATTGATTTATTCCAAGTAACATTGCAATTTTTTTTAAAAAGGTTTAAATGATTTTTCAAGACCAAATTTTGGCCCACAAGACTATGATAAAACCAAAATTGTTACTTGGGATGATTATTTATGATCTTTCCCGGTGCAATTTGGGTTTTCCCGCATTTCTCCCGGTTTTTCCAGGATTTCCCGGTTAGATGGACACCCTGCGGTTCATTTTACCGATTCGGCGTTGAACCGATAAATGCAATTTTGTATGCTATGCATTCATTATGCGAATTTTGAGTTATGCAATTTCCTAGAAAATACAGTTGAGCACCGGTTTGTGTACTGGTTCATGTTACCGATTCAAATTTGAACCGATAGTCGAACATAAAGTGAAATACAGTCCAACTTTACCCCGTTAAAGTACTCGCGTGTTAAGTGCTTTCTGTGCGCGTTATCCGACGACTCGAACAAATATTTAAGTCCGTGATTGAACAGAAGTATTACAACAAAGGTAATTGCTATTAGTTTTTGTTTTGCAAATAGTGACAGATAGCAGACATGAAGCTCAAGTGGAGGTACCGCGCGCAAAGGTGTTATATCCTAGACAAATGGTAAGTTACAAATTTGCTGTTGTCGTCGTCGTAGGCACCGTCGTAGTAGCCTTAGGCAGTAGTGTTAGTATATTTAAAAATAACCATCAGCCGCTGAAACTATATGAATTATCGCGCATTTCTGTTGTTCATTACATACCAAATGAAAACTTAATCATATTTTGCCGTGGAGTGTTGTCATTTTGAGATGCTCGATAACCCTAGAGGGATCGGTTTTGCTTAATGAGCAGAATATCATGGGTTTAATCCCAAGCTCTCCCACAGAAGAATAAACCACCGCAGATAATAACCAATAGTTGAATTGTTATAACTATGAGTTTCGGAAAGGGTGTATGCGTGATCTAGTTTGGAAGACATTGTTAGCTGCTTTCGGAGACGTCGCTTCATTTGAATAGATTTTTGTTAAGTCGCTCGTAGATTGTGGTAATGTAAGGGGCACGGTGACTAGAGAGCAACCATTTTTGCTTAATGAGTAGAAGATCATGGGTTAAAACTCAAGCCTCATTAAATTACTGAGTTAATCTATCATCCAGGCCACTATTGTAGAAAATTGTTAATAACAGAAATTCGATTCAGAAAAGTAATGAGTATATTTAGACGCTTGATCCGGTTCGGAAAACATTGTTAACTACTTTGGAGGATTTAATTTCATTGTAATAGCTTCTTGTAACCGATAATGAACGAAAGTCGGTCGTAGCTTGTTGTGATGTAAGGGGCACGGTGGCCTTAGAGCGACCGTTTTTGCTTACTGAGCAGAAGATCGTGGGTTCGTACCCAAGCTCATTCACGTTACTGAGTTGATAGGGTCGCGACACTTGCTTAACAGCCAGATCTAACTTACTCTTCCCACTAACCAAAACGTCCTTCCCGTGACAACCGTGGAGATGCAGAGGTATACTCGGTCCCTTGTAACAACGGTTGTTGAAATAACAATCCTTTCCCTCCCGGGATAACCGTAAGGACCTGGCCGGCGCAGTTAATGACCTCAAAAATAAAGATTCTCCGGATGTTGTACACTGAGAATGGATTGCTAGTCCCAAGCATATGGTTCTTTGTGCAAATTTCGTAAAATCTTGTCAATCACGGAGTAGCAACTACTGAAATGTATGGTCGTCAATGCTCATGCTCTATGTAATAGGATGGGTCATCATATTATTTTTTTTTTTGAGCAATGGTTTTTTGGTTCCATTTGGGGTCCCAAGCATCTGTGCAAAATTTGGGGACGATTGGTTGTAACCCGGCTTTCTGCATTGCGTTTGAAATTTGTGTTAAAATTTAGAGTGGGGAAACCAACTTTTTTGCCTAATAACTTTGCTGACTCTAAAAAAGTTATAACTGTTCAAATATCTATGGTTTGAATTAAATGCCAAAAATCACTTTTTCTGCAAACACTGTACCAATGACAGTCCGATTCCAAACTTGGTACGATTTGGTGTGTTCAGATGAATTATTCAAAAACAATTGCTCAATCTCATAAGCGTAGTTATACACCCCCTCACTCATATCAATGGAAGTAAAGCTTTAAACTGAAATAATTTCGGTGTTTCTCATCTTGTCGAGTTGGTATGTTATGGTGTGTTTTTCAAAAATATTTGCGCAATAGGAACAGTATGAAAGTGAGTACCGCACTCTACTGTTTTGGTGTAATATACAATTTCAGACATTTTCTTCGTTGACTTTCTCTTTGTATCCTCACGGCCATTTCGATAAAAGAAGCTTTTACAGGGTGTCTACTCAATCTAAGGAATCAAATTCCCTGAGTTTTCCAGGTTTTTCCAGGTCGGATGAAAAAAATTCCAGGTGCATACAAATTATACGCATTATTATTTTATCTATTTATCCATCTGGAATCCCTTTTATGTACTTATTGATTTGTGTTATTTTCGATTGTTGGGCGTTGGTACTTATAAGTCGGCACATGGTATTTGTGTAGTATTTTTTTAATTCAAGAATATAAATACAAGTAAGAAACCTGTCTATACTATTTCGATAAAACGATATATCAAAATTAGATAACAATATGCTTTCAAAAACAAAATATCATTTTGATAATATGTTTGAGTCCAACTCTGTTTGGAAGATCAAGACAGAATAAATCATGGTTTCACATGTCTAAAATCTCTTAAGGTCCGTTTAGACTATCTGATATTGGTCTGATGGTCTGATTTTGACCGCCGCCATAATGAAATCAATCTGCTCGAATTTACTTTCGACACACTTTGTCGAACCCCGCTGTTTGCTGGTGTTCACACTGCTTGCACATGTCGAAAGAACTGTCAATTTAGATTTCAAAACAAAACTGTATCAGGAATCAAAAGTAAATACTTCCATCATGAATTACTGGAAAATTGCTCTAGTTTCGGCAGACGTATTTGCTTTTATTATTTTAAATAAAATGAGAACTTTGTGGAGTAGGAAATGGTTGCTGAGGAGGAACACCGGCAGGGATCTGGCTCATCAAGAGCTGCGATATGAAGATCAAAATGGATTTCAAAACTTCGCCAGGATGTCGATACCAACTTTAGACAAGCTAGTGGGAAAAGTTCTCACTAGATATACATGATTCCTTGATTTCTGAAAATTTCTGTTAACAACGCAATTCTGCAAGGTCTTCAAACCTTCTGACGTCTCTGAAGTTTTGTGACTGTTCTCCGGTAAAATTTCTTTAAAGATCAACAATCTTTCCTGAAAATCTGCAAATGTCTCGGTAGTTCTACAGATTTCATTGAAGTTCTGTGTGTTCTTCAGAAGTTCTGCAAATTTTCCTAAAAATCTACAGAGTTCCTGAATCCCTGAAGATTTAAGGTCCTTGAAGATCAACAAGTGTCTCTGATGTTCACAAAATTTCTAATAATCTACAAACTTATCGAAAGTTCTGTAATTTTCTCTGCAGATTTTCATGATTCAATGAATATCTGCAAATTCTCTGAACATCTATACAATTTTCTAAAGCATTAAAAGATTATCTAGAAAT
The DNA here is from genome assembly GCF_037179485.1 of Ochlerotatus camptorhynchus. NCBI lineage: Eukaryota > Metazoa > Arthropoda > Insecta > Diptera > Culicidae > Ochlerotatus > Ochlerotatus camptorhynchus. The sequence continues at coordinate 738,381 of NW_027040813.1, forward strand.
TTTTGAGCTTTCCGGAAGTTTTAGAAATTATTCTGAAGTTTTTCTAATTTTTTTGAAGCTGTGCAAATATCTCTAAAGATCAGCGAACATACCTGAAGTTCTGTGAATGTCTCTCAAAATCCAAGAACCGCAGTAAAATTCGGAAAATTTATTTAAACATCTGCTAGTTTTTGAGTAGATTTACGATCTACCCTCTGAACTTTTCTGAAGTTCCTATAATTTATTTCAAATTCTGTAATGTTTTCTAAAGTACTGTATTTCTGCTCTAAAGATCTACGAACTGCCCTGAAGTTCAATAAATTTCACAGTAGATCTCCGAACTTTTCTAAAGTTCTTTAAATTTCATTGTGGATTCCTGATCTAAAGATCGGCGAACTTTCCCGAAGATCTGTTAGTTTTGCTGAGGTTTTGCAAATTTTTCTAAAAACGTACGAACTTTCTCAGAATCTACAAATTTTCCTGAAATCGTGTAAATATTTTTTTTTAAATCGCCGAACTTCCCTGAAGTTCTGCAATTTTTACTGAAGATCCATTAACATTTCTGAGATTCTTGTGATTTTTTCAGAAGTCCTGTAATTTTTTTCAAAGCTCTGTAGCTTTGTTCTGAAGATCTACGAACTTTTTTGATGTTGAATAATGTTTCGAGGATCTCCAAACTTCTGTGAAATACTTTATATTTCACTGTAGATTCTTGGACTTGTCTGAAGTTATGCGAATTTCCCTGAAGATTTGTAAAATTTCGCTTATAGTTTTACAAATTTATTTGAAATTATTTTTGCTTGCTTGAAGTTTTGAAAATTTCTTTGAACATTGTTCTGAAGATCTACGACCTCTCTTGTGATTTTGTTTTTATGAATTTCTATTAATTACTTTTAATTTGTTTGTAGTTTTGTTCTCAAGATTTACGAACTACCCTTAAACTCAACACATTTCTCAATAGATCTCCGACCCTCTCTGAAGCTAAAGAAAAAACCAAGTAGGCTCTCAGACCTGCTGTCTGGCATGCTTATTCTTATACAATACATGCTTCGTATGCTTCCTTTTGACGGTTGCCAGTCTCTCTTCTTCGACTGTTTCCTTTTTACGACGATTTTGATCCTCCACATACAAATCAGCGAAGAGCGAGCGTGACAAGACCAAGGGGGGAGGTGGCTGTCAAATACGAACAATCGTCGCCTACCTCGCATAACTGGTTCCAAACGTAAACAAGCCATAAGAAACCTGCAGCGTTTGTTTACGTTTGGAACCAGTTTCATACAAGATGATCAGTAGGCTGATTGGACAGCACGTCCCCCCCCCCCCAGGACAAGACTCTCTGAATGAACTTGTCTCGTTCGCACACGTTGTCTTAGCTGTCAGATGCTTGTCAAGTTCAGTGCCCTTAAGAAACGTTTCGACAAACTGAACGAAAAACTTCTTTTTAATTACGAATGAAGTGATAATTGGAAAATTCCCTGAGTGGAACCAAAATTCCCTGAATATTCCAGGTTTTTCCAGAAAAAGTAAAATTCCTTGTAAATTCCCGGTTTTCCAGGTTTTTCCATGTATTAGGCATTATGAGACAATGCTTTTGGGTATTGTGATGTATTTTAAATCCATATCAAGTTAATTTTAAAGAAAATTAAAAAAATATATAAATCTCATTATATTAAAAAATAATTTTACAATATGAATTAATTCAAAACATTCAAAATTTTTTATTGTAGTGTTGTGTACAAGATCTTTAATGTTTCACGAAGTATAGAATGACTCAGAATAAATCCGTACATTTCATTCCATGATTCTTGAAATTGTTGTAGTCAAAAAAAAAATACAAATTTTTAAAAATTTTCTTAGCCCAGAGTTCCGGAAGTCTTATGAAGTTCAGGGTTTTCCACTGTATCTATCATTGAGATAATTTAAGTTCAGAATTATTAAACTACAAATTCTAAAAATCTCGGTTTATTTTCTCAAAAGTTTGTTCCAATTGTTTTAAAATTTGTATTTCACCAAAATGCTTGTAAATAAGATTTAATGTTTATTTTAGTCTTAGTGTTTTTTTTTTAAACGTAAGCCTTAGTACTCGAAAAAAATGCATCATTTTTATCCGTGTGTAACTTTTTTATCCTTGGAAGAAAATTGATGAAAATCTGGGTATAACTAGTTTCGAGTGAATTGTTTACATGTGCAAAATTTCATAACAATCGGTTCAGTGGTTATTGAGATGTCATTGAAACCAGAAGAAAATCACCGTCGAATTTTGCGCGCCGGCATAGAAAATCCGACTGCGACCATGAGATGGATAGGAAGACAACTGGGAATCACCCATACAACTGTGTCTCGGGTGGTAAAATCGTTTAAGGAGTCCCAGACGACCGAGTGGTGGGCTGGAAGTGGAAGAAAATCGAAGACAGCTGACCCTGTGAAGGCCCGGAAGGTGTTGGATTATTTCAAGTGTAATCCGAACCTTTCGATTCGCGACGCGGCTCTGAAGGCAAAGTGTTCCGCCTGGTTCGTTCAGCAAACCATGAAACGAGCTGGGCTTCGTGTATTCAAGGTCCGGAATGCACCGAACCGGCGTGATCAACAAAACACGGCGGCCAAATCCCGCGCAAGAAAGCTGTATCGAGAGTGGTTAACGAAACCGATGTGTGTGGTTATGGATGAAACCTACATCAAGGCAGACGCAAAGCAGACACCGGGGCTGGAGTTCTACGTTGCCAAATCACGGTTTGATGTTCCGGAAGACATAAGGAATAAGAAAGTTGACAAATTCGCCAAAAATACTTGCTCTGCCAATGCGGTAAACTGAGTAAACCGTACATCACAATGGATACCATCAACAGCGAAATTTACCGCACCGAGTGCCTCCAGAAGCGTCGATTGCCCTTCCTGCGGTCCCACGGAGGCGAGACATTATTTTGGCCGGACCTGGCATCATGCCATTACGCGCGATCGACGTTGGATTGGTACAGAGACAATAACGTTGTTTTTGTACCAAAAACCGCCAACCCCCCAAATTCACCAGAGATTCGTCCGGTGGAAAGATTTTGGGCCATAATGAAGGCCAAAGTTCGAAAATCGTCCAAGGTGTTTAAGAACGAGCTGGAGTTGAAGAAAGAATGGATGAAACTGACCAAAAAGGACGGCTCCAACATTGCACAAAATGTAATGAGGGGTCTTAAGGGAAAGGTGCGGGCTTTCAGCGATGGAAAGGAAATTGAATAAAGTAATTATGTCGAAACATTCATTCCCTGAAAGTTTCAAGAAAATCCGACCTAAAATAAATTTTTAGCGAACACTTTTGTCTGGTGCATTTTTTTTCGAGTACAGGCCTTATATTGAAATCTTTTAAATTTTATCAAACTATGAATTGTATGAAAATTGACTGAGGCTTGAAATAGAGAAAATTTAAGAATTTTCTTGACAAGAACAGTTGCACGACAAATGACGAATCGATCAGACTCAACCTTTTCCGATTTGCATGGAACTTTGCATAATTGTTTGTTATGGACAATCATTAACATTTGTGCTAAAATTCGGCCATTTTGAATCCAGATTTGAATTTTAATTTTTTTTAACGATTATCAAAAATGCAAACTTTTGAATTATAGAAATCCTAGGCCACGGAGTGACGACTTCGTGCTCCGATTTATTGAAAAATTTCAAACACACTATTTGAAAAACAAAAATGCAAATGTAAAAGATTGTCCATTTCACCCAAATCGGACAATGTCTAGTCAAATTTATTTTTGCTATATGGCCTGGAACTGCTCAAAGGGCCTATCGGCTTTTGTAAACAATCTTTTAATGTTCTTTTCGCCTACCCAAACCATAGTTATTCTCGTACAGTTATCAATTCATTTTGATATATTTTTAAATTATCCAACTGGTTTGAGCCAGACATTTTTAAAAGAGGTAGAGTTTATTTTAGTTACAGTCAAGTTACTGCAACTTATTGTGATGTCAGTGCATTACTATTTTAAATTTTTGAAAACTGATAAATAAAAGTGTTCACTTCAAACATCGAGTGAACAGGCATTTTGATGACACAAAAATTTAAATAATTAGTCTAAATCTTTCTAAAAAACAAACTCTTCAGAATCAACGATCTGCGCCTCCCCGGTCTCCACTCCAAGAAACTGCATCTTCTGCTTTTTTACGGTTCTGTAGTTAATAATTAAAAGCTTTCTATGTCAACCAATGCATGAATTTGTATATTGTGTGGTAAGGACAAATCCGAAAGATTTCCTCTACCAGACCGGGAATCGAACCCGTCGCCTTCGGCTTGGTTGATACCGTGCCTTTACTGACTAGGCTATCTGACGCTCCAAGAACCTACTTCATTGGAATACAAACATCGACAACAATCCACATCCCACACAGAGCCTCGCAGTTTCAACTCAACCGGTCCAGCGAGAAGCCTTAAGCCCTCGGCTGGAGAGTCTCACACAAAGTTCCGTGCGTGGCCGTAACGCACCAATAAATGTAGGAGCAGCAACAGTCTGAATGAGATGATGCTGAATCCGAACGACTTCTCCCAAGTATGCCTTTATAAATGCAATTGACGCCTATTCACAACAACAACAACAACAGCAGCAGCACCACCAGCAGTAACCTTTTTTCAATTCTGCACACAAGTCTTGTTTCACTCTTTCCTACACGGTCCAACGGATTGATGATTGTGTTCCGTCCGAAGAAAACGTGTTCCGATCGAAGGAAGGAGGCTGCTGCATCCAGCGCTCCTCGGTCTTGCGTTCGCTGTTTGCCATAACACGCTTGATTTATGGTGCATTTCATTACCTTTATGTTGTTTTATTTTCGAAAATTCAATATTCAATATAAGAGTTTAACCAAATGCATCCATATTCAAATTTAACAGCCATGCTTTGTGTCATAGTAACCATTTTGTATGCATGCAGCACATTGTGCATTGCTCAATTCCCCCCAACGACTTATCGTGGGTTCAAATCCTACGTTCAGCAGCGCCTCGCACACTCGTTTTGCTGTCCACACTTGGTCGTCTAATCAATGCACACACAAGGGAAAACGTGTTATCACAAAAGGATTTTATCTCTCTTTCTCTCCTCAATTTCCTCTTCTCGACCCATCGTTATCGTTGCTTTTAATTTTCTACATATTTCAATACAAATAGATTTCTCACTAACATTTTCACCAGAACCACACCGCGGGGGGGGGGACCAGGAATCCAAACTTTTTCCGAATTTTCGTTGAATCACTATCGTATGCACACATGCACCAAATCTTCAATTCTTCTTCGTTGCAGTCGCTAGCCGCCGTTGCTCCCCAAACTGTGTGAGTTCATTTATTCAAGAATTACACATTTGGAAACTGAGCGAAATTCACTCGTACCCGATTTTCGCAGCTTCGAAAAATTTACTTTCTTCAGGTTTCTTCTCTGACGATCGCACCGCGATCAACCCCGGGTATAACTGCAGTTTTGCACCGATTTTCACGTTTCTTTCTCTAAACACACGGCTGCTGCTGCCGTTCGAGATGCACCACCGACTCCGGGGCTGTGTGTTTTGGACAATCTATCCGCCGATCGCCGGCCGTGTTTGTGTCGCACACGTTTTGTTTGTTTCAACCGGGGGGAGAAAACATGAAGCCACAGAGCAAAAAAAAAAACAGTGGCAGCAAACAAGACTTCAACATCAACCGAAGACGGGACGGGGAAAACAACGCGAGTTAGTGTCAAGACCGAGCGATTGTGTAGCAGTCCAACCGACCGCGAGTGAACATGGCAAGCGACTGACTTCTGGGGGGACTCGTTGGTTCGAAAGCTCCACCAATCTATCCACCGACCGACACCGACAGCGCGAACGGCAGAGCAGCCCCCGATGATCTCTCTGCGGACGGTGGCGCTCATCAGCACGAGTCTCTTTCGGAGTTGATTGGATTCGAGCAGAACTCTTTCGCTCTCAGCGGACGACTGCGAGCTGCTGCGACGACGGCTAGCGAGGCGGTTATGGGTGCACAATGACTGTAGTAGCAGTAGGTAGGTAGGTGCTCCAAACTACAGACTCTCATGGCCATGCACTTCACACTTCTTTTCAATTTTATTGCTCGATAAACCGGCGAGAGTCGTCTCGTAATGTTGTATGAAAACATGCAGTGACTACGTCCAATATCTCTACCACACATTATTGCTTCGTTTTATTGGCTGAGTTTACTCGAAGAGGTGGCACTGGGGTGGCTCGCGAAATGGGTTGGTGATGAACTAAGTGAGTTTTGATTGGAACTATTTTGAAAATTTTAAGAGACGGAAAAATCTTCTGGGTTAGCTAAAAATTTGTTTCTCTTTAGCAGGGGAATTATTTCCGGTTATTTCCCAGTTGTCTAACATAGTTTTCCCCAGTTTAATGGAAACAGCTAAATATGGCAGCGGCGCCGGTGGTGTAGTGTTAAGCGTGATTGGCTCTCACCCCAAAGGGTCTAGGTTCAATCCCAGTCGGCGCCACCGGGGTTTTCTGAGACATAAAATCTCTGATCACGCCTTCCTTCGGAAGGGAAGTAAGGCCGTTGATCCCCGATCCATGAGTTGATGGGTCGATATGTGGTAGGGTTCAGGTGTGGTTGGGAACTATCAACTCTATACTTTCATCTTCTCTAGCAAGGAACAACGAAGACGGGATGGAGAAAAGATACAATTTCAATCGACTTTTTCAAGTAGTTGACCCTGGGCGTAATTCATGGCAATTTGGTGGCCCGGTTCTTCGTCCAGGATCGATTGTTTTTTATACAGATGGTTCAAGATTGAACTATCAAGTGGGAGCAGGAGTAACTGGCCCAGGGATAGAAATATCGGTTTCTATGGGCAGATGGCCAACTGTGTTCCAAGCTGAAATCCAAGCAATTTTAGAGTGTTCCATTATATGTTTGCGTAGAAACTATAAGAGTTCAAATATATCCGTCATGTCCGACAGTCAAGCTGCTCTAAATGCTTTAAAGTCGGCGACATGTACATCAAAACTTGTCTGGGAGTGTGTTCAATCACTTCAAAAATCGTCTTGGCATAATCAAGTCAACTTATATTGGGTTCCTGGTCATTGCGGGATTGAGGGAAATGAAAGAGCTGATGCACTAGCAATACTCGGATCTTCTCATAAGTTCATCGGAAGCGATTTATTAATCCAAACATTTCTGTGACCCACAAAATCCTGGAACTTTCTAAGAAAGATCTTATAATATATGCAGGTCTTATAACAGGTCATTGTCCGAGCCGTTATCACTTGAAGCTGATTGGAAAACTTCAAGATGATGTATGTCGCTTCTGTGGCATAGAAAAGGAAGACTCGGAACATTTGCTATGCCACTGTCCGGCAATTTTCAATAAAATGCGTAAGTTCTTCGACAAGGGGCTGATAGAACCCTTTGACATTTGGAGAACAACTCCCAATACGGCAGTACACTTTATTCGAAGTATAATGCCGTGCTGGGATAATGCTATTAGTCAAACGATGGCGATCACTCCTAATAATAGTGATACAGCATCTTGATATAGCTAAAGAAAAAAAAAATAAAACAATAGATCAGAATTGGTCGCGTCGCATCGCGAATCGCGTCTACTCTGGCCGTACCCTAAGATACCGTATGCGTGATAATGTTTGCACCATCGTACAAATAAGGTTCCCGCTTCACCTGTGCATACAATGCCTTGGTTTTCTTTACATGCACGTAACCTATAGCTCATACCGTAGTAGGCTGTGTATAAAAGAAAATGATTTACTTAGTTTGACAGTTGCACCATGACGAAGTGGCAGCGTATTCGTGATTTGTCCCACGCGCAAATGTCGCAAAAAGACATTTCAATCGCCGTGGGAGTGTCCCGGTGGACCGTCAAAAGGGTTTTAGACCGAGAAAAGAAAGGACAACTATCCGCGAAGGTGGCCACAGGTCGTCCGAGGTCAGCTCGGGTTCCGAGGGTTATCGCTGCTATCAAAAGGAAGATTCGGGTGAATCCAGTGCGTTCAATAAGGAAAATGGCAAAGGAACACGGGATCAGTGACTTTACGGCAAGGAAGATTGCGGGGCGATGTCGAGGGCACGGAAAGAAAACTCACATGATTACCAACCGCATCCGCGAGCTACGAGTCGAACGATGCAAAAAAAAATCTTGAACTTCCTTAAGCGAAAAAATCCGGTAATCCTGTTCACCGACGAGAGCATGTTTACCGTCGATCCCGTATCAAATTCCAGAACCGACCGGTATATTAGTTCTCTTCCGGTAAAAGACGTGGCCGACGAGCACAAGAACGTGTATCTGACCAAGCTTCCTGCTAGCGTTATGGTGTTTGGATTGGTGGCTTCCGATGGCAAAAAAAATGACCCGGTTTTCATTCCAGAAGGCGACAAGGTCAACACGGAGGTCTACATCGGGATTTTAAGTAAGTATATTCTTCCGTGGATCCAAGAACAGTACGGTCCGAAGCAAAATGTTGTATTTCAACAAGATGGGGCTCCGTGCCACACCTCGAACCGCACTCAGAAGTGGATGCAGGAACATCTTCCGTCCTGGGCGAAGGATATGTAGCCGCAATCCAGCCCCGATCTTAATCCGCTGGATTACTCAATATGGCGCGTTATGAAGGCCAAGGCCTGTTCTAAACGCCACCCGAGTACAGCAAGCCTCAGACAAACATTGACCCATACCTGGAGAGAAATGGATCCAGACTACATTATTAGAACCTGCCGTGCATTCCGGAAGCGTGTGGAGGCCGTTATTACAGCAAGTGGAAACTCGATCGATGATTAACATAGTTTAAGACTCTGAGAAACATCCCCCCTTTGAATAAACAAAAAACACTCAAAAACGAAATTTGTTAATTTTGACATTGCTCAATGGTGCAAACATTATCACGCATAAGGTAGACAGAATCTTCAAGCTAAAGAGTCTTCTAGAGAAGTTTAGAGAGCCTTCATGCAGCGTACTTTGATAAGCATTCCCGATCAAGTATACATGATCTTCCAGGTCAGTCAAGGTGGTTTTCGAGGCTACAGCGCACAAAAGAGTATTGGGTCGAAAATCTGACCAAAATTGGAAAACTCAAAACTCTCACTTGCTCTGCATAATGTACACCACTGTGTTCTTGGGGCCTGCCTTAGCTCAGTCGGTAAAAGGCGCAGCTACAAAACAAGACCATGCTGGAGGTGGCTGGATTCGATCCCCAGTCCGGTTTAAGAATTTTTCGGGTTGGTAAGTTTCTCGACTTCCCGGGGCATAGAGTATGATTGTACTTGCCACGAATGCAAAAATGGTACAGGCATCGAAAGTTCTCAATTAATAACTGTGGAAGTGCATCTAGAACACTAAGTTGAGAGCACGCAATAAGCTAATATGCGATAAGCAATAAGCTTGAAATGCGAAGATGACGAAGAAGAAGAAGGATGAGTGTTCTTAGATGTTCAGTGTGGCAGCCGGGATCCTTTGAATTTATTCCCGAATCTAGATAAACATTTCAGAAGTCCTATCTGCTTGGATCGATTCTCTTCATCGACTTTTTCTTTCGTTAATAACTCACCTTCAAAACCTTTTCTTAATAAAATTTTCATGGTTATTTTGCTTAACGTGTTCGGGGTATCATCCAAACCATTTGTGGAATAGTTCTATCGTTTTGGGTTATCGTTCGTTTATGGTATTTTTTTTATCAGGGTTCCCTATTGTATGTGACGTTTTGGAGGCTAGATAAGAACCTCCTTTATCGAACTATGTGGTAAAAATAGCGCAACATATGTTTGCATAGTAGATAAAGTTGATGAAGAGAATCGATCAGACCAGATAGGACCCTTTTAAATGTCCATCGAGAAATCTATAAAAAAAAAGGTTTCTTCCAACAAACGTTGCCAGATTGTTTTAAAGCTTATCGGTATCAAAGGTTTTAAAAAATCGGTATATATCGATATTTACTATTCTAATTAATTTTATATTTTTGCCGTTTTTGAAAGCGAAAATTTTAACTTTTGGACTATGATCGGATTTGTCCGGAAGAAAACTCCGGAAAATGTTTGAAAAACATACAGAGAAAGAAGAAAAAAGCTCTCTTTGACGAAGTTTGAGGAAATTTCTTAGATAAGTCGGAAAAAAAACATCTGGGTCACCAAGGTTTCGGAAATCAGAAGTAAATTCCTGAGGTAGCCGTTTCCTGGGGAAGCCAGAAAAAGCTAGGAAAAACTTTCTAATAGAAGTCGAAAAAACCTATGGTTTATGCACAAACTTCCAGAAGAAGACGAAAGAAACTTCCTGGAGACGCTGGCAAAAACTTCTGAAGAAAGTCGGAAGCCAGAGCGCTTACTTGAAAGAAACAAGGACACAATTCCGGAAGAAAGAGAATTCTGGGGGATGTTCTAATGATTCAGTTTTTGAAATATTCTATTCAGAATATTCCTAAAATGCACTTAGGAATATTACTCAATTCCACGGCATTCTAAAAAGTTCTTGTAATATTCCTGAAGTAAATGCGACTGTTTTGAAGTTCTCTGATCATCCAAGCACTCCAAGTACTCGGAACTTCCCTGATTATAATGAGGCTACCAGAATATCTCTAATCATCTTTGAATGTCTCTGGACTTTCTTGAAGGTTACGAAATTTCTTAAGTGCTCTCACAATTTTCTTGAATTTATTGTAACATTAGCATTAAACTTGTCTTTTAAATTTTAACTGCCAATAAAAGGCATGGAACTTCCCATAAAATGTTCTCACAATGTTCTAATGTTCATGTAACTTGAACCCCAAAAATGCATACTAAACGCATTCTGATCCCGTTATTGTCATTCTCCGCACCCACGGGACAAGACAATGCACCATCCTACAATGGTTAGAAGTGGTTCTGAACTCGTTAAGGGTGCCATTTTGATGCTACAAAAATCGCCAAAAATGCATTTTTTTTCACTTCGGTTGAACCCCAAAAATGCATACTAAACGCATTCTGATCCCGTTATTGTCATACTCCGCACCCACGGGACAAGACAATGCACCATCCTACAATGGTTAGAAGTGGTTCTGAACTCGTTAAGGGTGCCATTTTGATGCTACAAAAATCGCCAAAAATGCATTTTTTTTCACTTCGGTTGAACCCCAAAAATGCATACTAAACGCATTCTGATCCCGTTATTGTCATTCTCCGCACCCACGAGACAAGACAATGCACCATCCTACAATGGTTAGAAGTGGTTCTGAACTCGTTAAGGGTGCCATTTTGATGCTACAAAAATCGTCAAAAATGCATTTTTTTTCACTTCGGTTGAACCCCAAAAATGCATACTAAACGCATTCTGATCCCGTTATTGTCATTCTCCGCACCCACGGGACAAGACAATGCACCATCCTACAATGGTTAGAAGTGGTTCTGAACTCGTTAAGGGTGCCATTTTGATGCTACAAAAATCGCCAAAAATGCATTTTTTTCACTTCGGTTGAACCCCAAAAATGCATACTAAACGCATTCTGTAAAATTCCATAAAATGTTCTCACAATGATTTTTTAATCCTGAAGGCTCAAAAAATTTGAGATATTCAAAAAGATACAAGTCTTTCACAATAATTTTCTCCAAAATTCGAGCGCGGGAAGGTCATAATAATTTTGATTATTTTAAAAAATCGTCATAAAATCTCAAAAATCGGTATTCTGAGGAACCTTACCTGTGTATCGGTATCTAGTTCGGAAATCGATATAAGTACCGATCAATCGGTATATCTGGCAACGCTGCTTCCAACACCTCCCGAAAGGCCATGTTCTCTATGGAACCACCCTACATATCCCCACATCGTAAACCCGTTTGCCAGTTTTTCCTTATGACTTCTTGCAAACTATTTTCGCTTTGATTATTCATTTCCATCCAGTTAATTGCCTGCTCGAAAGCAAGTCTCGCTCTTGCTCTTTCTCTCGCCCTATCACTTTTCTCTGCCTTTTTTTAAAATCTAACTCACACCGAACGAGCGTGCTCAACAACTTCGAACGAAGCTTGTTGAGCATTTTAAAAATCGCCGTCCGCCGTCTTCCTATCTGATCATCGACGGGCGGCCTTCGGCTTCTCTTTCCAAAAAAACACACACAGAGAGAGAGAGAACGAGTGCGAGAACATTGCATGGTAAACAAAACTGCTCGAATCGGCGGAACAGTTGAGTCATCGACGATTGGCCGCCTCTCGCGAGCGCAAACAAAAATACAGAACAGCCCCAGCAGTAAGGCAAGTCGATGAACTTCTTCTTGCAGTAGATACCCATAGCCGTTGTCAACCCAAGGAACGGCCAACAAGCAAAGCGATATAACACACGTCGCACGTTGGAGGGAACATCATTAGATCCGACGTGGGGTTGTCTCCACTGAGGCAGACTGAAGTTTTTACTGTTTTTGTTTGGCTTTCAATCGCTTTCGAGTGCAGAAGGCAGAGTTGCACTTTTTCAAGGTTCTTTCCCTTGACTTTCTTTCTTTAGTTTTATGTTCGTTGTGGTTGGTTGGTTGGTTGGTTGGTTGGTTCGGTATGGTTTGGTTTGAATCAGTGACTGGGGGATGACTGGCTCGGAAAATCGGTACCGAACCAAGTCCAGTGCAGTTGTTGTATCATCATCATCATCATCATCATCCACTCGTCGTTCAAGGCAGCCAGTCTTGCCTTGAAAATGTGTAAACTGTTTTATTGGGGCACAGTCGGGAACGACCGACGACCAGTCGGTGTCGTTCAACCTTCGCTGTATTCTTCAATTTCATCGTTAATGGTTCATGGAGTGGTTTAATTGATGTAGATAGCTTTAGCTCAGAAAACAAACTTACGCAATCGAGCGATCCAGCTCGTCCAAAAATGGTTGCAAATAAATGTCGCTTACCTGAAAATACAAAACAAAGACGGAAAATCTCATGAGATTATTACAACAGCAGAGAGGCACTTGTGTAAAATAACGAACAGGCAGAACAAGCTGTCAGAGCGCGGTATGAATAATTGACATGCAAATGTAGGTAGGTATATTGCTGCACTACAGGCCTTAAGGTCGTCCACTCTGCACCATGCCATACTGTTGTAACATCAACAGGGGCGGGCGGAGGGGGCAGCAGTCGAACGAGTTAAATTGCTCTCTTAAGATGTCTCTTACAAAGTCGAAGGACGCCCTTCCGAAACATCTCATATGTTGCTGCTGCTTGGGTTGACGGTATGAATAATCTGGAATTCCCATTTAAGGGAATTTCGTTCGCGCAGTTCCTCGAAAATAAGTCGCTTGGCAAAGTTCGACTGCTTCGCGGGAGGGAGCACTCAGCCAGGCTACTTTCCAAAATGAAAAATAAAACACCATAAATGAATGATGCAAGTGATGAACGTCGCCACGGAGGCCGACGGAGGGGGACTCGCCCGATAAGGTGTACACCAAGTAGATGATGATTTATTTCACAATAAAACACTTCAAACTTGAACGGGACGATTAAGCTCCGGTGATAGCAATTACTATAAATATGGCTTGGAATATGGAAGCATGGACAAATCGCGAAACTTTAGACTTATTCCAGCAAATGGGTGCTATCCCGGTAGGTCCGAATATGCGGAGGATGCCACCCGATGGCTGAATATGTGGTCGGTCGTCATATGGGTTCAAATATAGACGTCCGATTTAGTTCTTCTTATTGACTTTTAGGAAGTTTTGCCGATTTTCAACCCGCACGATAACCGCAAAATACTCAATTTTGACTGCAAAGTACACTGAAAACGAAACTAACTCACTTTTACTCATTCCTATGGAGAAATTTCTAAAAGCGCATGTCACTCAGCGCATGAGTAACCTACGCTTTTAGACATTTCTCCATAGGAATGAGTAAAAGTGACTCATTCTCTGAGTAAGTTGTTTTCAGTGTAATCATTTTCGTGGGAAACTGGGACTACCAATTAAATGAGTTTTGGTTACTCTCAAATGAATATTTTCTACTCATTTTTTTAGTTGTAGGGACTCATAAATGGGTAAAAATTTACTCATTTAACACTTCGAATACGATGCCTCCGAAAAACGTGTAACGGCAAGTTTGCAATAGCATAACTTAACCATTTCTTGATGAATTTCAAAAATTGTGGTACTACTAGAATTCCTAGGGTCTGTAGATTATTTTGATTGTAGAAAGATTAAAAATAGGGTTGTCTGCTTTATTCAAAAGCGAAAAGAGTCGTTACACGTTTATTTAAAGGGATGTTTATGGGTTTTGCAAGTGGCCTAAGATCCATAAATCAAGAGCAAATTTTCATTACGTCGAATGTAGCAAAGGTAAACAAAGTCGAGCTATCAGTGTCAATCGATGCTCCTGCTATTACACTATATACTGTCCGAATATAGGATCACATCCCATTTTTAAATTTATTTACCAGTCGAATTGCTTTTTGACGTAATCACCTTCCGATCAAAATAGTTTTCGATGTTACTTAAGTCACCCGATTTCTATGGAGATGCCGTTTGCCTTAAGTAACAGCACTGAGAAACCCGTGAAAAGTGTACTTTCGTCGTTTCGCTTTCTCATTATTAAAGTGAATAAATCGAACTGTTTGTTGCTAAGATGACTTCGGAGGTCCTAAAATGATGAATGGGCTGCACGTAAGGAGACGTAATTGATAATTCTCCCGAATATCCTGGTAAATACACTTTGACTTAAGTAACAATAGGGGCCACCAAACGACGTATAGTAACTTTTGACTCAAAAACCAATATTTCTTAGCATGAAAGCTAGCGATTTGCCTTTGTATGATTAAAACCCGGCTAAATATGTTAAACATTGCTATCACTATGAGATTATATGTGTTTAATTGGAAATAGGAATAACTTTTCGGTAATCAAAACAAAACTTTATTTTTCTCGGATCGGTGCGGTGCGAATGTTACTTACGACATAATGAAAATTTGCTCTTGAAATAAGATTAATGGGCACTAATGTTCATAATTAGCCAGAATACAGCCATGGTTCCTATATATGGATTCTGGATCCAACGGAACGGTCCTCCGGAAGATTTGAAAAATTGGTCAATCCACGAAACTGATCCTAGAGCTCCGCGGTTTTTTCGAAAACATTAGGAACTGTGATATGAGAAAGAATTTGGGTTCATGACATAAACACGGAACCGGATGGCCATGGGAGCGTGCTTAGGAAGATCCGAAACATCTGTAAAAGTGGTCAATCCACGAAATTGATCCTAGAGCTCCGCGGTTTTTTTTTCGAAAACATTAGGAACTGTGATATGAGAAAGAATTTGGGGTCGTGACATAAACATGGTCCCAGATGGCTTTGGGGCCGTCCTCCGGAAAATCCAAAACATCCGTAAAAGTGGTCCATTCATGAAACTGATCCTAGAGCTCCGCAATCTTTTAGAAAACACGTGGAACTGTGATATAAAAAGAATTTTGGGTCGTGACATAAAAATGGACCCGGATAGCCATGGGATCATCCTCCGAAAGATCCGGAACATCGGCACTGATTCTAGTTCTAGAGCTCCTCGGTTTTTTCGAAAACACTAGTAACTGTGATATAAAAAATAATTAAGGGTCGTGAGAAATAAACATGGTCCCGGATGGCCATGAGACCATCCTCCAGAAGATCCGAATGATCCTTAAAAGTGGTCCATCCATGAAACTGATCCTAGAGCTCCGCGATTTTTTCAAAAACATTAGGAACTGTGATATAAGAAATAATTTGGGATCATGACATAAACATGGACCTGGATTATGCCATGAATCCAAATTATTTCTCATATCACAGTTTCTAATATTTTCGAAAAAAAAGTGGAGTTCTAGGATCAGGGGTTTATGGATAGACCACTTTTACGGATATTCGGGATCTTTCGTTCCGTTATCAAATAAGTTAAGTTTATTTTCAGATCGTTGAATATTTGAATAGGGGAAATCACGGCTTCGGCATGACAGACTATTTTCGGCAACCCAAATTGAAACACTATTTTCACTGGATTTTCTTTTTTTTTCTGTTCGGGACATAAAACTACTGCGACCAGTAATTTGATCTATTGTAGTATATCCCGTGTCCTTATTTTAGTGCATGTCGTATTACTTCATCACTATTGAAAAATGATGAAGTATTCGGTTTTGATACAGTTGTCATTCTTGCCTTCATCACAAGGAATCGATTCTAATTTAAAGGTTCCGCATTTATACACAGCTAAAAAAAAAGTAGTGTAAATTTCCGTTACTATGATGCACATAAATGGAGCGTCATATATCATACAAGTTTAGATTATAGATCGTGTAAATTTATGAGACATGTCATGTAATATCCCATATATAGTATGCAACTGTCCACTTTTGTTTGCAACATTTCTTGCAAGTTGCTAGTTTACGTGAAAAGGAAGTTTACATGTATGAATGTTTGCATGCATGGATGTTTACATCGCCAGTAAAATTCAGAATTTTTTGGTGTGTACCCTTCGGAGTGTTGGAACACCCTCCAAAGGCGCGCCCCTTTGTCAGTCAAAATTGGATTCCTTAGCAACAAAATTAAGGAACGACACCGATAGTGACCATGCATCAGAACCCTAGTCTTAACCACTTCAAACTAGGGAACAACGAATAGAAGATTAGGAATCACATAGATGAAGACTAACTAACTCATTTTTTCCTTGTTTCAAGATCATCCTCGGTCCAGGCAACCCGAGGACTTATCACTATCAACAAGGCATAAAAAGTAACAAGGACTAAGATGTGTTCCTTTGATTACTGAAAAATCCTGTTCCCCTAGTTTGAAGTAGTCAAGACTAGGAATCGGTGGTAGATCTTACATCCCGTAACGTACCACGAAAAGGTGATCTACCCACGTTACGGGGCTGGATTTTCTTACGAAAACACTTCGCTGAATGCATGCAAACGATTCTTTATGCTTTCAGCTTCAATTTGACTATATTTTTACCACTGAGAAAAAGCAATCTAGCAAGGTTTTCTTGAAATGCAACACACGCACTAATAATTGTAGCTGATTTCGAGTTGCCGATAATAGAACAGCAGATTTACATGCAGTTCAAATGGAACGGTTGCCGAAGAAAAACTGGTTGCCGACAATACTCGCTCTCACTAGAGAAGATTGGAGCTTTGTAAAAGCGTTTCAAAACAGTTTTTGACAATTCTTTCGACTGAAATTGTTAGAGCAGCTGGCAGCAAAAGATTGTAAACAAACCAATATTGCATATGTGTGCGTTCCTTAGAGAAAAAGGCTATAGAAAGAAGGTCGCTTAGGTTGCCGAGAATACGTAAATCCCCCTATATGACATCATTAGATTTACATAATAATAATACACTTTTTTCAGTTTTCATTCATGCGGGATGTATGGATTTTAATTATTTAAGCTTGCTTTCAGCTCTTCGATGATGAAACACCTCCAGGATTATATTATAATATTTCATTTATATTATTGAATTTTGCAATTATATTATAAATATTCACTTTTTCAGCTTAGAGATGAACTAGCCTACAGAAGTTAAAGTAAAAAGTTAATGTAAAGTTAAAGTAACGTTAAAGTAAAATTAAAGTTAAGTTAAAGTTAAGTTAAAGCTATGTTAAAGTTAAGTTAAAGTTAGGTTAAAGTTAAGTTAAAGTTAAGTTAAAGTTAAGTTAGAGTTAAGTTAAAGTTAAGTTAAAGTTAAGTTAAAGTTAAGTTAAAGTTAAAGTAAAATTAAAGTTAAGTTAAAGTTAGGTTAAAGTTAAATTAAAGCTAAATTGAAGTTAAGTTAAAGTTAGGTTAAAGTTAAGTTAAATATAAGTTAAAGTTAAGTTAGAGTTAAGTTAAAGTTATGTTAAAGTTAAGTTAAAGTTAAGTTAAAGTTAAGTTAAAGTTAAGTTAAAGTTAAGTTAGAGTTAAGTTAGAGTTAAGTTAAAGTTATGTTAAAGTTAAGTTAAAGTTAAGTTAAAGTTAAGTTAAAGTTAAAGTAAAGTTAAGTTAAAGTTACGTTAAAGCTAAGCTAAAGTTAAGTTAAACTTAAGTTAAAGTTAAGTTAAAGTTACGTTAAAGCTAAGTTAAAGTTTAGTTAAAGTTAAGTTACAGTTAAGTTGAAGTTAAGTTAAAGTTAAGTTAAAGCTAAGTTAAAGTTAAGTTAAAGTTAAGTTAAAGTTATGTTTAAGTTAAGTTAAAGATAAGTTAAAGATAAGTTAAAATTAAGTTGAAGTTAAGTTAAAGTTAAGTTAAAGTTAAGTTGAAGTTATGTCAAAGTTAAGTTAAAGTTAAGTTAAAGTTAAGTTGAAGTTATGTTAAAGTTAAGTTAAAATAAAGTTAAAGTTCAATTAAATATCATTTTATATTCTGTTTATACTCACGAGTACGTGTGTGTGCGTGTGTATGCGTGCGTTTTTGTGTTTGTGTACCTATTATAAATCACCACAACCAGCATTAGTTTACCAAAAACGATCCCTGCTGCTGCAAACCTTTCCCCACATCCAACATCCCAGTGATTTCTCGTGGAAGCGCAGAGGATTTCTCGGTTTCCTTCACAGCGAGTATCACCTTCCCATTCCCTATTGGGCCTGCATTCGGACACGACCGACGTTGGTATTGCTAAATATTAGATCTTCAGTTTTTACACATTGAGGATGAATGTTAGTCCCAAACATCATCTGTTGGTTCTCTGTGTAATTGCAGCTGATCTGGTAATAACAAAGTAGCAACCGTGGGCGGTCAATAATGCTAATGCTAATGCTATTCGGGATCTTTCGTTCCGTTATCTCCAGGTTCTATATATAAATAGGAACCATGACTGTATTCTGGCTAATTGTGAACATTTGTGTCCATTAATCTAAATGATGGATCTTAAACCACTTTTCGCTTTTGAAAAAAGTAGACGAACCTATTTTCAGTTTTTCTACAATTAAAATAATCTTATGAGCCTAGGAATTCTAGAGGTACCACAATTTTTGAAATTCATAAAGAAATGGCTAAGTTATGTCATTGCAAACTTGCTCACATTCGATTGAAAATCTATCTAGGGGAATTGGCTCTAATGTTGGCCTATGGATCTAAGATTGGGCCCATCGCTAAAAATCTGCTATTTATCAATTTTACCTAGATGAACGCGTCATTGGGATATTTTTGGTCGCTCTTGAAAATTTAGTCGATTGCTGAATTTATGTATGGGTCCAAATTAGGGGCATTTGGGGCATCAGAGCCATTTCCCCTATATAAAAATGCATTTCTGTCTGTCTGTCTGTCTGACCCTTATAGACTCGGAAACTACTGAACCGATCGGCGTGAAAATTGGTATGCAGGGGTGTTTGGGGCCGGGAAAGGTTCTTATGATGGTTCGAAACCCATCCCACCTCTGTAAGGGGGGGTTCCCATACAAATGAAACAGAAATTTCTGCATAACTCGAGGCCGGGCACTCAGCTAGTACCTATGTTATGAAAACGAGAAAAGCAACGATCCACTATCAAATCAAAAAGCCTTCCTTTGGGTGTCTGGAATTTTGTCTTGAGATTCTGGATTTGAAATAAGAAATTGAAAAATTGTATAATTCCGGATCCCAAGATTAGTGGAATTTAATGATCCTAGAGATTTCTGGTTCCTCTCTTCGTCGCAACTTTACGGCTGTGGACATCAATTAAAAAGCGTTCTTCAAAGATAGTTAAAGGCACTCCTTGATTTTTCGCAATTATTAGGTTTTTAGGATCCTCTGAAGATTGGAAAATGTTCAAAATAGTGAATAAAGGTTTCAAAAATGGCCTTTTCTGCATCATCTGTTTGTTCTACCATTCGAAAATCGAACAGTTTAAAAAATTAGTAAGGTTAAATACAGTGTAAACAATACACTGGAATTTTTCCCTACCTGATAGTGGAGTTAGTATGTGTGTGCGAGCCACCAGCTACGCCAAATCGATGTTCTAATGCATTGTTTAGAAAAGCGGATACGTCCCTTCTCAAAAGTAATCGAGAATTTTGTTTTTTTTTTAATAGTCTCCGTTTGTCCAAATAACATGATCTTATAGCAAATAATTGCTTGAATTATTAAAAAAAATGATTAAAGATTTTCTACGATAGCGTTAAAGATAAGTGCTTTTAACCATTAAAGAGGAATGCGCGACGACACACACATTCCCCGGTCCCAGTGGGGACGTAATGAAGCCAAAGAAGAAGACAATTAAAAATCGGTCTCTCTACCGAAAAGAAAGCATTTTTTACGATGGCTTTGAGTATAGTTGCTTTACATGTAAATCGAAAGCGTATTGAATGATTTACAACTCGAAGAGGACAAAGACAATCCTTAGTGAATCTATCATCTACATCTCGCCAGCTAATATTGTATGTTGGGCTTATTGTCTCCTAGAATTTCTAGATCTAGAACAAGGTCATTTCAAAATTCATGTTTGCTTGGACCACACAAAGTTTGCAGAAAAATCGCCACAAATGCATTCTTTGTCATCCGGTAGCAAACCATATTACGTTCTTCGCTGGTCGACCTCGGTACAGCAGAAAAGAATATAATTTTCGATCGCAGGTCTGCAGTTGCCCAAGTAACCCACTGACCGACCGACCCGCCAAGGAATTCCATCCGTGTGCTGTACACGGTCGGTCGTGATGCATACTTCTGACGTCGCTTCTTGTACCTCCTCCACCATAAACTCTAGTGAACAGAAAGTCGTCACAACGGAGAATAGTATTCTAAATGTTCCTTTCTCTTCTTTTGGATGCTATCACCACCTTGTTTCTAATCCGACAAGAAACGAATGGCTTCTGCTGCGACTCTGCCTATAATCGCATATCAGTCCCATGTAGAAAAAAGTGGGCATTGAGATTGGAAGTTACGAAGGGCGATTCCCAAGTGAATATTTGAAAAATCATAGTAAATTTATTAATATTATTTCAAGTTAAAATCAGTTGCAACTCAAAAAAGCAAAACCTTAACCTTTGGACGATTGAATTTCATGATGGGACTAGTACGCGATTACTTTGCTTGATAGGACAAACTGACTTGATGTTGTTTTCAAAATTTTCAAAACCAAAGTCCGCAGTTTTATTACATAATATGAAAGTAGATGCCAATTGATAGTGCATAACGTTGTCATCTCAAAATTGGCGAAAATCCATATGAGACTGATATGCGATTACAACTCGAAACCACTAGGGTATGGGGAAATATTGTTTTTGTTTACACTCGGCAGAGTGCGCAATAAAACACTTTGTCTCTAGACCACTCCCCCCGCCCCCACCTTCATCTGCCTCACTGTGCCATTGTGTACGCTGGTTAACGAAAACGTAAACAGTCCAGTAGCAGCGCTGGATTGGAGGAGCAATACCAGAGACCGGATAAATTAATTAATTCTAATCATGTGCCCCCGATTCATTTGCTTTTTCGGTGGTGGCGGACGGACTCACTTACATCGGTTGTGCCCATTTGAATATCATCGCCATTGTACTAGTGTGTGTGGTCGAAACAAGGGCGCCAAGCGTCACCCAGATTTAGAACGACAAGTGAAAAATGCAATTCGAAATCAAACGTACCCGAATCTTTACAGCTTTTTAAGTAGCAGAAACCGTTCCAATTTCCGTGAACTTCCGAATGACCTGTCAAGAGATCGATCGAATCTGTAAACTTCCGAAATCCCACGCCTTACCCCGTGGGGGAAACATATTGGCTGGCTGGTTTACACTTTTTTTTTTTTGGGCAACGACAACAACAACTGAACTACAGTCGCAGTTTCGTGTTGTTGCTTTTGGTGGAACCGTGGCAAACGAGAACAAGCGTGCCATGTTTAGTTTAATTATTTTTTTGGACCTACTGTACTGTTGAACCGATTGAACGAAGGCGGGCGGAAGATGTAGCTCAATGCCACTCGGTTAGTGGGCTTTGACCCCTTCTTGTGTAGTGGTTCTAGGAATAGATTGGTGGCAACAGAATTCAGGGGAGTCCGTTTGCCAGCGATGTAGAGAATTGAGAACGGTAAATTTGACACTGTGGACGACAGTGGTTCAGTTCTTCTCTTGCGTGTTGAGTTTTCAGTTTTTTTTAATCTTGAAGAAAATTGTGAATTTTCGGACGAAACGGTCATTATTGACGTTGGATAACGTCTTTCGGCAACATACGGGGGTACAAAATTGAAAACAGTCATTTTGGATGCGTTACGAAAAATTAAAAGATTTTGAACGATAATAACTCAACCGTCTCTCGATAGATTTACGAGATAATGGCATCAATCGATTGGAAATATTTCTAGCAATTTGCTGAATGTTTCAAAACTATTGATTTCATTCTGTAAACTATTGAAAAATGGTTAAAAGTAAACCGTTGTCTAAAGATGGTGAAAATCGATTGATTTTTTTATATTCTTATACTTTCTCCAACCGAGACATCAGATGCGAGTATCTGAGACCTCTGATATTTTCTGTTCTACTATATAAGCGTCCAACAAGGTCGCACGTTCCATCATTGTCAACAACATCAGCCCAACAAAACGGCCCTTTTCAGGGCCACCAAACTTTCGCAAAAGAGTTATTAAGGAATATTCCTAAAATATAATATACACAATTAAGTACAACACATAACAGACGTTATCCAACGCCAACCCTGCGGTCGTATCTAGTATACAACCCTTCCAACTTTTTAAATTTTATAACCTATTTTTGTGGAAAAAAGTAAATATTTGGAACTCATAAAATAAAGGGATCACGCTACTTTCACAGTGTTAAGAGAAATAGAAACTTTTGAAATATTGAAAACCTTGGACACATAGAATTGACAAAAATCGTAGAACAGCAAATTTCGGTAAATTTTTTGAACTTTTGTCTTTCAAGCCGAATAAAGGGTGTCCACGATGAAATTGCCACACACAAAATTGATTCGCAAAATTCGAGTTTTCATCCGATTGCCATCCAATTTTCAGGGATTGAGAAATAACTATTAAACTTCATTTTACCATTTTACTCGTATTTTATTTACAGTCCATACGCAAATGCCCGCACCTTGGCCTTAACCCCGGGCATAAGATTCTGCACAACCTGTGAATCAACCGTTTTTTGCATGTAAACCCATACTTTCTTCAGTTCCTCGACTGTCTTCACTACCTTAGGTCGTTTAAGAAGGTGCTGCTTCATAATCGCCCAGTACTTCTCGATGGGGCGGTTGAACATTTTCGGCACGAAATTGACCTTATTGTCCGCATACCACTTCAGCACGTCCTTGGAGTAGTGGCATGAGGCCAAATCCGGCCAGAAGATTGTTGGGACGTTGTGGGCCTTCAGGAGAGGAAGCAGCCGCTTCTGGAGGCACTCTTTTATGTACACCTGTCCGTTCATCGTGTCCTGGGTCACGAAAGGTGCACTCCGCTTCCCGCACGTGCAGATGGCTTGCCAAACCAGGAATTTCTTCGCAAATTTGGACATCTTCTGAGTGCGGACATGCTCCGGTACGCTGAACTTATCCTTGGCCGTGAAAAACAGGTTGCCGGGGATCTGTTTGAAGTCGGCCTTCACATATGTTTCGTCGTCCATGATGCAGCATTCAACTTTCGTCAGCATGTTGAGGTACAACTTCCTGGCACGGGTTTTGGCGGACTTGTTCTGCTTCTCGTCGCGATTAGGGGCCTTTTGTACCTTGAACGTTCGAAGCCCAGCCTTAGTTTTGGCCTTCTGGACAAAACTTCGGCTTAGGTGCAGCTTCTTAGCCACATCCCTAACGGAGGCGTTCGGATTTCGGTTGAAGGCCCCAACTACGCGGTTGTGATTTTTGGTGTTGTACGGAATACTTTTTCCTTCACTTCTGGGCTTCCGATCGGTGGTCAACCGTTCCTCGAACCGCTTAATCACTCGCGACACCGTGGAATTCGCGATTCCCAACGTTTTAGCGATGGAACGATGCGAGAGATCCTTGTTCTGGTGATGAATGCGCAAGATTTTATCACGCACGAGCTGTTCTTTCGACTCCATTTCCACGAGTTTTGATCACAGGACTTTAAAACTTGCAGGATGTAAATAATGCACTATGAACTAAATCCACCCAAATTTTCATTAAATTCTACCCAACGGTTAAAAAGTTAGAGCAATTTCATAGTGTGGCAATTTCATCGTGGACACCCTTTAGTCACAACTTTGTGAGTTGTTAGACTCGGTTGTCCTACGAAAGGCTGAACTGTCAAAAGGCTGATTCTGATTTCAACCAAGAGTATATATAAGGGTTCAAGAGTATAATGCTGTATAGAGATGAACTAGCCAACGGCTAAAAATCTCTCTAATAAAGTTAAAAATAATATATAATGCTGTTAAAATTCAACAATACATCTCTTGGATACATAGAATTTTGCTCCAGTCGGGTTTTTTTTTCGGTCCATTCCAACTATTTCTAAATGAGTAAATCCATCTAGAAGAAAATTCCTATGTTTTACAAAAAGATGAATGATATCAACTTACTATTTTGAGATTCATCATTAAGCGGTGTATGGCTCTCAAATACCGGCGAATACCCATTTGACGTCAGTCCGCATCGTCCTCTCTTACCGTGTGGATCTATTTGCTTTATGCTGAAGGAAGTGTTATTGCTACCTAAAGCTACGAAAATTCCTCTGCGATCCTTTGGATTCTTATAATAATCTGCTTAGAAGTCGATTAGGAGAAACTTTATTCTACTGCCATGGCGCCTAAACGCAAAAGAAAAGGATAATCTCTTGATTCCCCTTCTGATGAAATTTATTTGAGCAATCATCACTTTGATATGCTCACGGATGATGAGAATTATCCATCTTCCAGGCAAAATTCCATTAAACTTTCACGGCTTACTGCCAAGAAGGAAAAGGTCCTCTCTATTGTGATAACCACTTCCGATTTCCATGCTCTTCGCACGGAACTTTAGAACTTCGTTAAATTCAAGTTTTCACTTCAAATTGGCCGTGGGGGTGAATGCCATGTATTGACTGAAAGATGAATTGGCAAAATTACTAGGAGTAGAGTCTGTCCAAGTAATGAAAATGAAATCCCTTACTGGCGATTCGCGCAACGAGATTTCTAATGATTTTTATTTAGTTCACTTGAAGTCTAGTGAACTACACAACCTCAAGGCCTTAGAAAAAGCTAGCCTTATGGTCCATGTCCGAATGAAGTGGGAACACTTCAGGGAGACTGGAGAAAATTTCCAAAACCTCACCCAGTGCCGAAAGTGCCAAGGATGTGGTCACGAAACAAAAAAATTGCTACATGCCAGCTAAATGCATGAATTGTGGTGATTCCTCTCATGTAAAGGACAGCTGTCTTGTGAGGGAAGATCCTGAAAATTTTAAATGTTCAAATTGTGGTGAAAACCGTAACTCAATGTTTTGGGAATGTAAGACTCGCAAAGCGAACATACAATCCCGTTCTAAGCGACTGGTAGGAAACGCTCCACGTTCCCGACCAGGTACAAATTCTAACATAAAAAAATATAATTCTAACGGAAATTTTGATGATTTCGACTTAGGAAGCATTACTGCTCTTAAAATGGAATTTTTACAGAGATCATAAATTGACATGATTCCTAACTCCATGTTTGATGCTATTCAAACTGGAGTTAAATTTGCGAACAATATCGTAATGATTTTGAAATTTAGAAATGGATTTTAAATCATTAAATATTTTGAATTGGAATGCTCGACCTCCTCAAGATAATGAAGACGAGCTATTTAACTTTTTGAGAGTTCATAACGTGCATATCGCCGTTATAACTGAAACGTTCCTTAAACCTGACCATAAGGTTAAAAGGGACGCAAATTATTTCATTTATTTTATTCATTTAATCAATTTTTAAAATTTTACATTTAAAAAAATAAACATTAAAATTTCTGAATATTATAGGATTTTATGATTAGGAAAAATTTGTATATTTTAACCAATATTTTTAATCCATCCAGTACATACAAATATTAAGATTTCACGACAACAGAATATTGTTGTGATCTAGAGGATGGAAAATTATTTCGAACCTTGAACTTCAAAACATTTTCAAGATTCTAAAATTTTTAAAACAAAAATGTTTATGATTTTATAACTAACATTATCCAAATTTTTGGGTTAGGGATTTTTTTTTTCAAGACATCCAAGCATAAACTAAGCCAAATTTTAATGATTCTCAATCCTCAGGACTTCTTTTGTTGACCCTGGCCTTAGAAATAATTGCATGAACCCAGAAGAAAAAGAAAAGATCTCGAACTTTACAAAACCTTCAGAATTCTGGGACTTAGTAAAGCATTGAAAACCCCAGTATATAAAAAACGAGCAGAAATTTAAAAAAAAATCCCAAACTTTGAAAAAGTTCTGCAACTTCTTGCAAACTTGAACTTACGAAAATGAGGAAGATCCTAGCCATAGAAATTATTTTTCAAGATTCTAGGATTCAAATTTTCAAAGCGGAACTCCGATAAAAATTTGAGATCTCTGATTTGAAAAAAAAAATTAAGTTCCTGCATCAGCAGCAGAGGCCTCCCTTAGCTCAGTCGGTAAAGGTGCAGCTACTAGGCAAGACCATGCTGGAGGTGGCTGGGTTCGATTCCCGGTCCGGTCTAGGAATTTTTCGGGTTGGAAAATTTCTCGACTTCCCTGGGCATAGAAGTATGATTGGACTTGCCACACAATTATACCAATGCAAAAATGGTACGGGCATCGAAAGCTCTCAATTAATAACTGTGGAAGTGCATCTAGAACACTAAGTTGAGAGCACGCAATAAGCTAATATGCGATATGCAATAAGCTTGAAATGCGAAGAAGAAGAAGAAGATCAGCAGCATATTGAACTGTTATTGGAGGCGAACCAGCCCAAGGCTGAAAGCCTCCCTAATAAAGATAAATAATAATAATATTGAACTGTTGCTAAATTCCAAAAATTATAGACCTAGATAAATGTTTAAACAGGCCATTCCATAGGAAAACGATATAGCAATTCTCAGAATTTCGTAAAAATTGGTAGTTTTGTTCTTTATCACAAAATATTAGACCAGTCAGAGTAGCTAACAAAATCATTTTTTTTCAAAGATTTCTTTTTTCAATGGAGACGCATGGTAGTCTAGTCGCTTAAGAGTATTGAGCGAAAACCCAAAACTTTATAACTTCAAAAAAAGATAACTCAATAAAGAAAAACACACATCGCAGATTTTTCGATATGTTGTGTAAAATAGGCTAAATTTTCAAGGAAAAATATAAAAACAATAGCACCCTCTATCTACAAACCATGAAAACCACAAAAAAAAAACATATACAATAAATGTTTTCAATACAAAATCGCAACTTTTAGACATCACTATATATTTTTCAATTACCTTTCATTTGATATTTTGATTTTTTAAATCCCCCAAGTGGTTTAAAAGTTGTGATTTTTTGAAGAAAAAAATCATTTTTGAAAAAAAAAAAATCGATTTTTTGGACCATCCTTACATGGAACTCGCCATTAAATTTGGTATATTTTCATTTGGGTCAATTTTAAATTAGGTCAACTTTTAATTGGGTAAATTTTCATATGGGTCAAATTTTTGACTGGTCAATTTTCTATTGATACCATTTTCAATTGGTCGAATCTTCAATTGCTCAACTTTAAGTTGTTCAATTTTCAATTGATAAATTTTAAATTAGGTCAATTTTCTATTGGGTTGATGTAAAGCTGGTCAATTTTCGATTGGAAAATTTTCAAATTGCCTTTTTTCAATTTTAAATTGGTAAATTTTCAATTGGGTTAAGTTTTAGGCCAATTTTCAGTTGGTTTATTATCATTTGGGTTAGTTTTCAATTGGTCAATTTATAGTTGGGCTATTTTCAATTGGTAAATTTTCAATTGGTTTATTATAATTTGGGTTAATTTTCAATTGATCAATTTGCAATTGGTCAACTATCAATTGGCCGATTTGCAATTGGTCAATTTTCAATTGGTCAAATATCAATTAGTTAATTCTCACTTGGTCAATTCTCAATTGGTCATTTTTCAATTGGTCAATTTTAAATTGGTTGATTCTCACTTGGTCAATTTTCAATTGGTAATTTTTCAATTGGTTAATATTCAATTTGGCAAATTTTCAATTGGTCTCTCGCTTGGTTTCTATTGGGTTGATGTAAAGCTGGTCAATTTTCGATTGGAAAATTTTCAAATCGCCTTTTTTTCAATTTTAAATTGGTAAATTTTCCATTGCAGGGCTGTTACAAGATTTTCTAAATTTGATCCGCGAAATCCGCGACTTCAAATACTAATCCACGACAAAAAAAAACTGTTTTCATTGCCTAAAAATAGCATTTGTACAATACTACATGGCATTTCAAGCTTATTGCTTATATCATATTAGATTTGTGCCTTAGTGTTTTTTGAAGTACTTTCACATTTTAATTGAGAGCTTTTTATGCCTGTACCATCTTATGCCCAAGGAAGTAGATAATTTTTCCAACCCGAAAAATTAATAGACCGGACGGGAATAGAACTCAGTCGCCTCCAGGATGGACTTAGTTTGTAGCTGCGCCTTTACCGACTGAGCTAAAGAGTATCGTTTGTAACATTCGAATTAAAAAAAAAAATAACATTGTATCAAATTTATGTATGTATAGTATAAATTCTGAGTAATTAGTGAACATAACAAAACACCCTTAAATTATGAGATTCTATTTAATAATACCGGCCTAGATTTGATGAAATGTAATTTAAAAAAATTTAATGCATTTTCATTTGAAATGCAAGTTTTTTTGAAAATTAACCAGAGACGTATTTTGCTGTCCTAAATGTTGTAGTAATTTGGCTCTAGTTTTCTCAATTTTTGACCGATTCAAACCAAACAGAAAGACAGAAAGAATACAGATGGTCCACTTTAAAGGAAAAATGTCCTCGCCAGTTAATGTTACCTCGGGAGTTCCACAGGGATCTCATTTAGGTCCTTTATTATTTATTTTATTTGTGGATGATGTGAAGTTTGTGTTGAATCGCTTAAATGTGCTCATATATGCTGACGATATGAAACTGTACATGGAAATCTTTAACAATAATGATTTGCTACATTTAAAAAATGAAATTTAATGATATTATCTCACAACGCGTAAATTCAGAAAAAATATTAGCAAGATTAAATTTTTACGTACCATCACGCATGTTAAGAACTCGAAATGTATTTCAACTGTCACCTCACAGAACGAATTATGGTAAAAATGGACCAATTAAAAGAATGATGAGAGTGTATAATAATTATTGTGAGCATATAGATCTAACGATGTCTAAAGATACAGTAAGGAGAACACTAACTGCTAGGATTTCATCTAGTTAAGTTTAAAACAATTTTTATTTTTTAGATATTTGTATATGCAGTCTACATTTACTGACAATTTCAAATAAAACGTATGTTTTAAAATAGCATGTACGGAAACAGCACTATTGAAAAACGGTCTACACTGATTGACGACAAATAAATAATTATGTCCACGTATACCAGATGATCTAGGTTCTCCAAATCGTCCTGCAGTTCAGATGATTTGTTTTACTAGATCAACAAAGACTAGGATAATATCTGTAGTATCGAATTATCGATTTGGAAATCCTAGAACATTTGGCATACACGGAAATAGGTTGGCATGATCCACCTAGACACTGCAAATTTGTTTGAGCATATTTCGATACTACAGATATTGAATTAGTCTTGGGTGATCTAGTAGAAAAATAATCTAATCTCCAGAATGATTTCAGAACTTATAACATCTTGTATACGTAGCAATAGGTCGGGTACAATCCACATAGACACTTTGAATCTGTTTGGACATATTTCGATACTACTATATAGTAGAACAAATCAACTGAACTCCAGGACGATTTGGAGAACCTAATCCGGTATACATGGCAATTACTCGCATATATACGATTCTTTATGATGCTATGCTATGTTCATATTGGAAAAAAAGGAAAATGTCTCACATTGGACAGACCTCAGGGAATTTCCGTATAAATCCGATGTGACTTATGGAATTGAGATCATTTCTCGATTATTTGCAGGGTGTTTGGTTTGAATCGGTAAAAAATTGAGAGCCAAATGAACAACAAAATTGATGACAGCAAAATAATCCGGGACGGAAACATTACAATGAATTGCACAATTTTTGTGACAGCACATCAGTCCCTTCGCGATTTTCGCGACATCATTTAATGTTTCCGCGATTTTCGCGACTTAAAATTCAAATCCGCGACAAATCCGCGAAAATCGCGAAATCCGCGAAATTTGCAAAATCCGCGCCTGTTGTAACCTGCCCTGTATTCGGCTCATCGTCTACTAGACATAGAATTAAGTGAATTTTGTTACAAACAAAGAACAATGAACTATCGGCTCCGTAAAGCTAACGCGATTGAGCCTTCCAAATAAACGAACTAGTTAAAAAAAATCCCTGGTCACGTCTTCCTTCGGAAGAAAAAGTAAAGCCGTTGGTCCCGGCCCATGTGTGTTTGATTGAATGGGTGCGATATCGTACGCAGGTGTGGAAGCTGCCTTCCTGCACATTCGATTGTCGTCAATGGATATGGCAATCATTGTCCGTCGGTGATTGCCACTAGATTACGGAACAGAGACCGACGTTAAATAAATGAAATAAGAAGTGTTTTGATGTGATTTTCTAAAGGCAAATTCTCGACTTTTTTCAGGCTTTTCCCGAATAGGTGACAGGGTTCGATTACCGGTCCGGTCTAGAAATTTTGCGGGTTGAAAAATATCTTAACTTCCCTGGGCATAGCGTATGAGTGTATTTACTTGCCACACAATTATATTAATGAAAAAATGGTACAGGCTTAGAAAGCTCTCAATTAACAACTGTGGAATTTCTCAAAAAACACTAAGTTGAGAACCAGCGTAAAGTCGTAATAAAGCCATAGAAGAAGAATTTGAATTCCAATTAGATTATAATTAGATTGGCAGAAGAACAAACTTAAAATTGATCCATTTTATGCGATTGAAAAAGAGAAGCGCCAAGATTCAATCCTTGCGACAATGCCAAGACAATCTCATTGTCTTCCAGCGTGTGTTAAGCCTTTACAGTGAGGTATGACACATGAGCCGGTTTGCAAGACTTCATATTGTTCTATTCCACTTGGAATGCTTTCTATATAAACCGACCACGTCCACTGTAGACAAATTGTCGCACCGCAAACTTCAACGCCACCACCACCTTCCCAGTCGTCGGCAAATAGCTTAACGACCGCAATACGATGATTTAGAGACATTAAGCCGGTACTTCTTGTCTCGTCTGTTAACATAAAGATTCGATCGACCATTTGTACGGCCCGGCGGTGAATTGAGAGACACCGGGCGGGCAATAAAGCAAACAACCATCCACAAGTTTCCATCTTTGGTCAAATCCCGACGAGTTATGAGCCCGGTTTATAGATCTTTCTTATAGGGTTTTAGCTGAGTTTGAAATGCGGGACCAACTGCGGCTGCGAGCGAAACGCACAATTTCGATCCGCTTATGATCAAGTGCTCCTCCACCGTCGGTATTAGTCATCGTAACGTGTGCAGTAGAACTCGCCCGGTTTTGATAAACTACCAAAAGTGACAGTGTAAACTCTCACAAGAGATGCAACGGCGATGAAAGCAAGAGTATCACTTTTTAAAAGTTTCCGATTCGGTCTAGTTCCCTCCCCATGCAGCAAAAAGTCCATCACCTCACCTTGTCGAGCTCTCAAATCAACGCATGTAGCATTGACTTTTATATTTTTATTGGTATGATCACCGACGTCGTCCCACCAACCACCCCCGACTTCGCTCTCTCGGGTTCGGATCAGACCTTCCAACAGCACCTATCATCTCGTTCAGAGCCCCCCCGAATCACCGGAAAATTTACGACGCCTTTTTCCCTCATTTACACACTAATAGATGGACTCGCGGTTGGCGCTTTTTCGATAGTTTTCGATTCGCGAAAATGGCACTCGCTCACTGCTCACGACCGTCCATCAGCCGCGAGGGGATTTCGCCGACGATTTATTAATGATAATAATTTACGAGACCGATCGGGGGAGCAATCACGCGTACAATCACTTGCACCCGCCGGCCAATTTGATGATAAAGAAAAGTGACCCAAATTTCACTCTCGAATCTGCAGGCGGCCTCTGTGCGTCTATCAATTTCGCGGTTTTACTTTTTGTTTTTTTGCGAACCTTCATCAGCAACTACTGGCCGGTTAGTTTCCAATCAATTGCGACGGGGGCGTTCAACCCTGACCATGGACGACGAACGACGACAACGACTCACCGTCCGAAAAATAATGCCAAGTCAATCTCAATTGTCCAGTGCCAGCCCAGATGACGATGGCGAGGGCGGCGTAATAGTTCCAGGAAGAGACAACAAGACTCGCGTGTATGTGACAGACACCGGGTATCTAAATTGATTTCGATCAGAGCACTCTCGGCGGTGGGATGGCGGCCGCTAGAAGGTCATTGCCGTATCCATTTCGGAGATCTAAATGAGAGTAAATTTTTCCAAAGATCTTGCGCGCGCACAGGGTATAAACGATACGAGGGCGGAGATAGCAGCGGGACCCGCAGCGCTTAAATGTCGAGAAGACTAATTGACAGCGGACGCGCTCCGTTGATGGTCGCGCGACGGTGATGAAGAGAAGAACATGAAATCTATCCGACGGAGTCATTTTTCATAGTCTGCAAAGGTTATGTGTAGTTAGAATTGCTTCATTTGGTGGGCAGCGGTCGTTGCTCGTTGCTGTCACTCGGTGCTATCTTTCAGCAGTTTCAAACCCGGTGAGTTAAGGCGGACGAATCATGGCTCCGCAAAGTTCTCGCCATTGAGCTATGTAAAATAAACGATTGAAAAAATTATAATTTTAAGTGTATAATAAACATTACGGAACGATTATGTCACTTAATGAAACCGTTTCAAGATGTGATGAATGGAAACCCGAAACTAGATTACCTTAAATGGCCTCAAAGAAATTGTAAAAAGACACGAACATGCTCAAATTATGTTGAATAATTCAAAAATAAATAAACATAAACAGAATGCTGAAATAGGGGTAACGACTCTCTACTTTTTTCTTCTTATTACTCAATTTTTCATACAAGATCGATGATATCTATCATACAACTAGGGACACCAGATTTGAAGACACTGCACAGTGGTCCAGGAAGGGAATTTAGTAAGACAAAAGCCCTAACTAGCGCTTTTGTCTTAAGTTTTAGATGAACTTTTTCAACATGAAAAACTCCTTCTTTTGACCGTTCTTATTAGGGTGGTGCTCAAATTATTGATATTCAGCCATTTTTAAATTCCCGGGATTTTCCCGGTACACACGAGTTAATTTTTCGCGGTATTTAATAAAGTTAAAATTGTGTGGACAGGAGCTATTTAAAACCTGTATCTGTAAATCGCAAATGGGATTTTTTTTTTAATTATCCGACAAAATGATTCTCGGAATGCTATGAAATTTCACCCACAGATAGATTTTAAAATCGTATGCATGAAAAAAAATTCCAAACATTTGGGATAACCAATCTCGGATTTTTTGCCCGGACATCACGTATTTAAAAAAATTTAAAACTGTATAACAAATTTACACTTTGGGGATATGTACCGTGTAAAAACACCTACCAAGATGTTGATTTTTCACATGCCAAGCTATTAAAAAAAAAATATATATATATATATATAGATATATACATGGTACTTTTTTTAATAAATTTTAGTAAAAATTCCAAAAAGTGTTAAACTAAAATATCTCAAAAAGTATAGGTTCAATTTTGTTTTATAAACGCATGAAAACGACATAAAAATGGAATATTAAAAACCGTGGACACTTGAATATTAACAAAAATCGAAAACTTTTGGTTAAATATTTAAACTTTTTGCTAAAACGATTTTTTTATTTAATTTCTACACAGGAAACAATATTTGAATTCTAAACCGTTATCTGTGAAAACATTACATAAAAAACCTAGTTAACAAGAAGTTGTTTGCATTTTTCATCAGCTTTATTTAAAAAATAAGTTATAAATATTGAAGATAAATTTTTTAAGATATTTAAGTTTTTAACACTTTTTTTTTGGTTTTTACGCAAAATTACTAAACAAGAATACCGTGTATATTTTTTTCCAGAATTACCTTACTTTCCTTAACAAGTTTGTCACAGTCGTCATTTCGAACAGAAGTGACGTTTTAGTGCTATAATTTTATTAAAAATAGTCCAAGACGCCATTTAAAAAAAAATTATACAAGATTCAGTCCTAGAATTTATTCTGTAACAGAGATTAAAGTCACTAGGCCAAATGCTATATGGATGAATAGGGTATAAGGGTTGATGCATATATTATGTCACGCTTTAAGGAGGGAGGGGGAGTCTAAGATTTTGTGACAAGCAATGCATTAGGTATAGGAAAAACGTCACGATAGGGGGTAATTTTTTGCTCGATTTAGCGTGACATAAAATGAAGAAGAATGAAATATATAATTAAAAAAAAAATGTTACAGAAAAAATTAACTTGATACCAATGAGAATTAGAAGAAATTGTTAGGGATATCGGATAAAGAAAATGTGGCTTCACTTCGTTGTCTATACTAACATATATGTTAACCTTTCAGTACTCGGGCTGATGAACAAAGCTAAAGGGTGATACGGTCAAAATTTGGTCAATATCAACTTGACGTATTTCTTTCAATTTTGCATTTAAAAAACCTGAACACCCCTCATTTTGAAGGTGTGTGTGTGTGTAGAATGTTGCTCCTATTTTGATTTTGGAATTCACTCTTCAGTTGTCAAAATGCCGTCCAAGCAAGAAGAGCAGCGTATCAAAATTTTGCTCGCGCATCGCGAAAATCCGAGCTACTCGCACGCAAAGTTGGCAAAATCGCTAAAAGTTGCCAAATCAACCGTTACAAATGTAATTAAAGTGTTTGGGGAACGTTTATCGACAGCCAGGAAGTCTGGATCGGGGGAAAATCGAAAACCGGAAGCCGCTGAGACGACAAAGAGAGTTGCCGGTAGTTTCAAGCGAAACCCTAACCTCTCTCTCCGAGATGCCGCAAATAAGCTGGTTGTATCGTCTACAACCGTGCATCGAGCCAAAAAACGAGCCGGACTATCGACTTACAAGAAGGTAGTGACTCCAAATCGCGATGATAAACAAAATACGACGGCCAAAGCGCGATCCCGGAGGCTGTACACGACGATGCTGACGAAGTTTGACTGCGTGGTAATGGACGACGAAACCTACGTCAAAGCCGACTACAAGCAGCTTCCGGGACAGGAGTTTTATACGGCAAAAGGAAGGGGAAAGGTAGCAGATGTTTTCAAGCACATGAAACTGTCAAAGTTCGCAAAGAAATATCTGGTTTGGCAAGCCATCTGTACCTGTGGCTTGAAAAGCAGCATTTTCATAGCTTCCGGGACTGTCAACCAAGAAATTTACGTGAAAGAGTGTTTGAATAAACGTCTGCTGCCTTTCCTGAAGAAACACGGTTGTTCCGTACTGTTTTGGCCGGATTTGGCATCTTGCCATTACGGTAAAAAGGCCATGGAGTGGTACGCCGCCAACAACGTGCAGGTGGTTCCCAAGGACAAGAACCCTCCCAACACGCCAGAGCTCCGCCCAATTGAGAAATACTGGGCTATTGTCAAGCGGAACCTAAAGAAGACCAAAAAAACTGCTAAGGGCGAGCAGCAGTTCAAGGCAAACTGGCTTTCTGCGGCGAAGAAGGTGGACAAGGTGGCTGTACAAAATCTGATGGCAGGGGTCAAGCGTAAGGCCCGGCAATTCGGATTTGGAAAAGCGGAAGCCTAACTGAATATTTTTCCTGAATTTTATACTAATTGAACTTGAAAAAGAAATTTAATTTGATTTTTTAAATAAACGATTTCACCGATTTACACGCGTTTTCTCTTGACCAAATTTTGACCGTATCACCCTTTAAACACGAAAAAAATAATATGTAAAATCTACTGACATTGGAACTCGCTCAACGTGAAACTAAACATGGTTCATGAAATTTAATACCCACATCCAATAGACCAATACTTGAAGAATATTACTGAAGAATAAAAAAGCGATGTACGAAGATTC
Source organism: Ochlerotatus camptorhynchus (assembly GCF_037179485.1). NCBI lineage: Eukaryota > Metazoa > Arthropoda > Insecta > Diptera > Culicidae > Ochlerotatus > Ochlerotatus camptorhynchus. The sequence continues at coordinate 774,352 of NW_027040813.1, forward strand.
CCAACATTCTGGGGCTTTGACATTTGTGTAGAGTCTGAAACTAGAACTTTTCTTCAAAATTTTTGTTTTGTAATATTTGGAGAAAAAATAACAACGATTTTAAAAATTTTTCAAGATCACAGATTTGAAAAAAAAAATCATACTGGAGTCACAATTGTCAAGGCTCGGAGACTAGGAAGCATTTGAAAGCTTATAACAAATAAAATAACAATCTATATAATCTTGCAGACACACCCTGTACATTTTAGTAAAATTTTCGAAGGAGAAGTTCTGAGCAGGATTCCAGAATTATTCTGACATGAAGTCCTTAGAAATTGTTAGATGAATTAGGAGAGATTTCTGTGGAGAAGGATGCTCTAAAAAGTTCTAAATTGAATTCTTAGATAATTTTGGAAGATTTCAAAACCAGTTGTGAAAAGAAAATTCCTACGTAATTCTTAAGAGATTTTTATGGGGATCTCGAGGAAAATGACAGATGAATTTTAAGAAGAATTTTAATAGAATTATGATGAGAATTCAACAAGAAACAGAGTTCTAAGAGTGTTCTGTTGGTAATTTCAACCCTAGTGCGAAATATTCATCACAGAACTCTAGCAAAATAGATTGCAAAAAATGCTGATAATTAGAAATAAATTCTTTAAAATACTCCAAGGGGTTTCTAAATAAAATTTCGAAAGATTTCTGCTGTTTTGAATAGAGTTAATAGAAAATTTTGAAAATAAAAAAAAGTCTCCGAATAGGCTCAAGGGAATTCTAAGAAGAATTCTAATCAAATTCTTACAAGGGGTTTCAAGAAAATTCAAAAAAGAATTCAACGGTAATTATTAAGTGGAGTGTTTACTGGTAAATTTCTGAAAAAAATTATGATATATCAGAACAGAATTCCAAGTAAATTCTGGAATTTATATCATGAGAATTTTAAATAAAATTTCATGGTTGATTTCGAAATGAAAACGAAAAATTTAAACCTTGGAAAAGAAGAGTTCAGATTCAGTTTTTACAAATATTTGTTTCCAAAGTAAAAAAAAAATAAATAAAATAAAGCAAGTGGTTTAAGGATCCCATTAATTTGTCCTCGAAAAATCAGTATTAATTGAATAAGCAAGAATACGGTCCAATTCTAACATCCATTTCCGCACTACGATGCACCAATTTGTCTACCTCGATTTTTTGAAAACAAACAATTCGGCAGTGAGCATGCATAAGGATCTAACTGCGATGATCAATTCTCTTCATCGATTTTCTCTTTAAATTGCTACAGCTAACGGAACAATTTTTTTAATTATGTGCTGTAACAGGTTGTAATGACTTTAAAAAGGAACAGCAAACGCACCGATAAATGTTAATCAAATTGAGTTATTAACAAAAGATAAAATCGACGAAGAGAATGAACGCTCACTCAGGCATGGAAAATCATTTATCATTTGCCTCTAACTTTTTTCATCAACAGCAATCCGCAAAATTATGTATAGAGCTTTAGTAGGTTTTGTTATTAGCTACAGCTTTTGCTTCAAATTTACTAAGTTGATTTTAGGTTCAGATAGCGAATTGGTGATTAGAACGAATAATTGAGACAAACAAACAAAATTAAAGGGTTGTGTCCTAGACACGACCGCAGTATGACGTAGAACTACGCAAAATTGATGTATAACATGCATTTTCTATTATAATACTTTATCTTAAATTTTTCAAGTATTTCAATGTTTCGGTTATGGTTCAAAACTCACGACAATTCATGTTAGCATAATCAGACGACGGTTCATCTTACGCATGAGATAATGTATTTAAATTTAATGTAATGGTTAAGAATTGACAGAATTTCACCCTACATAACTACCTTGGGTTGATCAATGTTGAGTTATTTTGTTGTGATCAATGTACACTAAATTTGACATCGACATCGACTACAATAGGAACTGACACTATTTCGTCACATATATTTTGTTGATTTGCACCTCAGTATAGTACACAAAAACGACATGCATGTTGTGGGATAAAACAATTGCCAAAAAATAATTTTTTTTCAGTAGCTCCATCATTAGCTTTAAATTAGGTTTCTGAACAAAGAAGAAAGTGAAGATTGCATTTTATGATAACGCAACAGGCAGTTGTTTTACCGACGGTACTTTAAATATTGAACAAAATGTTGGTTCATATGTCAATGAAGTAAGGGAGGAAAGGGTATAACGATCATACAGGGTTTAAGCACCTCTTTGTTCTCCAATTTGGAGGACAACCCCAACATAAAATTACCATGCATCATCATTATGTACTTTACAGCGTGTTCGTAGAATGATTGCAAAATAAAATACTGTGACTGTTCTCAAATGAAACGTTTGGTTTCCAATAAGTAGGTGCTTAGTATAACATTAATTGAAAATTAGGGGATTCAGCTATTGAATTTCAAAGTCAGAGCAAAAGCTCGTAAACAGGTTCTTCACCTGTTTAATGTTTTGATAGTAAACATCATAAATAAGGTACACCGGTGCAAGTTGAACCAGTCCGTTGGTTGGAACTATTCATGTCATTTTTACACTGCGTCCAAATGTATGCCGTGTTTTTTTTTTTGTATGAATATTACATATGGACATGGAAAATGTGTGTTTGGTGAAAAAGTCTAACTTTCTAGTTTCTAATAATACTAAAGAATGAACAATGTTCTCAAAACAGGATTTTTTGAAACGCGGGTTCGTAATCACACAAGCATTCCTGAGTAATTGCGCTAATTGGAAACAGTAGATGAGCTTCTTTCTCTATGATGCACGGTATATGCATTTGGGTTAACATCCGGCGTCCCTTAGTTGAACGGGACCCAAGTCACCTTTAACCACTGACTTGCTCCTGCTTATTGCAGGACCAAGTGCCAAGCCGTCCGAAGCGGTAATGAGCAGAAACGCGACAGCAGCGCTGTTTTATATCTTTTCAGAACGATGTGCAACCAAGTGGCACTCGATTATGATGACTGGGTTTGGGAAAAACGCTTATTTCATTTGTACATTTTTCAAAAGTTTTATTACGGAAAATTGGAAAATATTTATTTCAGCAGGTTCGTAATGTAATATCCTATCGATTGGCGTATTTGAATTTTAATTTCATCTATAAATGACAAAGTTACAAGCATTCAAAACCTAACACTATTTCACCACACATATTTTTTGATTTGCACCCCAGTATAGTCGACAAAGACGTAGTTCAACGTCTAAAAAACACTGCGTCCTAGCAAGAAGTACGGTCGACTTGTTTCGCGCTCCGTTAATTTGGAAGTTTTCTCGCTATTATCTGACGTAAATAATCAGTTTTTTCTCGCTTAGTGATTCCTGGCATAATTCCCGATAAATTTATCAAAAAGTGAGTTTTTTTCTGAGAAGAAAGTGTGTTTTCGGCATCATCGGAAGGAAAATTGTTTTTGCGATTGCCAATTCGCCAACCATTTTGCGCACCATCGGTGCGTGGTCACGCATACCTGTGCACACGGATCATCGTCATCGAGTGTCAGCATCTGCCTCCACATTCAAACCGCTCATCCATCATCGTGTGTTCAGCTGAGCGCCGAGCTTCATACAAGCACACACTAACGAAGACCACCCGCACACGCGGATCGAAGATCATCAAAGCTGCGCGTCGCTCCGCTGCTGCTGTGTAAACGCTCGGTGATAGTAGTATAGGATTATCAGATAAGTTTTTGTTTCTTGTTTCTTTCTTTCTCCCATCAGTTAAATTTTAAGTTTGTGTTTCTGTGTTTGTATTTTTTTTTTTCTCGTGTATTGTGTCCGAGTAATTTTGATTATCGTTACAGTGGTAGAGCGTTTTTCGCTCCCACTAGTACGGCACGGTGTCGGAAGACGAAATGGACGTTTTGTCGGAAGATGACACTTCTTTGCCACGCGATAGCAAGAAGGGTCGAAAACGTCTGTCATCCCAGAAATCAGATGATGCCATCCCTGGTTCGTCATCTCAGTCTGGTAATGGACAGGGACAGATAAGCCCCCGATCGCGAGCCTACCCAGAAGACTCGACTGGCCCATGGGTTGTTTACTTTCAGCCCAAAAAGAAACCTTTGAATGTAATGCAAATTACTAATGATCTGACGAAGCGGTTCTCGGCCGTGACCGAAATCTCGAAGGTGAGGTACAATAAACTTCGCGTTGTCGTCTCTAACCTGAAACAAGCTAACGAGATTGCTGCCTCCCAGCTCTTTACACTCGAGTATAGAGTGTACATCCCAGCTCGTAATGTGGAGATCGAAGGTGTGGTCACCGAAGCGAGTCTGACCCCCGAGATCTTGGCGAAGCAAGCGGTTGGCCGTTTCAAGAACCCCTTGCTTCCCACGGTTGAGATACTGGAAGTCCAGAAGCTGAACTCAGTATCTTTCAGCGAGGGTAAAAAGAGCTTTACCCCCACAGACTCGTTTCGGGTGACCTTTTCTGGTTCAGCCCTTCCTCACTACATCGAGTTGGGAAAACTTCGGCTACCTGTGCGTTTGTTTGTTCCTCGGGTCATGAACTGCCAAAACTGCAAACAGTTGGGACATACGGCCTCTCACTGTGGCAGCAAGGCACGCTGTTCCAAATGCGGGGAGAAGCACGAGGATGGCGCCTGCACAGTCACTGCACCAAAATGCGTGTACTGTAAGGGAACTCCTCATGGTCTCTCATCGTGCCCGGCGTACAAACAACGCGGGGAGAAACTAGAACGCTCTCTTAAGGAGCGTTCCAGGCAGTCTTTTGCAGCAATGCTAAAAACAGCCACACCATCAACCAACGACAAAAATCCCTTTGCTGTTTTGTCTGATGACGAGTCTGACTCTGACTTGGCTGAGGAGGGAGTTTCTTTCAGTTTTCCGGAAGGTTCTGCACGGAAACGAAAACGCATCCGTTCGCGGAAAGTTGCAGATAAGGAACCCCAAATCAGCTTGCCCAAATCAAGGAGTGATGGAAAAAAGGAAGTTTCAACTCCTCCTGGTTTCCGCCGAACTGACTATAACCAGAACTTTCCATCTCTCCCGGGGACATCAAAAACCCCTGATGGCCCATTTTTAAGAACAGAAGCCCCTTCTTCATCCGGGTTGTTCTCATTTGATAAAATTGTGGACGATATTCTCAAGTACCTCAATATTTCTGATCCTCTCAAAAGCATTGTTCTGGCAATGCTTCCTTCTGTGAAGACCCTCTTGAAGCAATTGACATTGAAGTGGCCCCTCATTGCAGCAATCATTTCCTTCGATGGATAATTTTCCAAACGAGGTCGGGGATTTGATCACTGTTCTACAGTGGAATTGTCGAAGTCTCATTCCTAAATTAGATTCTTTTAAGTTTTTAATTCACAATAATGATTGTGATGCATTTGCTGTTTGTGAAACTTGGCTCTCTTCAGATATCGATCTTCCTTTTTATGATTTTAACATTATTCGACTGGATCGTGAGGATTCGCGTGGAGGAGGGGTACTTTTGGGGATCAAAAAGTGCCATTCCTTCTATAGAGTGAATCTTCCACAATTTCCAGGTATTGAAGTTGTTGCATGTCAGGCTATTATTAAAGGTAAGAGCCTTTGTATTGCTTCTGTTTATATTCCTCCTAGAGCCGTTGTTAATCGCAAACAACTTTCAGATATCTGTTCGGTACTTCCTGCTCCACGGTTGATTATGGGAGATTTGAATTCCCACGGTACAGGCTGGGGGGAACTGTATGATGACAACCGTTCTACTTTGATATATGACCTCTGCGACAGCTTTAATATGACAATTCTTAACAATGGAGAAGTAACACGTTTGGCTGGCCCATCCTCGAATGGAAGTAGATTAGACCTCACACTTTGCTCTAACTCATTATCGTTGGATTGCACGTGGAATGTGATCCAAGATCCCCACGGTAGTGATCACTTGCCGATCAAAGTTTCAGTTGCCAGTGGGTTCAATCCGTCGGAACCCGTTAACGTCGCGTACGATCTTACCCGTAATATCGATTGGACAAAGTTCAAGAATGTGATAGAAGATGCCCTAACGTCGGTAGAAGGGCTTCCACCGTTGGAGGAATATAACTTCCTCTCCAATCTGATCTTGGACAGCGCGCTTCAAGCTCAAACTCGGCCGGTTCCAGTAACGTCTTTCCGTAGGAAACCTCCTTCCCCTTGGTGGGACCAGCAATGCACTGAGGTTTATCGTAAAAAGTCCGACGCGTTTAAGCTTTTCCGGAAACGTGGAACACCCGTACATTTCGAAGCGTACTCGGCTCTTGAACGCGAACTCAAGAGCCTCATCAAAGCCAAGAAACGCGGATACTGGCGGCAATTCGTGGACGGATTATCGCGCGAAACGTCGATGAATACGCTTTGGAATGCGGCGCGAAGGATGCGTAACCGGTCTTCAAACAACGAGAGCGAGGAGTACTCCGATAGTTGGATCCTCAGATTCGCGCGAAAAGTATGTCCTGATTCTGTGCCGGCACAGATGATTCCTCGCGAAACGACGAATTCGGTAGACGAGATCAGCCAGCCTTTTTCAATGCTGGAGCTCTCACTCGCGCTCCTTTCGTGTGGCAATTCGGCTCCGGGGGCTGATAGAATCAAGTTCAACTTGTTGAAGAACCTCCCAGACGTCGCTAAGAGGCGCATGTTGAACTTGTTTGGTCAGTTCCTGGAGCTCAATATTGTTCCGGATGATTGGAGGCGGGTGAGAGTTATAGCCATTAAAAAGCCTGGAAAACCCGCGTCAGATCACAATTCGTATCGTCCCATAGCGATGTTATCGTGCATTCGAAAATTGATGGTGAAAATGATCCTTTTTCGTCTGGACAAATGGGTTGAGTTGAACCACCTACTCTCAGATACTCAATTTGGTTTCCGTAGGGGCAAGGGAACGAACGACTGTCTCGCGTTGCTTTCCACTGAAATTCAGTTGGCTTTTGCTAATAAAGAGCAAATGGCTTCTGTCTTCTTGGATATTAAGGGGGCTTTTGATTCAGTATCGGTTGAAGTCCTTTCAGACAAACTCCACGCTTGTGGCCTTTCTCCATTAATTAATAACTTTTTGTACAATTTGCTGTCAGAGAAACATATGAGCTTTTCTCATGGAAACTCTACAGCTTCACGATTTAGCTACATGGGTCTCCCCCAGGGCTCATGTTTAAGCCCCCTTCTGTATAATTTCTACGTCAGAGAAATTGACAATTGTCTAAGGGACAACTGCACGTTGAGACAACTTGCAGATGACGGAGTAGTGTCTATGACAGGACCCAGAGAGGCCGACCTGCAAGGACCCTTACAGGATACCTTAGACAATTTGTCTACTTGGGCTATCCAGCTAGGTATCGAATTCTCCACGGAGAAAACTGAGTTGGTCGTTTTTTCTAGGAAGCATAGCCCAGCACAACCAAAGCTTCAACTTTTGGGTAAACCGATCACTCATTCTATGTCCTTCAAATATCTTGGGGTCTGGTTCGATTCAAAATGCACCTGGAGATCCCACATTGAGTATCTGAAGCGGAAATGCCAACAAAGGATCAATTTTCTCCGAACAATTACCGGAACGTGGTGGGGAGCCCATCCGCAAGATCTTCTAACGTTGTACCGGACAACGATTTTATCGGTTTTAGAGTACGGTAGTTTTTGCTTCCAGTCGGCGGCTAAAACGCACATCATCAAACTGGAACGGATCCAGTATCGCTGTCTTCGTATCGCGTTAGGATGCATGCACTCGACTCATACGATGAGTCTCGAAGTGTTAGCGGGCATGTTGCCACTATCTGATCGGTTTTCGGAATTATCCCTCAGGCTCCTCACCCGTTGTGAAATTATGAACCCACTGGTGATTGCAAACTTTGAGAAGCTTCTTGAGCTAAACCCCCAAACTCGTTTTATGACATTGTACTACGTGTACATAACACAGGATGTCAGCCCTTCGCAGCATAATCCCTATCGTGTTTGCTTCTCCGACTTCGACAGTTCTGTTCATTTTGATTTATCAATGACGCAAGAGATTCGCGGAATCCCAGAGCATCATCGTTCCATGATTGCTCCGTCAATTTTCGCTGCAAAGTTTGGCCAAGTTGATTCCGTAAGACCGTTCTTCACAGATGGATCACTAATAGAGGCGTCCGCTGGTTTTGGTATTTATAACGAATTTCATAGCGCCTCTCGAATGCTTCAAGCTCCTTGTTCCGTATATGTTGCTGAGCTGGCGGCAATACATTGTACGCTAGAAACGATCGCCTCACTTGCACCAGATCATTATTTTATTTTTACGGATAGTCTCAGTTCTGTCGAGGCTATTCGCTCCATGAGGCCGGTAAAGCACTCCTCGTATTTTCTCATGAAAATACGAGAGCTTCTAAGTGCTTTATCTTTAAGATCTTTTGTCATCACCTTTGCATGGGTCCCATCTCATTGCTCGATTCCGGGCAATGAGAAGGCGGACTCGCTTGCAAAGGTGGGCGCTATGGAAGGCGATATTTACGATCGACAAATCACCTACAATGAATTTTTCTTCATTTATCGTCAACAGTCCCTCGCCAGCTGGCAAAATAAATGGAGTGAAGGGAGTTTGGGACGATGGTTATATTCAATCATCCCTAAGGTGTCGAAGTGTCCTTGGTTCAAGGGGTTGGATGTGGGTCGAGACTTCATTCGTATGATGTCTCGCCTCATGTCCAATCACTACTCGTTAAACGCTCACTTGTTCCGTGTTGAGCTGGGCGACAGTAATCTCTGTGAATGTGGACAAGGTTACCAGGACGCAGATCACATTATTTGGTCATGTGCTGAGCACCGTGGAGTCAGATCCGAGTTGTATGATTCCCTTCGGGCTCGAGGTAGACAACCTAATGTTCCAGTTCGGGATATTTTGGCTAGACGCGATCTGGAGTTTATGCAACTCATATATGTTTTCTTGAAGAATATTAACCATAGATTGTAAGTTTGATTAACCTTGTGTTTAGTTTGTGTTTTGTATGTGTGTGTGTATTTTTTTTTGTAGATTTGTTTCTGTAATAATTGTATAATTACAGAGTTGATATAACGTCGATAGGATTAAGTATTTGTTTTAGAAATAGTGAAATTTTTTAATCATAAATCATATTCCAAATCTCCTTTTCCCTCTCCCGATCCAAACAATTGTCATCCACTAACCTCGAGAAGACCGCGAGTAATCGGTTCCAATCCTTTAATTTTAGATTTAAGACATTTATAATGTATAAAGAAAATGATAACTTGGCTCTGTAAAGTTTATTCGAATGAGCCTGTACAAATAAAGTAATTAACAAAAAAAAAAAAACGTCTAAAAAAAAAAAAAATTCAAAAAACTTCTGTACTTCTGGGACCAAGACAACTTTTCAAGATCGTAGTCTATAAAAAAAAGCTCATTTTTTTAGAACGAGGAAAATTTTCCAAGATGGAAAGATCACGGGCATAGAAAATGTTGCACGGCTCTAGGACTTAAAATCTCGATCTTGAAAAGAGATTTTGGACCAATCATACTGGGACCTAAAAATATCAAAGATATCAAAGATTGACAAGTTGAGCGGCCATGAAGTTTTTTTTCACATAATTTGTATATTAAGTTCACAGTTCTGGAAAAATTCGAATGCTTCTGAAACATGCTAAACTTTTTATGATCTTTTACATCGATTTTTTTTTAAATCTGGGCATGGATTTTTTTTTATTCCGGATTAAAAGTTTGCTAAACATATACTACAATTGAATGGACTTAGAAAAGAACTCATGATACAGCGACGTGATTATTTTTTCGATGCTTAAACAAATTTTAAAGAAATCGGGCTTCAAAGATTTTTTGCTTGAAAATTTTCCTATGCCATTTTTCGACATCTTAGGCTTGGACAACTTTCCAGATCACAAACTAAAAAAGCTAGGATATTGGGATCAAGGGCCAAGAAAATTTAGATATATTTGAAAATATCATCATATATTTCTAAGAGGCGCATGAACTCTTAAGTTTCAAATCTCAAATGTTTCTAAATATCAACGAAAATATTTAAGTATTTTTTAAAAATTAAAACATGTAAAATATAGAGCTTTCTGTGCTGAGCAATGTTTGTTCTACGGATACTTTTGTTTTCAAGTCCAAGTCGAGAAATTTAAAATATTAAAACAATATTTTGATTTGTTTAGCTAAGGTGTCCCGCCCCCTGATTGGGGCCAACATTTTTTTCGAAACCTCACTAAATTTGTGAAAATATAATTATAAACTATGGACAAATTTTGAAGATAACAGACTTGAACGACTAGATCACGGAGTTGACCAAAAATAAAAAATCTAACTATTTTGTTTAAATAAATTAAGGTATACATTCTTCGGCAAAGTTATAGCGGAGCTAATTTCAAGCAACTTTTTTTGTATATTTTAAATTTACTGATTTAGAGCTATTTTCATGATTTGAGTTAGGGTGCCTCTAAAAAACAGTTGTCTAGTTTTCTTATTTCAAATTTCTCAGCAAAGGCTTCTAGATCTAGATCTTTAGAAGGCGCAAATTTTTGCTGCACAAAGCTTGCCAATATCTTTAGCCGCTTAAGAGTTATTGACGTTTTTCTACTAAAAATATGCCCTTTTCAAATGGTAATATCTCTGGTTGGGGCAAAATAAAAAAAAAGTTTTTTTTACGGCATTTGAAAGGGCGTATGTTATTCTCAATAATGTGAAAAAGTTGGAGGTATATTATTTTTTAAACTTGTATAAAATCAGTTTGAATTTATTCATATGTTTTACTGTATTTGTGTATGTCTTTTTTATTAGAAGAGATACAGACAACAAATTTCGCTATAAAACATTCGTCTTAAAGAGTTTTAAAAGTCTCTAGAAGATGACTTTCATGAGATATATGGTGTAGTCGGAACAGTAATAGGATCAAGTTTTGGATATTTTCCCAAAACAAAAATCCTTTTTCGAAAAAAAATGTTTTTAAGATTTGATTTGAAATTGAAAAAAAAGTTGGGTAATTTTTTAAGAGTGCATATTTTTTTCATATAGTCTCATCCATTATCTGCAATATTGCTGAAAACACCAAACCGATCGGGCAAATAGTTTTCGAGTAAAAATTTTCTGAAGATAAGTTTGATTTTTTTTTCTATATGCCCTTTTCAAAAATAAGGCTGGATTAAAAACGGCGATATGAAGATGCAAAATGGCATTGCCGGTCATAAAGAACGTTTCTGCAAACTTTCAAAAAAAAAATAATCAAAAAATACAAAAATAAACCGATTTGCGAATTCGTAGAGAATTGCTCCTTATTTGTAATGTTCTCAATAATTTCCTGAGAATAATTCTTAGCTCAAAATTCTCTTATAATCAATATGCGACTCTCTCTGATATCCCCTTGTAATTTTCTTTTTAATAGTCCAAACATTATCTGCAGAACAATCCAAACCTTTATTGAAATTCAGAAATTTTGAAGACACTTTTCGAATTATTAATGATTCTCCAAAGAATTCACTTAAGCTTCTTTTCTTGATTCTATAGAAATATTGGTTCGCATTTTCCTTAGAATTCTCATGCAATTCACTTCCGAAATGTCTTGAAATTCTTTTCATAGTTGTCTTGGAGTTCTCATCAGAATATTTCTAAACTTCACTTGGAATTCTCCTCACAATTCCCTTGCAAATCTTCTAAGAATTCCCGTGGAATTCTTTTCGAAATTCCCGCAATTCACTTGAAATTATACACAAAATTTCCTAAGAATTTTGCCCTGAATGATCGAAAAATGGTCGAATTTATGTAAAAATTTTAATAATTGCCCATAACACACAGTTATGCAAAGTTTTTTGCAAATCGGAGAAGGTCGAGTTTTTCGATTTGTCGTTTGGCGTGGAACAGATAAAAACGCAATGGTATTTCATTTATTTTGTCCCATAAGCTCGAAAACGGTTACATTTAGGTAGTTTTTCTATATGAGCACTATCGTTTGAAATGATTTTTATAATCATATTCTGTCATCAAACTGTACTTTTTGATGTAAATAATCAAAGATTCAAAAATGTCTCAAAACTTACTTTTGGTAAAACATTTTTTATTAAAAGTTGCACCATCCTTTAGTTGCTCTAAAAACGTCCACTTTTTTAATAAGTTTTTACAAAAACAAATGTATATATTTTTTTAAACCGAATAAAAAAATTTCAGTGAATATTTTCTTCATAACGCCTTATTAGTTCCCTACAGTTCTTTCTTAGGACATTTTTCTATACATACAACCAACTGGTTCCGCACTATTTTTTTTTAAATAATGTATGTGCGAAAACACATAAATCCTTTTCAAAAATTAGTCTTGAGCCAAAATGGCAGTGCAACTTTGAAAACCATATTTATACTAGGATCTTTTCCAAAATGTAGATAATCATTAAAACTATACGATCCACTACATTTTAACACAAATTCAAGTGTAATATGGCAATCAACAAGGATTTCAAATTTGGTGCACAGGTAAAAAGTTAGGTTACGTGACGGCACTGGAAAATGGTCTTCTAACCTGCGGAAAATATTTGGTCTATCATACTGAAAATATGTGCCAAATGTCATCCAATTAGAAGATAGTCGAGTTCGGTGACCGACCGTTTTCGCATGGAAGCGGTCTAATGTTATAGATCTAATGTTGAGAATGGCGAATGGAATTTCTTGGATTATCTGGGTAGGTTCCAAAGAAATTCTCAGGAGATCACAAAGCGAATTCTGTATAACAGTCAAGGGGTATTGTGAAGAGACATACAATCGATTTTCGAGAAGAGTTTCAAGGGAAGAGTTACAAGGAAATCCCGAAAAGAATTCCAAAGAAATTCTATGGAAAATTTCAAGCGGAACTTCAATGAATTTCTGAGGAATTCCGAAATTCTGGGATTAATTCGAATGGAATTTTGGAAGAATAATCTGGGAAAGCAGAGGTTAATTCCAATGGAATTCTCAGGAAAAGTCTGAATTCTTCGATCATTTTCATTGTGATAAGAACTCCTAGGCATATCTTAGGATTCATTCTCTGAGGGTTTTTTTTTAAGAATTCTAAGGTTTCTAAATTCTAAAGAGGTTACCAAAAATACGAGGATTAATTGTACATTGAATTCAAGAGTTTTCTGGAGGAAAGTCCTAAAGTGCTCCACAGAGAATTCCGAGACAGTTATGGAGAAAATTTAAAAAGAATGCCGGAGCGAATCATAACAGTAAATATCAACGAAAATATTGAAGTATTTTCTAAAACTAATATATGTATCTAAAACATAGCGCTTTTTGTGCTGATTTATAAATTTATTTCCCGGGATTTTTCATCCCTGGACATCCCGAGATGGAGGAAGCTCTAGTACGTATGTTGACAGTTAAATTTCGTCTGTATCGGTCAATTATTTGTTGAGATCGGTGTTGTGAAAATATCAAGAAATCAAATCTCTCCAATGCCCAAGATCACGCATGATTTTCGTAGACTAAAATCAACAAGCAAGCAACTCTGGATTATATTAAAAGCTGTGATATCATAGCTACGAAAATCAAGCTAACATAACTCACCAGCTGCAATTCTAACCAAACCGTGGTGAGTTTGAGTTTCATGATTTTTGCTTTACATCCGAACGCGACCCGAAGCTACCGTCACGGCTGGCAGCAGTAGCTTCGTGTCTGCTATCGGTGAAGAGTAAAGAGGTATAGCTAACTATACTTTCTCTTTCTAAGAAAACGATGTGCAACGGAATCATTTTTGTGTCGAGTCAACTTTCAGCTTAATGTTTATATGTTGTGATGTGAATAGTATCGCAATGCCTAAGGAGCTGGTAAAATCAATATCAAGCATGATATTTTGTTCCAATATCACGTGTGATATTGAGAGCGTATGAGAGCGGAATGATTGATTGATTCATTGATTGATGATTTTGCCAACACTGAGATATAATTAAAATTACAATTGATACCTGCTTTTTAGACCCAGGGTAGGGACATGTAGCCTATCCTTCAGAAATTAAAATACATCTCGACCTACAATGTAGACTTGCGCATTTTAGACAAAATTGAAATTATTCAGAATAGTAAGGTATTATTTTTTGTAAAATTGGTTGCTATGAAATGTAATTGCATGATAAAACTAAACCACATAAGAGTTTGTTGCTTTCCTACTACCTCTACCTACCTTTTAGTTGAGAACGAGTATTATACCATTACTGCATTCAAATTTATACTCATGAATATAGACATCCTCTAACCTTCAAATTTATCGATATATCAAGAAGGCAGTCAACGCGACCCATCCTGTCTTTGGATCAATCAAATGTTGCGAGGTTATGTTTACCAGCGAGTCTAGGGTCTTCTCCATCGCTCGAATCCAGTATTGCAACCAAACAAAACTGAGGACACGGGAAGGGGTATTTCAAACGTGGAGCGAAAGCGGCCGGAGTTTTACCTTTTACCATTAAGGCACTTGCGCGTCTTGCACACACGAATGCATTTGTTGATCGTGCGACAGGTTGAGGCAGTAAAACTTGCCCGCATTGGTACCTGTGCAGTGGTGGACGAATGGCAAAGGCAAAATTCCACAGATACAGTTTAAGCAAAATTAATCCTTATGAGATTTGACGTAATCTACAATAGAGACAGCGGAATGCTTAACTGTGAGCATCGGGTAACTTCATATGTCCAAAGACGTCATCAGAGATCTCTATAACCCACGACTTAAGTTCAGGCATTGTCACTGAAAGTGATTATTTTAATCATCATTGACTATTTCGCAATTGATTTTTATATCATCGAAAACAAGTAAAGAATCGCGCGACCACCACTGTAGCAAAGAACTAAACACGAAAGCGGAAGTTTACCCATCGATTTATTATGTCCACCGTCGCCGTTTGCAGATTCAATTTCACATGGCAGCTGTCAGTCATTTTTTGTGAACGTGCTTCGATGCGGGATAGTAAAATGCAAATCGATCGGGAGACATGATAACGCCAGCTTCGCAGTTGTTGAGGCATGTAAAGGCGTATCGCGGCGTAAGGGACACTTTTGCCATCCGTCTAACACTAGCGCATTGCTCTCGCATTCGGTCGTTTATCTTCTCGTCTTGTCCTCCAATTGTGCGAGGATGCACGGCACGAGAGCCTTCCATTGAACCCGGGGGACAAGTAGAGAAGAATTAAACTCAATTAAATGTAATAAATTTTCATTTGCGCTTGCCCCTCTGCTGTCTGTTAGAATCTAGCCGCACCTTTGATTGGATTGGAGCATAGTGTTTGTTCTTTTCGTTCGCGTTCAACGCTTACAGAATCCACCGAGAAGGAAGTTCAGAATCCTAGGATCTTTACATTGTTTACGATTGCTTCCTGATTAGAGAAGCACACACAGATGAATCATAAATCTCGGACAACTTCGTGACGATGTGGTTTCCTTAACTGGTTAATAGATCCTAATGGCACTGCTTTAATTGTATGGTTATACAAATAGAACCACTACCGCTCGATATAGAGGTCTGAAAGCGTAAAACCAGCTACATAAAATGTCTCGTAAAAGTTGTTTACACAAGCAGGGTGGCCAGTGAATATTAATTGTGAAATGCCCGCTTTTCTCCGGTTTGTAATATTCAGCAAAAAATAACGAAAGTGGCTCGAATGAAATATTAAAAAATAAACCATTGATCTTTACGAAGATTTGCTGTAGTAATGTTCTCATGTCAATTGGGGTGGCCAGTGAATTCAAGAAATCAAATTCCCGGTTTTATATGAATGGCAACAAATGTTTAAAAAGGAATGCCGACATGATTTGACCCTGTCGAGTCCGCGTGGTCATGACCACGCTCTATGATTGGTTGCTTAAAATCAAAATTAATAGATAGCTACTTACTTTCTTCAGCAAAGTTTTTAGTTTCGGGTGTCAACTATACAAGACAATATGAAAGCACTAGTTTGTAGCCCAACTCAAAGGCCTAGATCTCCAAAACCTTATGAAATTATTATGTTAACGAATACAGACTTTAATCTGGACAGCGATGATATCTTTAGCAACGGATCATGCACCATGTTAATTTCTAGATAGAGCTGGAATTAGGGATTAACAGCTATTGTAAACAATGACTTCTCTCGATGATTTCTATGAATTCAAGGCACGCCCACGAAAACGAACATAACCATCAGAAAGGGGAAGCCTTCCCCTATCCGATGGTGCCTTGAAAAACCAGGAAACCAAGATCAAGAAGAAACCGAAACCAGGATGCCGCAGCGACCGGTAGAAGAGTGGCCAGCGTTTTCAAGCGTAATCCTAACCTTTTCATCAGAGACGTCGGAAAGATACTGGAATTATCGCACACAACAGCGCAAAGAGCCAAGAAACAAACCGGACTGTCAACATACAATGTTACAGTGACACCCAATCGAGATGATAAGCAGGTCAAGAGTTTTACACGGCTACCGGAAAAGGACAGGTTCAAGATAAGTTTAAGCAGAAAAAGTTGTCAAAGTTCTCGAAAAATACTTGGATTTCCAGGCGATTTACACATGTGGACTGAAAAGTGGAATAATCGTGACGTCTGGTGCCTTTTTTTTAAAGAAATACAGTGATTCCGTACTGTTTTGGCCAGACCTCGCCTTCTGCCACTACGGGAAAATGGCCCAGGAACAGTATACCGCCAACATCGTCCAAGTCATACCCAATGACAAAAACCCTCCAAACTCACCGGAACTGCACCCAATCGAAAAATATTGGGCAATCGTTAAGCGAAACCTCAAGAAAACTCAGAAAAAGATTGAAAATGAGAAACAGTTCAAAGCAAATTGGCGTTCAGGATCAAATAAGGTTGATACAACAGCGGTACAAATCTGATGGACGGTGTGAAACGTTAAGCCCGGCAGCCGTTGAACCTCAAAAAGAAATAAAGTTTGATCATTTATATAACAACATAATCAGTGTGCACTTAATTATATTTGACCAATTTTTGACCGTTCCACCTTTTAAATACTCCAAATTGTCCAGGAGTTCAGACTATTTAATCTACTGGATAACCCAAGGCCTGCACGATGTCCTCAGTGACGACACCTACCCAAACATGTTCATTGAGTTTATACTATATTTTTATGTACAAAAGATGCTCAAGGATCGCCAAATCATCCTGGAGTGCAGATCAAATGATCTACCAGATCATCAATGACTGTTACAACGCCCTAAGTTACGAAACAACTCCAAACGAGTTCAAAGAGAGTATGTGCATCATTTAGGTTTCAATTCCATGTGTATGAGATGCTCTGGGTTCTCCAAATTGTCCAGGAGTTCAGACTATTTAATCTACTGGATCACCCAAGGCCTGCGCAATGTCCTCAATGACGACACCTACCCAAACACGTTCGTTGAGTTTTTGTGCAACACTTATAATATATTTTTACGTACATAAGAAGCTCAAGGACCTCCAAATCATCCTGGAGTGGAGATCAAATAGTCACGAATCAACTGCAAACAAGCTCAAAGAGATTATGCACATAATTTAAGTTTCAATTCCATGTGTATAAGATGCTCTGGGTTCTCCAAATTGTCCAGGAGTTCAGACTATTTGATCTACTGGTCCAACCAAGGCCTGCACGATTCCCTCAGTGATGACACCTACCCAAACTTGTTCATTGACATTCAAAGTGTTTTTATGTTACTTCATACGCGAAGTTAACGATTTTCAGAGTTGGTTGGAAATGCTAACATGAAGCTTTAGTGTGATGATTTATTAGCTAGAGAATGATCTTTTAGAAGAGGGTAGGTGGATAGTTCCGTTAGAGTACGGCAGTATGAAAATTGAATAGAAGTTGAAAATGAGCGAAGGGCCATTAATGCGACAGTTTTTAAAGATAGACGCACATTTTTGCCTAACCCGTACGATGTACGCGGAGACTTGAAGTATGTCTCCAAGTCTACAGGCAAAAATGTGCGTCCCTCTTTTTGCTCATAAACTGACTGCGGCTGTGGAATAGTTCTAGCGACGTTTTCATCACTACCTAAAGCCCCACGTCGACTGGAAATGCCCTTCGCTCATTTTCAACTTCTATTCAATTTTCATACTGCCGTACTCTAACGGAACTATCCACCTACTCTCTTCTTAAAGATCATTCTCTAGCTAATAAATCATCACACTAAAGCTTCATGTTAGCATTTTCAGCCAACTCTGTTGTTTATTGAGTTTTTGCTTCAAGGGTATCCAAATTATCTTGGAGTTTAGATCAAATTATCTACCAGATCATCAGTGACTTAAACAATGCCCTTAGCTACGAAACAACTCCGAACAGGTTCATAGAGATTATGCACATCGTTTAAGCTTCAATTCCATGTGTATAAGATGTTCTAGGTTCTCCAAATAGGCCAGGAGTTCAGACTATTTGATCTACTGGTCCAACCATGGCCTGTGCGATGTCCTATCCTACGTAAACATGTTCATCGAGATTGTGCGCATCGCTTATAATCTATTTTGATGTTTGTAAGATGCTCAAGGTTCTCCAAATTATCATGGAGTTTGGATCAAATTATCTACCAGATCATAAATTACTGATACAATGCCCTTAGTTACAAAAGAAATCCAAACAGGTTCATACAGATTATGCACATCATTTACGTTTTCATTCCATGCACATTCTAGGTTCTCCAAATTGTCCAACTATTTGATCTACTGGATCACTCGAGGTTTGCACGAAGTCCTTAGTGACGACACATGTCCAAACAAGTCCATAGATTTGTTGTGCATCATTTATAATTTCTATGAACCTGTTTGAAGTTGTTTCGTAACTAAGGACCTTGTATTCGTCATGGATGATCTGGTAGATCATTTGATCTGAACTCCAGGATAAATTGGAAAACCTTATAAACATTAAAATAGATTCTAAGGGATGCGCAAAAACTCTATGATCATGTTTGAGCAGGTGTTGCCACAGAGGATTTCGTGCAGGCCTTGGTTGATCCAGTAGATCAAATAACTTGTACTCCTGGACAATTTGAAGAACCTAGAATATCTTATACACGTTGAAGTAAAACGTAAATGATGTGTACAATCTGTATGAACTTGTTTGGAGATGATCGGGCCTTCTATCTAGTAGATCATTTGATCTGAACTCCAGAATAATTTGGATCGGGAAGAAGTTTTTTTAGAATTTTCTTAATAGGACACATTAAAAAAAAATGCTCCCGATTATGTTAAGGTATCTGTACTTAAATAGCCGTATTATATTAAAAAGCATTAGTAACGGGTGAGTCAATAGTAGCGGGACTAAGTTCATGTCACGTTCTCCGCCACACACGCAAGAGAGCGAGAGACAAACAGCTGTGTGAAGGTCGCGGAACAGAGTTTTCTCCGGGAGTGTGTCTTTCGGATGCTTGGACAGCATCCAAAATCGGAGGTGGAACTTTTTGACGGAGGGCCACAAGAAATCCACGATTTATAACATGATCGCGGAATAATCGCCGCCAAGCGGACGAAATTGAAAGCTGCCGCCAAGAACAAGTTTGGCGCCAGTACCAGGAAGCTGGCCGAGAAATCCAACACGTCGCAGAGCACGGTGGTCAGAGTCCTCAAGGCGGAGGGCGTGAAACGTTACAAGCGAGCATCCAGACCGAAGTACACGGAGAAGCAGCTGCAGGAAATCCCGGGAAGTGCCGAAAGCTGTGCCGTAAAAAAAGCCACTCTGGATTGGTTGACCGCCCATAACATACCGTTTGCACAAAACGTACCCCAGGCGCGGCCAATCGAGTCATATTGGGCCATACTGTCCCAGTCGGTGTACGAACATGTGTTGGGAGACCACCAGAGCTCAACAAATCAAATCCCGTATCATAAGGTGTGCCAAAAAAGTGGACCTCAAGGTGGTCCAGACCATGATGGCGAGGGTTCCGGGAATCTTGAGGAAGATTGAAGATGAAGGGCCACTATCTGTCTCAATGTTTCACACCTCAAACGTACATTGTATGGACTTGTGTTTTCATTTAGTCCCGATGCTTATGACTCATCCGTTAATTCCTTGAAATATGATTTAGAAAAAATTGGGATTGAAAGGGTTAAGCAAAATTTCATTGGACAACAGTTACACATACGGCGTAGATCTCAGTTCGAAAAAAGTAAGAGGTTGTACCCAAGACACGACCGAAGATTTGATGTAGGATAACGTGCTCGGTATCAATATTTGACGACTGTGTTAGGGAAACCACTTTTTGCAGGCAATCGGTCATCATTTTGATCACCATTGCAACAATTGGAAATTTGTGTAATTTTCAATGTTGACCTAAAGTGTTCATTTTAGCAGCTTTGTAGAAAAATTTCCAATCGATTGGCTTGTTCAGAATTAAAATCCATCCGCTATTGACAGAGTTATAAGCTGTGAAAATCTGACCAATTTTCGTAACGCGGTCGATTTTGGTTTTTTTGAAATTGCACCCCCCAATATGTTGCCGAAAGACGTAATCCTACGTCAAAAAATAAATCACGGCAATGGAATGTGCGGGAAGGCAGCTTCTACACCTGCGTAGGATATCGCACCCATTCAACACACATGGGCCGGGACCAACGGCTTTACTTCCCTTCCGAACCGTGACCAGAGATTTTCATACCTCAGAAAAATCCTACCGACATCGGCTGGGATTGAACCCAAACCCATTGGGGTACGATCAGTAAAATAGATTTTGTTAGCGGCGCCGGTGGTGTAGTGGTGAGCGCGATTGCTTCTCACTCCAAAGGGCCTGGGTTCTATCCCAGTCGGTACCGTCGGGTTTTTCTGAGGCATACAATCTCTGATTCTGCAATGTTTTGCAATCCCGAAATTTTCTTGGAGTTCATGGAACTGACGTATTCAGAACTTACCTTTAAAAATCGTTAAACTTCACCAAAGTTCCAGACTTCCTGTTGTCCTTGGAACTTCCCTGAACGTTTTGAAAGTTCTCTGAATATTCTCTAAAGTTCTTTGTACATCCTAGCACGATATTTCTGCGCCCTAGTAAAAAAAAAACAATTCGGTAACCACTATGACAGGCCTGGACGTATCTGCTTTTGTAAGCATAGATTCAAACGTCAATTTGTGGAAAATCTTCGCACTCCCACGCAAAATAACACCTCAAGTAGCACGCAATCGTCTCAAAATGTTGCAGCATCTTGATTGTGACTTAAATGAGTCACACAGAAGTTATCTCAACCGAATTGTACCAAGTGTGCTGCTAGGCACCACCATCACAAAGGGTAATGTTTCCCCAAGAAGAATGTGTTGTTAGTTTGCGTGGGACTGTTGATAATTTCGACAAATTGACGTTTGTATCTTTGTTTTCAAAAGCAGATACATACAGGTCTGACATAGTGGTTACTCATGGTTACTCCAAGAGTAACCAACTTCACACACCGATTTGTTTTTTTACTGGTCGGAGAAATATCGACCTAGGATGTACCAAGAACTTTAGAGAATATTTAGAGAAGTTTCAAAAAGTTCAGGTAAGTTCCCAGGACTACAGGAAGTCTAAAACTTTGGGTAAGTTCTGAGTACGTCAGGGCAGTTCCATAAATTCCAAGAAAATTTCGTGATTGCAGAACTTCTTGACAGGCCCAATAACTTCAAAAGAACTTGAAGAAAGCTTCTGATAAATTTAAAGATTTTTGAAAAAGGTCAGAGGGCATCGATAAAGTTCTTAGAACTTCACTGAAGTTCCACGAACATCCGAAAAAATGTGAAAACTAAAAGTAAATTCCTAATATTTCAGGAACATTTTGAGGATTTAAAAAAATTACAGGAACTTTACAGAAGTGCCATGAAAAATGTCCAGAAAACTTCAAGGAAATTGGAAGAGCCATCAGGAAAATTTCATGACGGGATCCTTCAAGATTATCTGAAAATTGTATGTGCATTCCAAGAATTTCAAGAAAGTTTCGAAAACTTCAGGAAAGTTCTGATTATTTAAAGGTTGTCCAGAACTACGGGGAAGTTTTAGGATGTGATGTTTCTAAAACTACAAATGAGCTTAATGATTTTAAGTTGTGAATAAGCTATATTTTAGCTGAAGAAGCATATTTTTTTCTAGAATAAGTGTTAATGTTTGTTGGGGTATGCTAAAAGTTGTGAACCACACTCAGCAACATAAATTTAACTATATGTTTTGTATTACTTCTGCGTGAAGTCAACGATTTACATAGTTGAAGATGCTAATTTCAAATAATAGACTAAAGTGGTAATTTTTATACAATAGATGAGGAGATGAAAGTATATAGTTGTTAGTTCCGTTAGAGTACGGCAGTGTGAAAATTGTATATAGAGTGTAGAAAGCGATCAAGGACAACTTTTTAGGAAGGTACAAATCGGTTTGATCATCTCTCTTTACCAAACTCCCTCGTTGGAGAGGGATGGTGAGGGGTATTCGATTGAACTGTTTCAAACACATCGTCGGTACATGAGCGAGCCGGCGATCATCTCTTTTTGCCAGTGGTAGCGGGGGGAATACCCCTCACCATCCCTCTCCAACGGGGGAGTTTGGTAAACAGAGATGATCAAACCGATTTGCACCTTCCTAAAAAGTTGTCCTTGCTCGCTTTCTACTCTCTGTATACAATTTTCACACTGCCGTACTCTAACGGAACTATCAACTGTATACTTTCATCTCCTCATCTATCGTATAAAAATTACCACTTTAGTCTGTTATGTGAAATTAGCATCTTCAACTATCTAAAACTTAAATTTGTTTTGCATTATGACGAATAGATTTCATAAAGAAGCCTTATAATTATCGTACTATGAATGCTTCTTATATGCCTTTAGTCTCTTCTCTTACTCAAGCGTATATACGTGTGGATTAGATACAGGCCCATTGATCGCAATGTTCTTGGTTCGATGTACTTCCCGTTTTGCCGAAACTTCCGGCGACGTCACGAAAACAAACAAAAAATCGTATTGTGCGCACCTTATCCAATAATTACGCAAATTGAATTCATTTACCGCAGCGACCTGGGTATGCGCGCTGAATGATGGCAGCATTTTCCCGAATTACACAACAAGCACGCGCCACCCCGCGATCCAGTCTAACCTGACCGCCCAGCCGACGTGCATATATATTCATGATCAAATCCACGGCATCCACAGCATCATTGCTTTGCGTTTGCGGCGCGCTATCATCCACCGGCGGTAGCGCCAAATTCCGCCGCGCACTATCAAAGCTCGCAAAAAAAAACGGAAGAAGAAACCAGATCAAGTAACCGCAAAAAAAGAAAAGAAACCGAAAGTGAGATAAATTCAACTGGTCGCCGCCGAGCTATTTACGATCGGACAGTGGCGGTCCGATGCGGCCACAAAAAAGATTAATAATGCAAAATGCACCACTGACTGTCTTCGTCGCGCTTTGCTTCCTCAGCGCCCCTCTCGCCAGATCCGAATCGGATGATTCGTGTTGTAATGAATGTGGTGAGTTGATTTAATTAGCTGCATATATATATCTGATACATTTCCTAACCTAACCTCAGCCGGCGCAACAGGTTTAAAAATAGTTTGGCGGAGGGTCGACAGCCAGCGGAAGGAAAGCGCAAGCTGACTGTCCGTCAGTCAGTCAGTAGCAGGGGAGCTGTCATAATTTTATTGACGGTTAAGGTTGGACAGCTTCGGAGGGAGCTACGGAGGGTAGTAGTTCAAGCAAGTCGTGCCCGGTTGGGTTTCACTTTCTTCCATCAAAAAGCCTAAGATGGAACTAAGGGAAAAGTGAACGTAATGTGAGTTGATTGGATTTCGCTAGGTAGCCGTAGAAACTTGTTGTGAGTTATCGCCTAAAACTTGCATTTGCATTTGAAGCAACCCGTTTGTTATTGGATTATGCAATCAGAAGTAGCATTAATGCTAAGCTTTAGGCTTTAGGTCCAAACGAGGAACTAGGGTCGAAAAATTCGTTGGGAAAAAAATTCTAAGGTGACATTAAAGACAAATGATTTTTGTGCATTTTTTAAAGCACCGGGTAACTTACTGTTCCAAGAGGAAAATCCTGGAATTGAGACGGAACGATGATTGGAGTGCAGCGAAAAACCGGAGATCACCAAGGGATCGAAATATTTAAGTCTGATTGAAAGTAAATTTGGACG
The DNA here is from genome assembly GCF_037179485.1 of Ochlerotatus camptorhynchus. Classification (NCBI taxonomy): domain Eukaryota; kingdom Metazoa; phylum Arthropoda; class Insecta; order Diptera; family Culicidae; genus Ochlerotatus; species Ochlerotatus camptorhynchus. Next base: position 798,364 of record NW_027040813.1, read on the forward strand.
CAAGCTTCAAGGAAATTTATTTTTATATTTACATTATTAAGAGATCAATTTTCCCCCGGACTACGGTACCACCACACCCCTAGTGGTCGCAGACAGGTTCTTTGATATCAGCCTGAAATCATGTGTCAAACTGAGCTTGTGACCAAACCAATTATTTCTATTTAATTCTAACGATTTTCTGCGTTATTCAAATCATGATCCGAGCCAAAACGTAGTACTTTTAATAATGGTATCCAGGGATGGCTCGCTGTTTCGAGCATCGATCATTACTTTTGACGTACGATTACGTCTTTCGGCAACATATTGAGGGCGCGATTAAAAAAAAACACAAAATCGATTGCGTTACGAAAAGTGGTCAGGTTTTCACCACATAAACTCTGTCAATAGCGGATGGATTTGAATTCTAAACAAACCAATCGATTAGAAATTTTGCTACGAATCTGTTAAATTGAACACTTAATAATTTTCAATACGTCACTACTGAAAATTACACAAATGTCCAACTGTTGCAATTGTGATCCAAATTATTACCGGTTTCCTGCAAACAGAGCATTCCCTAACACAGATTTCAAAATCGAATTCGATCCTGTCTCTCTGAACGGTGCTCATTCAATCACCGTGTGTGGTGGCGTCCGGTCGGTCGTCAGCAGCAGCAGTGCTTTCGTCGCGTGGCGTGTGTGGCCCACATGAGCGTCCATTCACCGAAGAAGCAGAAAGAATCCGCACCGTACTGATCAGAATCAGTAGCTCTTCGTGAGTCGCTGTGGATCATCTATGCCAAGCGCGTCACCCTCGTTCCAAACAATCATCTCCAAGAACATCGAGGACAAATTGCAGCATCCGCAGCATTGTTCTAAACTAGCTCCTTTTTTTCCATCGGTCCTTTTTAGGACCACAAATGACTGCTAAAAGAGTTAACTAAAGAGTAAGATTTTGAATCCAAGACACATCGTCCAGGATTGGCTTGTACTACATGGACATCGACAGAGCACCTCACAAACAGAACTCTCAAATTGCTTCCGAATTTTAACCTATCGAACTTTTTCACTGATAACGAGTTAAGAAATCAATTTAACATATACTATACTTTTGCTGTGACATCAAAACTACCTTTCGTAATCCTACGTCAAATCTACGGTCGTGTCTTGGATACAACCTCTTACTTTTTTAATGTAGAAAGCTAACGTTAAGTCCAATTTAAATTTCAGTTAATTCATCTTAAAATAGATAGATTAATGCTAGTAGTATTCTCCCTATCAAACTTCAAAACGTTCGCCCCGTAGAGTCACACTCTGTGTTTTCACTGAAGGTGCACCCGAGTACGCACCTAGTGAATATTCAGAGAAAACACAGAGTGTGGCTCAACGGTGCAAAATGTTTGAAGTTTGATCTGGAGAATACTAGCATTCATCTATCTACTTTAAGATGGATTGACATTATACTGGACTTTACGGAAGCATTCTATATTAAAAAGTAATGAACGATGTTGCATAGAGCGCTCCATCCCTGCTGGTATGTAAAGCTTAATATTTATTGAAGTACTTGGTTTAGAAAATATCTTCAAAATATAAAAGCATCTTCCAAATCAAGCGACTAAATCTAGGGTCACTTGTCAGTAGTAGTAATACATATAACAAACATATTTTATCGAATTGCTTCATTTTCTTGTTGAGGCTCCAGTGCCTCTGCAGCGATTTCCAGCCGGGTTCCAATACAGTACTTGCTTGCATATTATGCGGCCGATCTTACGTTCTTGAACTTCTGTTGGTATTGGCTTCTGATAACATCGAATATGGAGCTCCAGCATTCGAGATCCTGTTGTGAGGCCATCATGCATGAAGTATATACTGTAGGCATCGGTTGATGAAGAGCTCCTGCTTTGAGTGTTCTTCACGCACCACGTCACGCTAGTGTTGAACTGCACCGACTTCACGTTTAAATTGAACACTCAGATTTTAGTGCGTTGACTAATCTGGTTCGTAAACTCACAAAGGCATGCTTAGCCATATTGTCGCTCATATTGGAAAATTTCGACATTCTCCAATGCTTGCCCAGCCTCCGTAAACTTGGGAGAGAGGTTCGTGATAACAACACAACTTCATCAGCCAGATCGAGGTCGTTGAGCTGTCAATAGCATCGACCATGATCTCGTCGGTTATTATGAGGAACAGTAGCGGAGATAGTATACACCATTGACTACCCGGATAGGGTCGGACTAGGCTCTGTTATGCAGAACTCTGAACGTGAAAGCCTCATACTGCGCTTTGATGAGATTGGCGGAACTCCCTTGTACCTCTAGGCGCTCGATAGATTATCACGATTTAGTCGGTCGAAAGCATTTTAGTAATCAATGAATACAAAATACAGGGTTATTTCAAATTGTTGATCGTTCAGGATGATACAGAGTTAGAAAATATAGTCCACACAAGATATTCCAGCCTGCTGCCAACATAGAGTCGCGTAGATCTTCTTCTGTATCCGATTCAGGATAAAATTGCACAGTACGATGTACGATGATTTGATTCCAAAATGATTTGAAGAACCAAAAATATTTTTAAAACGACTTCATATCTCACATGATGTGAAAAGGTTCTATGGAGTTTCATGAATTCACAAGACTTTGTTGAGCCTGTAGAACATCATGAAGCAAACCTCTGCATAACATACAGATTCCAAAATACTTAAGCATTACAACTACGTATACCACATGATAATATGGAGCTTCAAGAAGAATTTGGGGTTCACAAGTAAAGTCGATACATCGTTGAATATGTAGAAAATCGAGATCTAAACTCCTGGACAAATGGGAGAATGTAATATATTTTTTGTCAATACAACTTCTTATATCAATTGATTTGATGAGGTCCCACAGAGCTTCATGGATTTGTATGTCATTACAACTACGCATCCATCATAATATTATGGGGCTCGAAACATCGTACAATACCTCGTTGAATCTATAGAACGTCAAGATCTGAACTCCAGTACAATTTGGAGAATGCAACATGTTTTATTAATACAACTTCTTATCTCACTTGGTGAGATGAGGTTCCACGGAGCTTCATGGATTGGTTAATAAATCTGGACATCATACAAGACTTGGTTGAGTCTGTAGAACATACAGATACGAACCTCTGCATAACATGGAGATTCTAAAATATTATGTCATATTGCGGAATATGTAGCCGCATGACAATATGGAGCTCCACGAAGCTTGTTGGGTTCTTAAATTTAGACGAGACATCGTATAAAACCTCGTTGTATCTGTAGAACATTATGATCTAAGCTTCAGGACAATTTGAAGAATAGAACATATTTTATATCATACGATACCTCGTGGAATCTGTAGAACAATTTGGACAGTTTGGAGATTGAAACATAGTTTGCTAACACAATTTCTTATCTAACTTGATGTGATGAGGTCACACGGAGCTGTATGGATTCGTATAATAAATCTGTTGAGTCTGTATAACATCAGGCTCAAATCCTCAGGATAACATATGTTGTCATTACAACTACTCATCGGTCATGTTTTTATGGGGCTCCACGAAGCTTTTTGGGTTCTCAAATTTAGTCGAGACATCGTACAATACCTCGTTGAATCTGTAGAATGTCAAAATCTGAACTCCAGGACAATTTGGAGAATGCAACATGTTTTGTTAGTACAACTTCTTACCTCACTTGATGAGATGAGGGCCCACGGAGCTTCGTAGGTTCGTATAATAAATCTGGACATCAAACAAGACTTTATTGAGTCGCTAGAACATCACGACTCACGACCCAATACTCAAGATAACTTGGAGACCTCAACATATGTTGTCATTATAACTGCATATCCCACATGATAATATGGGGCTTCTCGAAGGTTTTTGGGTTCAAAATTCTGTGGAACTTCAAGACCTGAACTCCAGGACAATTTGAAGTATGAAATATAGTTTGTTAACACCGTTTATATGCCTTCCATAATGTTATGGGGTTGAGAACTTGAAGAGCTAAACTTCTGGAAGATTTGTAGAACCAAAGATATTTTGTCAGTTTTACTTTTATCCCGCAGCGTGCTATTAAATTTAATGAAGCTCTACGGGATCAAAAATTCGATCTGGATATTGTATACTACTTTGGGACATCGTATAAGACTTTGTTGAACCTGTAGAACTGCAAGATCAAATCTCCAAGATGAGCTGAATAACTTTTATTATGCATAAGCAGTCTCTTGTATTGACATTTGCCTTTTTGATCATTCTGATACAACATATTTGAAGAAAACTCTTCAAATTTATGCAATTTTATTATTCCATGAGGTTTTGAGAATCCAGATCATCAAAGTGTTCATGAAAATCCCATTTTGTATTTTTTCTTAATAATTAAAGCATTGTTGAATAATATTTCTGGAGAAAATATATGATTATCTTAAAACAGTTTTTGACAGTTAATTTCGTATATGACCACCCCGTGAAATCGAATCGGTTATAAAGACAAAGTCGAATGGACAACATCGAAAGGGAGTTTGAAAATATCAACGACCGAAATGGACAAAGCATGAATAATTAAATTAAAATTAACGGAACAGGAATCAAAAGTTCGAATGTCAGTCGATGTTTCAGTTCAAAAAGTCGAATTGGAGCTTCGGTACTTTTGGAACTCATGAAACTTTTGATATTTTGACAGCTTCCGGAGTTACCATAAAGCTCCTAGCGCTAAAAATAGCTTTCAAGAACTTCTAAAACTCCCGATATTGCAGGAATTTAGGATGTTTAGAGAGTTATGTTATTCACTTAATCTCGAAACTTCTGAATAAGCCAGAAATTCAAGAATGTTCGAAGTTCTTCGGAGTTCCAAAAAGTTTATGAAGTATCGACTCGACATGTTTCCCGCCCAGCGATCTCATTCCTGAAGCTCAGAACGTCTCTTCTGAAGTTCCGAAACTTCATATTTCTGGAGCTAATAAAAATTAATGAACAGCTGTGTTCCAGGAATTATGAATGATTTTAGAATTGTTAATTCAGGAGTTTTGGAAACTATTGACATTTTGAAGGAGTTATTATTTCCAAAAATCCGGCAATTCCGGAAGTATTTGGAACTAATTTATCGCCATTCTTGCGGCTCTTTGAAATCTAGGGTAATTTTAAAACTCCCGGGATTCTCAATATCCCAGGAGCTGCGAGAATTCACGGAACTCCATGGACTTCCAGGACTCTTCAAATTCTATGAACTTGAAAAATTCCGAGAATATCAAGAAGACAAAAAAACTTTTAGAACTCTCGGAAAAGAAGCATCAAGGTTTCTAACACTCCGAGAGGTATTGGAACTTTAATAACTGTCGGAACTGCGAGAACTCCTCTAGCAACCTTCAGAACACCAAGTCTAAGAGCTTGTAAAACCTCCGGCCACTCGCAGAACTTCAGGAAAATCTTGAACTCTACAATTATAAGAACTCTCAGAGCTCCAGAAGAAATTTAGGGGTTCCCGCGAACTTCGGTGCAAGACTGATGGATATGTGATATAATAGTAGTGACTATAGGTGACTAAAATAACGAAAATAGTGGCCAAATAGTGACTTTAAAACAATAAACAAGTAACCTGTAGTGACATTAATTGATCGGAACGATATGGTTGGTGAGTAACATAATGTAGAAGAGTTAAAATAAAAAAAAATAGTTGGCTTGACACAATTGAAAAATGTATTCTGGTGTTTAGTATAAAAAAAGTATTTCAGAGCACATGTGATTTTATTGAAATTTCGTAAACATTAAATGCTGCTTCAAATATATTTTGCTTATTATTTGTTCTATGAGTAGCTTAGAAGCAGAGTTTCATACTTCCGTTAGAAAGCATCAAGCTAAGTAGACAAATCAAAAAGTTGTGACATTTTGTAAACTTAACAGTCCAAAGGGGTAAGTCACTCAGCACATTGTGCCGAAATTAGATTCGGCACAGCTTGGGCACATCCATCGGCACACCTTCGGCACAATCGCATAGGCATTAGGTTGTTGCAAATAAAATGGGAGCACTGCTGAGTAACTGTCATTGAAGTTGTTCACAACATTACGTGCTGTTTGACTGTATATTCAGGAACATCCTCTAATTGAATATACCAGAGGAACTCAGACCAGCAGTATACTTATAGATCTAAATACGAAATGTAGGTTCTAGAGTGGGCTCAAGACAAAGAGGCAGTTATTCAGACCCCATTAGTACCCTTAATTCAAATAATGATGCAACTCACACAAAACAAACTACAGAAGTCTATTCATCATCCTCTATAGTCGGTCTCCAACAATGTACCCCACCGGTTTCATATCTTTCCGGCCCCTGATAAACCGTTGCTTTTCATAGCACGATAGGCTAGGTGTCTGGTCTTCCTTTGAAACATTATAAAACCCTAAAACACAGGACTTTTATCATCCTATAAACCAACATTTCACACACCCGCCCCTTCCCGCGTCGTCCTCAATCCGATTTATCCTTGCGATTTCAAATCAAAATATTCAAGGTGTCTGAAATACCGGGTTGCCGGGATGGGTATTTTACGAACAATACACTATGACCGGCACAATCGGCACACCAGTGGCACACTGACAAAAAAGATGACCCAATATTGTTGTGTGGAGTGACCTACCCCTTGGAACAGTTCTTCTTTTTTGACTTTATTATCGAGAATTTCAGCCGCATTAATTGAATAAGGGGTCATGCATTAAGTACGTCACGCAAAATTTAGCGAAAATCAACCTCTCCTTATCCCCTTTCGTCACGTTTTTTTCTATACCGAATGCATTGCTTGTCACACATTTGTAAGCTCCTTCCCCGTTTAGAGCGTGACGTACTTAATGGATGATCGACGAGGCATCGAAAATAGTTCAAAGACACGGATTGAGCTACTTTTTAAATGGGGGGAATCTAGAGATAAGCACAGTATTCTCGCCTGATATAGGGAACCTTCAGTGAAGACAGTTGATGATGATCGGAGATTATCGCTATTAGTTCTGATCATGATGATGTGTAACAAACATTTGATTTGTGATTCTTTGGTTAGTTAGCACTGATCATGAGTGTGACAATCATAAAAATTTCATTATCTCTATCAGAATCTGTGATGCTGAACTTTACACATTGATTTTTAATTAATCTTTCTAACACAAATTTGGTAGCAAATCAAAGTGTGATTTGATGTGAATTTTGTAAAGGAAATTTTTTACTCTCAACATTGGGTGTAAAAAAGCGCGATGGAGCTACTAAAAAGTGACCTGCTACCAGTCCTGCGGTATTCTATGTTCATTCAAAACTGTGGAACTCTCTGACCATTAAGAACCGCAAGAATTTTCAGCACTCCTGAGTATTCCAAAAAATACGGTACTGTGAGAACTTCGAAAACGTCGTGCTCCAATAAGTTCAGGAGCTCAACAAAACCTTAGAACTCTTTGAACATTTGGCCAACCAAAATCCAAGGATAAAATTGTCAATTTCCCTTTTATTTCTCCAACGCTTGCACCGAGCCAGCAGCCACCGCCGCGAGAAACTTGCACTCGTAAAATCGTGCGCAGATTTGGCTTTTATTGACTGATGATTACCTCCCGTGCCGCCCTCTATTTTCGTTATACTGACTGACTATGACTACAGGCTGGGCGGGTAAACAGAAGCGAACCAAAAACAATAAACCGTGACGGGTGTGCACCCGCGCGCGCGTCTGGGTCCGATACCTGCCTTTGCTGCCGGCAGAAGAAAGCGTCGCCGCCAGCCTCATCGATGGCGAACCCCTCTTAAAGACAATGAATCTCAAAGTAACAATATCGCACGACGCGGGAAGGCCATTTCCGCTTTCTTGCACAGCGCACAATCTTGCAGTCACTTGTTAGTAGTACGCTCAGTGTTAGTGCTTATATTAAGCGATATGGGGAGGGTTCTTATTAATCACTTTTTCTTAATCCACATTCACATACGCCTACGTGGGATAATTCTCGGTGCCGGTGATCGTCGTCTGGGCAGGTTGTCTCGGTTCAAACATAGTCGTTGTCATTGTTCTCTCTTTGTGCTCTTCAAATGATTGGGAATAAATTGGCAATAATTTCCTGGTTCATGACGCTTTGTTGTGCGGGGTTTGGCCGCGGGGTCGAATGCTGCAACAGATCGAATCGATATTTTCCATCACTCTGCTCGGAAGTTTAAACTTCTCAGAACACTGTCAGCTATACCGACCGTTCGACCGTTTAGCGATTCGACCTTCGCGAACGATACCACTCTTGTTGCAAGCAACAACAAAAGACAGACATTTCGCAGATTGGCAGAGGCGAAACAAAAAAAACTTTCTTCACCATGCTAAACCATGCGTGAGCAACGTTGTTGTTCGGCTCAGTCACCGTCGTGTCCAAGCTTCTCCGACTATGACTATGACGAAGGAGGTGGCAATCATGATTATCATTGTCTTTTACCAAGGCAGGCGTGTTTGTTTACCTGCGGGTTCCGCCTTGCAAACGGGCGAGTTAATTGCTCTATCGAAAGTGTAGCCTTCGGGTACGGTTGATTGGACGATTGCACTCTGCGTCGAACTTCGTTCTGGATCAATCCGAACGTCTGTTGTCACAAGAGAGAGATGGAGGATGCACCGAAAAAAAAGGGAAGGTGGGTGGTCTCGAATTGTAACTCACGAATCGGTCGATGTCGTGGGAATTTCGGGATCGTAAATTTGAGTATTCCACTTCCACTGAGGTCGTACCGTTAATTTCGACCTACGAACATTCTCGATCCTGACAGCATGTGGACCATTTGCGATAGGTGTGTGCACCCAATAACAATAAATTGAGTGACAATGCCAACAAGGCAAATTGCATTACGTGATCATCGGGGCTTTGCAAATTCGGCTTTCATTGTCACCTATTATCAACGGCCGGCTGCTGAAACCCGAATCCCACGAGTGACAATGACTGCAAGAGACCTCTGCCCCCGCAAACCATCCGCTACGGATTATTGAAGGTGCAACAGGATCCGTTTTGCACTCTCTTCCCACGGATGATGTTTCGGATCAGCGGTGGTGAGTCCGACTTACTTCTTGGCCGGGCGATTTGTCCAACAGAAAACCTAATCCTAACCTGTAAAGAAATCGCAACCTGCTACACTGCCCGGCCGTCAGCATTCCAATTCTTGATCGATTCTCCCACGAAGTGGGCAATCAAGAGTGCCAAGAGCGGCACAGCACAGCGATGATTTAACGTTTCAAAATGCAAATTAAATCAATTCGCAATTTCGACCGAACGGCCGAACTGGACTTGCCGTATTTGGTAGTCCCGCTTCTTTCCTCCCTGGTTTGTTCTGTATCAACCGACGACCAAAAGTCAAGGTCTTCGAACTCCTTGTGCGCACGTTCGTTGCTGCATTGGCTGGGAAATTTGGGTTGCAATTGCATGTTTTTTTTTTCGGCTGTTGTTTGTCTTAAAATGAAGTCATTTCTGAGAACGTGTAAATCACGTGTTGCGACAGGTTTATTGGATTTAACGGCTCCCCGGGAGTTGACTTTGGGTTGATCGTAAAACGGCAATTGCTGTGCTGCTTGCATTGTTTCGGTTTTTTTTGGAGCAAGATAGGGGAATTTACGTATTCTCGTCAATCTAAGCAGTGTCCACACTTCTATTAGCATTTTCTCAGCGTCACGCACATATATGACGTGTCTGTTGGTTTACATTCATCTGCTGCTTGCTTCTCTATCCATTTTAATCGACAGAATTCTTCAAAACTGTTTGAAAGCGTTTTTACAACGCTCCAAACTTCTCAGGTGAGTGTGACTATTGTCGGCAGCCTCGTTTTCTTCGGCAACCTTCCCATTAGAACTGCGTGTTAACCAGCTGTTCTATTATCGGCAACTTGAAATCAACCCCATTTTAGAGTACGTATGCTTCATTTGAATAAAAATCTGCCATAACAGGACTGCTCAGACGTACACATACAATCAGATTGAAGCTGAAAGACTAAAGAATCGTTTGGATGCATTCAGGGAAGTGTGTTGATGGGAAAACATAGTGAAATTAACGTTTAAATTTTGGTTGCCGAAAACAGTCAATGGGTGCCGAAGCCGACATTTACCCTATTTAATTCGATCATTTAACATTTTTCGATCTAATTGTTGTCCCTTTCGACCCTTATTGATATGATTATCTGCCTCTTTTAACCTTGTGTGTAGAGTGCTTGTTGTACTCTTCGTTTCTTTCGATCTTTCGTCCATTCAAACTTCTAAGCCTTTCGACTTTTTGAGCCATTCGTCTTTTAATTTGATACTTTGTGAGCTTTTCGAACATCAGTGGGCTTCAAACTCTTGAAGTTGTACTTCCGGACTTCCAGAAAATAATGGAGGGGGAGGGGGTAGATAACAATTTTTGAAGATAGTGGAGTAGAACAAATACCTTAAGGCTGAACACGATTAGGCCTAATGGAGCATCCAATAATTACGTCACGCGAAAATTGCCCAACACTGACCACCTTTTCCTCGACCCTCTCCACACTGTTACGTCACGCAATCATTGCCTCTTCTACCTCTTTGATGAACGATGTAAAACATCGTAAATTGAACCAAACAAAACAACTGAAGTTCAACCGCGGACCTCTCGGAATTTCAACGAACTTCTCGAAAGTTTTATGGACTTTTCGGAAGATCTACGGTCCTGTCAGATATTCTAAAGGCTTCTCGGAAGTTTTACGGACTTTTTGGAAGTCCGTATCGTATATTCTACGGACTTATCGGAAGCTCTAGAGACTTTTCGGAAGTTCTATGGACGTCTCGAATATTCTACGGAAATTTCGGGAATTCTACAGACTGAGGTGACGAAGTGCACGAATCCAGCTTGACACGGAGAGATCTATTGGCAAGGTACGATTTCAGCCAATCAACCAAACCGTCCGAAACTCCCAGACGAGACATTTTCTGAAGAAGAATATCATGATCGATGCAATCGAAGGCCGCTTTCAAGTCAGTACACCCAACCGGGGGATGTAAGATTCGCTTACAATTATGTGGGATTCATCATCAGAGGATGTTAGTGGAGACCGCATGAACCGAGGATGCGATATACCTAGCTGCGGTCCAATGTAAGAAAATTGGAAACCGAAAAATGTAGAGTGTATTAGTGAGGTAAATTAGTTATGTCGAAATAAATAGGAAACAGATTGCCGGACTGGACTCGAACCACAAAACGTTGCGATTATCAGACCTGAGATTTCTCCACTGCTTTCTCCATGCTTCTGAATATGGATAGCCTAAAAGCAAACATGAAGCGCTCATTTTCTCGCATACTCGACTTCGTATGCTTTTTCTGCTGGAGAGATTCGAGGCAAGTGTGTGCGTCGTTCTACAATGTTCTACAATGTGCGTCGTTCTACAAGCTTACTGGTATAGTCGAAAGCGTAGATAGAACACGAAATAAGAAAGACAAAAAACCATTACATCGCCTGCATGGTCAATTTCTAACATTCGTTGCAATGCTCATGAACAGAGGATGATAGGAAACGGAACTAACATTCATTGTAATAGATTTTTGGTTTGCGTGTATAAACGGTATCTAGTTGAGCCCTATTTTCCAAGTGATTTATACAAGTTGAGGTAAGCTCCAATAAATTTGATGAAACTGAACGTCCTGACATAAATCCGTGTTGCATTGTTGAGATGAAGCTTTTGACATGAAAGAAGATAGCATCGTTCACAATGATATCGAATAATTTTGAAGATGCAGAAAGACTTGTTATACCACGGTAGTTAGTCACGTTACGTTTGTCGCCCTTCTTATAAACAGGGAACATAAAGGATTGTCTCCATATATGTAAAGCGATAAAGATGCAAACCGGAGCATCAGCTAAAGCAGCAACACAGCGGTCAAAAAAATATTGCAGGTACACATCAGGACCCGCTGAAACCGATTTCCTCAACTTCCTAACAGCCTTGATGACAACCAGACCCTCAGGAATATTGCACGCAGCACTTTCTAAGTAGACTCCGAATCGCCAAGAAATACCGATGATGGAATATTCGAAGATTTTCGCTTGGAGTTCACAAAGTTCCAGAAGCTCTTGGTAATTGGTAATTGGTAAATTGGTCTGGACACGTAAGACATACGACTTGTATAGGATCGAATTAAGCTTACGATAGGCATTGCAAGCGCGGTGAAAGTTGCGTTTCGTTTCATCAGAGGTTCGATGCCGACGAAGTTTACGCTGGCGTTTCAAAAGCCGCAGAAGAGGAGAACTCCAAACAGGCGATACAGAAGGTTTTCGGCTTGGAGTGTTCCCGGTGAGCCAGTTGCGACCTGGAGATCCGTGATTTTTTTTTTTTTTGAAAATGTGAACAACCCAAGGAGTAGGTCACTCCGCACACCAATCTGGGGTCATCTTTTTTATCAGTGTGCCGCAAGTGTGCCGATTGTCCCGGTCATAGAGCATTGTTTGTGAAATACCCATCTCGGCAACCCGGTATTTCTGACACCTTGAATGTTTTGGTATGAAATCGCAAGCAAAAATGCAGGGCTGTTACAATATTTTATAAATTTGATCCGTGAAATCCACGATTTCTCAAAAGAAATCCGCGACTTCAAATACTAATTCGCGACAAAAAAACTGTTTTCAATGCCTAAAAATACCATTTGTATACTACTACATGGCATTTCATGCTTTCATGCTCAACTTAGTGTTCTTTGAAGTACGTTCACATTTTAATTGAGAGCTTTCTATGCCTGTACCATCCTATGCCCAAGGAAGTTTAGAAATTTGCCAACCCGAAAAATTAATAGACCGGACGGGAATCGAACTCAGTCGCCTCCAGCAAAGACTTGCTTTGTAGCTGCGCCTTTACCGACTGAGCTAGAGGAGTATCGTTTGAAACCTATGGAAAAAAAATTCAGTTATTTATGAATGTTTCTATTGAATAATACAGGCCTAGATTTGATGAAGCATAATTTAAAAAAATGCATTTTTATTTTAAATGCAAATTTTCTTGCACGTTAACCTTTGCGTCTCTGATGTATTTTGCTGTCCTAAATGTTGTAGTTAATTTGGCTCTAGTTTTCTCAATTTTTGACCGATTCAAACCAAACACCCTGCACATAATCGAGAAATTACCAGAGTTTCATAAGTCACACTTGTTGGTCACGTAGCGGTTCTGTATTTACACGGATATTCCTTGGGGTCTGTCCAATGGTGAGACATTCTCATGATTTTTTTTCATTTCTAATATGAACCTTTTCGTTGTTAAATCAAAACCGAATCATATATATGTGACTTTGTAGATCATGCACGACTTATTACTATGTGTACTGGAAATTATAGGTTTTCCAAATTGTCCAGGACATCAGGTGATTTGTTCTACTAGATCAACCAAGACTGCAATAATGTCTGTAGTAACGAAAAATGTCCAATCAGATTCAAAGTGTCTATGTGGATCATACATGATCTATTTCCGAGCAATCCAGATGTTGTAGGTGCTTCAAATCGTCCTGGAGTTCAGATAATTTGATCCACAAGATCAACCGAGATTGGGACTATGTCTTTAGTATCGAATTATTTCCAGACAGATGCACAGTATCTATGTGGATCATGCATGAACTATTGTCATATATACCAGATGTTTTAAGTTCTCCAAATTCTTCTGGAGTTCAGATCATTCTTTCTACTAGATCAACCATGACTGGGATACAGTCCGTAGTATCGAAATATGTCCAAACAGATCCATAGTGGCTATATGGATAATGTTTAATTATTTCCACGTATACCAGATGACCTAGGTTCTCCAAATCGTCCTGCAGTTCAGATAATTTGTTTTACTAGATAAACAAAGACTGAAATAATATCTGTAGTATCGAAATATCGAAATGGAAATCCTCAGGAAATATTTGGCATACACGAATATAGGTTGACATGATCCACATAGACACTGCAAATTTGTTTTTACACTTCGATACTACAGATATTGAATAAGGCTTGGGTGATCTAGTAGAAAAATAATCTGATCTCCAGAATGATTTCAGAACCTATAACATCTTGTATACGTAGCAATAGGTCGGGCACGATCCACATAGACACTTTGAATCTGATCGGACATATTTCGATACTACAGACATATAGTAGAACAAATCAACTGAACTCCAGGACGATTTGGAGAACCTAGAATATCCGGTATACATGGCAATTACCCGCATATATACGATTCGTTTATGATTTGACAACGAAAAATGCTATGTTCATATTGGAAAAAAAAATTAAAATGTCTCACAATGGACAGACCTCACGGAATTTCCATGTAAATCCGGTGTGACTTAAGGAGACGCGGGGAGTGGCGGGTGTGCAAAATTGTGGTGTTTTGTGTTTGTAGGATAATAAAAGTCCTGTGTTTTAGGGGTTTATAATGCCTTCAAAGGCAGACCAGAAACCTAGCCGTTCATGATGTGAAAAGCAACGGTCTAGTAGAGGCCGGAAAGAGTTGGAACCGGTGGGGAACCTTGTTGGAGACCGACTATGGAGGATGAAGAATTTGACTTCTGTAGTTTGTTTTGTGTGAATATCAGCATTATTTGAATTAAGGGTACTAATGGAGTCTGATTAACTGCCTCTTTCTCTTGAGCCAACTTTAGAACCTACATTTCGTATTTAGATCTATAAGTGAACCGAGAAGTGAACTACTGGTCTGAGTTCCTCTGGTATATCCAATTAGAGAATGTTCCTGAATATACAGTCAAACAGCACGTAATGTTGTGAAAAACATCAATGACAGTTGTCCCGCAGTGCTCCCATTTTATTTACTACAATCCAATGCCTACGAGATTATGCCAAAGGTGTGCCGAAGGTATGCCGATGGATGTGCCCAAGCTGTGCCGAATTTAATTTCGGCACAATGTGCTGAGTGACTGATTCTGAAGCATTAACAAAATTTCTCGGTGATTCCGGATATCCAGAAAGGCATTTAATGGCCACCGGGGGACCAAATCAATATGGCACTGAGATATATATCTTCTCAACTAAGGGTTCTTCAAATTTTCTAAAAAATCACGGATCTCTAGGACTACTTTTAAGAATTGACTATTTTCCCGGTGATTCCGGATATTCACAGGACCGTTTTCTGGCCACCTGGTAGCAGAATCGATATGGTGATTTCCTCTATGCTCATGATTGTATGCAATTTAGAAAAAATCGCGGATCTCTAGGTCTACTTTCAGGATTTGAGGATTTCAGGATTTTTCCCGGTGATTCCGGATATACAGAGCACCATTTTCTGACCACTTGGTTGCAGAATCGATATGGTGATGGTATATTTCCTCTATGCTCATGATTGTATGCAATTTAGAAAAAAATCGTGAAGCTCTAGGACTACTTTTAAGAATTGACCATTTTCCCGGTGATTCCAGAAATCCAGAAGGGCGTTTAATAACCACCGCGGGACCAAATCAATATGGCACTGAGATATATCTTCTTAACTTAGGGCTCTTCACATTTTCTAAAAAATCACGGATCTCCAGGTCTACTTTTAAGAATTGACTATTTTTCCGGTGATTCCGGATGTACAGAGGACCGTTTTCTGGCCTCTCGGTAGCAGAATTGATATGTTGATGTCATATTTCCTTTATGCTAATGATTATATGCAAGTTAAAAAAAATCACGGATCTCTAGGTCTACTTTCAGGATTTGACTATTTTCCCGGTGATTCCGGATATACAGAGGACCGTTTTCTGGCCACTTGGTTGCAGAATCGACATCGTGATGGTATATTTCCTCTATGCTCATGATTGTATGCAATTTAGAAAAAAATCGCAAAGCTCTAGGGTTACTTTTAAGAATTGACCATTTTCTCGGTGATTCCGGATATCCAGAAGGGCGTTTAATAACCACCGCGGGACCAAATCAATATGACACTGAGATATATCTTCTCAACTAAGGGTTCTTCACATTTTCTAAAAAATCACGGATCTCTAGGTTTACTTTTAAGAATTGATTATTTTCCCGGTGATTCCGGATGTACAGAGAACCGTTTTCTGGTCTCTCGGTAGCAGAATCAATATGTTGATGTCATATTTCCTCTATGCTAATGATTATATGCAAGTTAGAAAAAATCGCGGATCTCTAGGTCTATTTTCTGGAATTGACTATTTTCCCGGTAATTCCGGATATCCAGAGGACCGTTTTCTGGCTACTGGGTTGCAGAATCGATATGGTGATGGTATATTTCCTTTATGCTCATGATTGTATGTAATTTAGAAAATATCGCGAAGCTCTAGGACTACTTTTAAGAACTGACCATTTTCCCTGTGATTCCGGATATCCAGAAGGGCGTTTAATAACCACCGCGGGACCAAATCAATATGGCACTGAGATATATCTTCTCAACTAAGGGTTCTTCACATTTTCAAAAAAATCACGGATCTCCAGGTCTATTTTTAAGAATTGACTATTTTCCCTGTGATTCCGGATATCCACAGGACCGTATTCTGGCCTCTCGGTAGCAGAATCGATATTTTGATGTCGCATTTCCTCTATGCTAATGATTAAATGCAAGTTAAAAAAATCACGGATCTCTAGGTCTACTTTCGGGATTTGACTAGTTTTCCGGTAATTCCGGATATCCAGAGGACCGTATTCTGGCCTCTCGGGAGCAGAATCGATATGGTGATGGTATATTTCTTCTATGCTCGTGATTTTATGCAATTTAGAAAAAAAAAAACCGCGAAGCTCTAGGACTACTTTTAAGAACTGACCATTTTCCCGGTGATTCCGGATATCCAGAAGGGCGTTTAATAACCACCGCGGGACCAAATCAATATGGCACTGAGATATGTCTTCTTAACTTAGGGCTCTTCACATTTTTTAAAAAATCACGGATCTCCAGGTCTACTTTTAAGAATTGACTATTTTCCCGGTGATTCCGGATATCCACAGGACCGTATTCTGGCCTCTCGGTAGCAGAATCGATATGTTGATGTCGCATTTCCTCTATGCTAATGATTATATACACGTTAAAAAAAAAATCGCGTATCTCCAGGTCTAGTTTCTGGAATTGACTAGTTTCCCGGTGATTCCGGATATCCAGAGGACCGTTTTCTAGTCACTTGGTTGCAAAATCCATATGGTGATGGTATATTTCCTCTATGCTCATGATTGTATGCAATTTAGAAAATATCGCGAATCTCTAGGTCTACTTTCGGGAATTGACCATTTTCCCGGTGAATCTGAATTTCCACAGAGCCACCTTTCACGGGTTTTATCGCTCCGATTGGCCACCTACAACTCCAATCGGTTCCTTGTCTGTTACGTTTGAAAGTAGATAGTCATGCCTTGCAAGTAGTGGCTCAATCTTAAGATGTGGTAACCAAATTGCCGAGAACCAGTCATGTCAACATGAATCAACACGCATTTTGCTCGGGACTTTCCCTGGTTTTTCCATTCCGGCTGGCCAACCACAGGTCCAAATGTGTTTCTGTCTGATACATATGAAAGGAGATAGCCATACCTTTCCAATGATGACTGAATCATAATGATTGGTCATTGCATTGCTGAGAACCAGCCATGTCAACATGCATCGACACGCATTTTGCAGCTTTGGGGTTATGTCAGCTAGGGGCTGTCCATAAACTACGTAGACAGTTTAGGGGTAATGTTATTTGCTGCCAGAATACTGTTCCAATCACAGTTTAACAGGAACTCGTTGAGCATGACGAAATCGATTTTTGAGTAGTCGAGCGATTGTTGACCAGCATCAAGAGATTCCACACAGACATCACTATCTGATTGAGTTGGTAAATGGGAATAGAAGCGGAGGATGATACAAATCAATAGTCAGCCAGCTTCGTTAACTACAATATTTCAGTTGGTTGCGAATAGAGTTGTGTTGCCGGAAATTCAGGAAGTTCCTACCGTCCACCAGAGCAGCGCTGGCTGCAGAACTCATCTAAGGATCAAGGTTTAAGATTCCATCATCAAGCCAATCCCATGCTATGTGTGCTTGATTGTAATCACCACAAGCAAGCAGAAGGTCTCCATCAGGCATTGCGTCGCTCTATTCACGAAGAGTAGATAAATGGGCATCGATAACACCTACGTCCCGACTACGATCCGGAGGAATATATACAGCGCAAAGCACGAACCGCTTTCCGCGAATACAGACAGACACACTTACTTGTTCCAGGTTACAACCATTCAGGGCTGGAAAGCGTTAGCGTTAGCAAAGCAACTTTGTGCATGCATCTCACAACACTCGACAAAGAGTGTGTGGTTCTCCCATTTACTTCGCACACCCTTTTCCAACTAATCTGTGAGAAAGCGATCCACACAATGAGCGGTACACTCCGTGCGGCGCAGGGAGCGAATATAATACAACAAGCGCTAATGTCTTCTTTGAATTATTTGCAGACTTTGCTTACCACGACTGCATGCATAGGAGATGAAGAAGGGCATAACGAAGAATAATTTTGTCTTTTTGTTGGGTTTCCCATTTGCAACCCTACACTGAGCGGCGCTTTTTGCGTCGGAGCTGTCAGAGCGATGGCTACACATTGAGCTTTCGTTATTTCTGGGTGTGTGTCTGTCTTCTCTTCTCCGCTGCTTTACACTTGCGCAGGGTGAAAGACAATCAAACTATGTGTTTGCTTGATTCGCACTTTGTTTATTTCAGAAAATCAGTGCATTGCGCACATTGAGTGATCAGATGACAGCCCTGCAACCATTAATGGTCCTAATCTCAACAGACTTGTAAACGCTGGACACGGCAATAAGGACTCCTCCAAACTTTGCTTTGTGACTATTACGAGCACTGCGATCGCAACCGAATTCATTAAAGTCAGACCCAAAAAGCTGCAGCGAGTCCGCTACAGGAAGGTCGTGAATTTTGGTTCTTAGACCGCGTTCGTTCTGGAAGTATAAAAACAAACGTCGTTATCGCTAGTAATTCTACAACTGTTGTCACGAGATGCTGAAATATCGCGTCCTGACGTAAGTAGGGGACGTTCAAGGCGTTGCCCAAGTTGGCGATCTGAGGAGGGAATCATCACTAGATTGAAAATTATGTCAAGTAAGCTGGAAGACCTCTTCTTGCACATCAGACCGGGACGACTTCGACTGTATTTACCATTATTCAGCGCGACTGTGCTGAGTGGATAGGATGCTTCCAAAATGCTTATTTTTACGCGTCCCGGGGTCCATCCATCGGCTGCCGGGGGTGTTAGATTCACACCAGAGGGTCTCCGAATTTTTTGAGCCTAGTGATCTTCGATCTCGCGGAACAGAACTCCCTTCAGGCCATTATAACGGATCCAAAGCACTCTACGTCAAAGCTGGGTCTAGACCGACTTTGAATGAAACAAAGGTCCTGTTACTTGTTTGGCGATCAATTTCATAACATCGGGTTCATTTTCAATTTCCAGGTTCGCTTGTACCATTGCAGAGATTGCTTCGTTACTCACATGAGGTCGAATACGATTCAGATTAGGTTGAATACGATACGAATCAGATTGGCTTTGTAAAGGAATTTCAAAACAAAATTTCATTATCTTTGCAATTAAAATTTCTCTGAAAATGGCAGTTTCTGGCAGCCAAAATTAACGTTGTTTGAGTAAATCATCGAAATGCTCTGAACAAGTCTTCGGGGACTTTAGTGCTTATTTTAAGGAGACCAGTACACAGTACCCGAAAACAAATGCAATGGCCCGGTTAGGGAAACTCAGAGCTCTTCCAGAACAATTTCAGAGAACTTTTAAGATACTACTAGGGCATGTTGGAAGGACTTCCAAAATGTGATCATAGAACTTAAGCACGTCCAAACTAGCCCCGACTACCCCATATGACTTCTTTCTTCTGGCCAGTAACTGGCATACGTTCTTGAGCACCTCGGAAATCCCTACAGGAATGACTCACTGCGAGTTCCACCACAATCCACCAACCCGGGTCATCGTCCACTGAGGCACTCCAGTCATCCGCTCCTGCCAAATTGGGCCAACCGGTTGAACTTCGACTCTCGAGATTGCTCAAAGCGACGTCACCGCACCATAAACAAATAACTGCAGCGGCAGGTAATACAAAACGCACATTTTTACCAACGGCCTTCACACCGGCGACGACGGTCCATAACCTCCGCGTAGGGTGCGAGCAAGCAAACAGCCAGGCAACCACAGTGCCGACCTGTTAGAGTTTATTAAACCGCGACGACGACGACGACGTCTGAGGCGTGGGTTGCATCGGTGCAAATTTTGTAATAATTAACCGCGCAGCTCTGCGCGTCTGAAATACGATCTCGTCTTCTCCCCCGGAGTATCGATCTATCACGCCTGTGGCTAAAGACCGACCGAAAGATTGTCGTCAGGTTGAAGTTGTTGTTCTTCACTGTGGTGGATTCCCACCGACCGTGGTGCCATGCTGAGTTTTTTCCATCAGCATCAATAAATCCAATTACATCCCGCTGAGTCCCCTAGGTGAACTTTGGAGAAATTTCGTTTATTAATGTGTTATGAAACACCTTTTCTCGCCCTTTCTGGCGAAATTTGACTCCTAATCTTGTTCACCACAGCAGCGATGATGATTGACCAATTTGCGTACTTCCGGATTCGGCGATGATGATGACTCAATTCCCCATTTCGAAGTGTGCGAATGTCACTGACCATTCCGGATAAGGAACGAAAGCAATTTCGGCACGCAAATCCGGTCCCGAAACGGGGAAGCAAGTTTGCCAGGTGTCATAAATCCTGCCGGAAGCCGCTAGTCGGAATTAATTTATTTACTGACCTGCAGCAGCAGCAGCAGCCGGAGTCGTAAAATCACCCAGTTGGTGCAATTTGGATCGGTGTTAAAAATGTCTCCACCGAGATTAAGAGAGCGAATTTTACGACGGATAAATTGTTCGGTTCCGGCGACCTTGAAATCTTAACCACGGTAGCCATTAAGCTCGGGTTCCCTCTTTTGTTTATTGCTACAATCGAAACACGTGCTCCATTCCCCGAAAATCGCAACCTCAGCTGGGACACACTTGAACCACATCATTCAGCACCCCATTCGTACAACTCGTTCACGCCGCATATTGATCGGTAACCCGCGCTAATGGACGGGCGACTACCGACCGGGCTCAAATCTCTTTCGTCCAACCGAAGCGGCGGGGGCTGGCATTATCTGTTGACCGAAGATAATAGATGGATCCGGCAAATATTTGCTTTCTCAAAGCCGAGAGCCAAACAGAAAAAAAAAAACAAAAAGAGTCGACACATGACACGGCGACACGGTATCCGCGTGGGAGTACCTACTTATAAGTAAACGATAGAACCGCTCTGAACTAATAGCTTTTCCCTTTCGTTTGAGTATCGTTTCATGTTATTACACTCAATCGATCAATCACTATCGTGTGTCGTAACTACCAATATTTTCCAGCCAGACCCGGCAATCGCCTTTCGTTATGCAACCTGCACAACAAACCAACTCCAGCTCGTTCGCTTCTCTCTGATCCGAAAGCAGGTTGTTGAGAAAGTGCTAAACACCGCGCTCAACAGTTCATTGACGAAACCAATTAGCCATTCAATAATAATAGTGCAAACCACCTACCTTGCGTTGGACTGTCGTGTTTCGGACTCGGCGTCCGAGTCGTGGTGGCGCTTGGGACGCTTCTCCCGGAAGGCCCCGGAGGATCGTGACCGGGACCTCGAATGATGACGTCGCTTCGATCGGGGCATCTGGAATGGGTTTGGGTGAGAGAGAAAACGGGTCAAATGTTGCTTATTGCAGGAGGATGATAAATTAGAAGATTTTAAAGGAATTATTTCATTGATGTCTATCTTATTCCACAGAAATCATGAATAGAACGTCATTTGTACGGGAGTGGTTGATCCATTAAGGCCATCGTTCGGACATTTGGAGCCGTTTGTCTGTAATTTGGGTGGTTTTCCAGGAAACGTCCCGAAAATCCGGTGAAGGAAAGCGAATATCGGGAAACGAATTCCGTGCAATTCCGTGGTGTAAAATTTGGGTGGAAAAGTACATTCAACTTCAAGTCGTGTGCTTTTTCCTGGAAAGTGGCATTGCCTTCCATATAGAATATGCACGAGGGGTGTTTGATACTTACCATATCTTACCAATAAGGCTAAGGCCTTGTTGTCCTCTGCTGTCCGAAGAAGTCGTCTCTACTCTACTCGATCCATGGCCACACTTCGCTGCCCTTGTAGTCTGCGAAGGGTCCGCAGGTCGCCTTCTACTTGGTCGATCCACCTTACCCGCTGCGCGCCTCTTCTTCTTGTTCCTGTTGGGTCGCTTTCGAGAACCATTTTCACTGAGTCGTCGTGCGGCATTCTTACAACGTGCCCAGCCCACCGTAGTCGCCCAATTTTTGCAATGTAGAGGATGGATGGTTCTCCCAACAGTTGGTGCAATTCATGATTCATTCGCCTCCTTTACGTTCCGTCATCCTTCTGTACTCCACCGTAGATGGTACGCAACGGTCTAATCAGCGTCTTGTAGATAGTCAACTTTGTGCGGCGGCGAATTTTACTCAACCGGAACGTCCTTCGGAGTCTAAAGTAGGCACGATTCCCTGCCATAATGCGTCTTTGAATTTCTCTGCTGGTATCATTTTGGGCGGTCACCAGTGAGCCCAAATACACGAACTCATCGACCACCTCGATTTTGTCACCGTCAATCTGAACTCGGGGTGGGAGGCTAACATTGTCTTCCTTAGAACCTCTTCCTCTCATGTATTTTGTCTTAGATGCGTTGATGGCAAGTCCAATCCGCCTAGCTTCAGCCTTCAGTCTGATGCACGTTTCCGCTATCGTCTCAAAATTCCGTGCCATGATGTCGATGTCATCGGCGAAGCCAAGAAGCTGGATGGACTTCCAGAAGATCGTGCCACTCGTGTCTATCCCAGCTCTTCTGATCACATCTTCTAACGCGATGTTGAATAGCAGACACGAAAGTCCATCACCTTGCCGTAACCCCCTTCGAGATTCAAAGGGACTCGAGAGTGCCCCCGATACTCGAACAACACACATTACTCGATCCATCGTCACCTTGACCAATCGCGTCAGTTTGTCCGGAAATCCGTACTCGTGCATAATTTGCCATAGCTGATCTCGATCGATTGTGTCGTATGCGGAGTTTGTTATCGATGAACAAATGATGTTCGGGCACGTTGTATTCGCGGCACTTCTGCAGAACCTGCCGAATCGCGAAAATTTGGTCCGTGGTAGCGCGGGCACCCATGAATCCCGCCTGCCATTGCCCCACGAACTCTCTTACGGTGGCATAGAATTTGGGAGCGCAGTGTGATCGCGCGGTAGATGCCGCAATCTAACTTGTTGCACTTCTAGTAGATTGGGCATACGAAACCTTCCATCCACTCCTCCGATAATATCACCTTCTCCCAAATCTTGGCAATTACCCAGTGCAGCGCTCTAGCCAGTGCTTCTCCACCGTATTTTAATAGCTCACTTGGTAGTTGATCCACACCACTTGCTTTGTGGTTCTTCAGCCGACCGATCTCCTCCTCAACTTCTTGAAGATCAGGGGCCGGTAGCCTGTCGTCTTCTGCGCGTGCTCCAAGGTCTGTTGCCGTGCCACCTTCGTTTTCTGCTGCATCACCGTTGAGGTGCTCGTCATAGTACTGCTTCCACCTCTCAATCATCTCACACTCGTTCGTGAGAAGGTTACCGTCCCAGTCCTTGCACATATCGGCTTGCGGCACGTAGCCTTTGCGCGCACTATTTAGCTTCTCGTAGAGCTCCCGTGTGTCATTTACGCGGTACAGATTTTCCATCGCCTCGCGATCTCGGTCTTCCTGCTGTCGGAAAACGAAGTTTTGTCTGTTCCGCGCTTGTCTGTATCGCTCCACATTCAATCTCGTGCGGTGTTGCAGCCCGTGCTGCGTTCTTCTCCTCTAATAACAGTTTGCATTCGCCGTTAAACCAGGTCATTTATTCGGTGGGATCGCAGTACCTAGTGCCGCTGCAGCAGTATTACCTGTGGCGGAACGGATGTCCCTGCAGCTATCTTCAAGAGTAGCTGGAGTAACTTCCAGCTGCTGCGCGTAGTCCTGGGCAACTCCGGTGTCCGGTAATTGCTCAATATTGGGGTCGCGGCGTTCGACTTCGACGGGTGTTATTCATCAGTCTACGGTGCTCCGTCTTTTCGTTCACTAGCAAGTAGATATCAGTACGCTGGTTCGACGATAGCCTTCTCGATGATATGTTCATCCAGATCTTTTTCCAATTGATGCCTGGATGGTTTCGTTCCACTCTGGGTAGCTCAGTTTGTTCCAAGTAGAAACGATGGATTTGATCGCTGGAGGAGTTTTCGGCGATCGGCGGGGGCAGGAATATTTTTGGCGAGAAGAGACTGACAATAGGGAAGGAAAACGATCTCCTGCAGGTGACGATTGACTAGAAGCGCTTTGCATTTGATCGCCGGCAGTTGCAGCTTCAATCCACCCTGCTCTCTGCTGCGCGCCAACTGCTGCATTGGGGTTCGTGCGGGTAGCCCACGAAACAGGAAAGTCCCCCACACCTTCGCTATGATGAAGATGTTCAGCAGTAGCACTTTCTGCTGCAGGGAAAGGGAGCGCATGTTATGCAACCATATGAGTTGCGAGATCCTGGATACTAAAGCGTCCCAGTTTAGTTTTACCATCAGCCGCACTGAGTTGGTGGAAATAACGTCCAGCAACTTGACATTCTCCTTTGTCTGCAGCCCTGGTATCGTCAGTGGATCGCCACTGTTTTCAGCCGATTTAGCTTTGCCCCGGATACGATCTCGAAACTACCAAACAGCTGATAAATACGGTCGATCGTGTGTTTTGAGGTGGCAATCACCGTGATGTCATCAGCATACGCAACGCAAAGCGCACACACGCTCCACCCGTGTGAGGAGGGGATGAAGATAGAGCACGAACAGCAGCATCGACATCGGGTCTCCCTGGTGTACGGACCGTACGGCACCCATTCACTAGCAACCGTGATGAAGAGGCAGCAGCGACTCGAGAGAGCCAGCAGACGAAGCCTTGGTCGAAGCCCAGAGAGAGAGAGAGCAGGGTCCGATGCAGGAACTCATGAGAGACCCGATCGAACGAGATCATCTTCCCCTTCTGGTTCCTCGCCATTAGCTGCGCAATACGATCTTTGAGAGTCGCTCAGAACTCGTTCCAGACGGGCCTTCAGCACGTGGAAGAGGATTTTAAAATCGACGTTGAGCAGGTTGATCGGACAGTATGCTCTTGCTGTCCCATCCCCACCTCGCTTTTTAAGCAAAACAATCGGCGAATTCAGATGGAAGCTCATTCGTTAGAGCTTCATTAATAACGAAGTAGAGCTCTCGATAGATGACGTCGAAGGTTCGTAGGTAGAACTCTACCATCGATTGATTTACGTTTTTGCGACGTTCGGATGGAGTTTTTCAACTCGTCAATGCTGATCTCTGCCATTAGAGCTGCGCTGGCTTCGTCGTTCTCGGGTACGGCTCTCTCAGTTTCGAACATTTCTTCCCCCACCTGCCTCGTCTCTTCCTTCTGTTGCTGTTGCTCGATCTCCAGAGAGCCTTGTATTTGCTCTCCTCGTTCGTTATGCAGTCCTGTTAAAGTTGTTTTTTTACGTCGTCTATCACCCAACTGGAAAGTGGATATGCTCTCGCCGGTTATAAACCTCGTCTCGTTGATGCGGATGAAGTTTTGCGTAAACTGCCGCTGCAAAGTGAGCATTTGTGCTTTTACGCGGTTGATGGTCACCAGCATGGTAATAGCCATCATATGCGAGTAGTAATTGCTCTTAGAGACCTTGTTGTTCAGCGTTGCAAGTCCAGAAAACTTCACTTGACTTCCAGTGGAAAATAGATTTTATTTTTGGCTTCGCGCATGAGAACCACCATGTCATCCAGCTGGGGAAATTTCTCCGTTGGCGGGTCCAAAACTGCCATCGCACTAGGAATTCCTCCAAGTTCTCGGCGGTTAAGAGGTGAGGGCGCGCTGTTAGAGCTTTGTGATCCGTGAATAAGCATAAGTGCGTGGCAGCAGTCCGCAGATGCTCGCAAAGCCCAGCGCTGACATACATGCGGTCGAGCCTGGATGCCGCATTGTGTGATGTACGTGGTTGCGGAGGTTTTGGGGAACACTTTCAGCCACAGATCCTGAAGCTGTAGCTGCCGTACGATCGCTTGGACAGCCGGGTTTGTGTTGGAACTCGTTGAGTCGCTCGGACGTAGCACGCAGTTAAAATCTCCAGCGAGGATGACGTTTTGAGTGTTGTACCGAAGGTAGAACGCGATCGTGCCGTTGAAAAATCTTTCTCTTTCCGCACGAACAACTGTCTCCGATGGCGCATATACATTGCAGAGCGTCGTGTTTTGCACCCTCAAAGCGATGAGACGACTATCCAGGCTCTTCTCCACATGCGAGAATTGTATGTGATCTTTCAGCGCGATTGCCGTTCCCCGCCTTGCTTGGTCCATATTGCAGATAACGGTGAAGCCAGGGATAGAGAGTTGCTCATTCTCCACCTCCTGGAGGAAAACGATATCCAGCTCCAGCGTTCGTACAAAGGTTCGAAGAGCGTCAATCTTCGTTGCGTTCGTAATATTGTTGATGTTGATGGTGGCGAGGTTGTAACTGGAGAACTCAGCCATTAGGACGGTTGGTTACTCCGATCTCGCTTATTGTCGCAGTCGTCTTGCTAGTGGTCGAGTGCGGAGGTTTCTTCTGGAGCTGGATGACCCTACAGACGAATCTGTTTCGTTTCCATCGGACTTACCACTAGCAGTTTTGCGATCCACTCCACCGCTAGCAGGGGGTTGTTGACTTGTATAGGGAGTCAACGACCCGCTGTCCGATGGGGGAATCGAAGCCGAGGTAGGGGCTGCTAACGTGGGGGGAAATTCTGTTCGGTCAGAACTGGTGGTGTTATCATATCATTGATCAGAAATTCTTCTGAAGATCTTCGGTCAGTTAGAATGTGTTTTCAAAAAAACAGGTTGGCCAGAAACCATGTCGAAGACCTTCAAATGATCAGGAATTATATCGAAGACTTTTGACTAACAGGAAATTGAAATCGAATTCTCCATATATTTCCCTATCTTATCAAATTGATTAGGAATTCTTCTGATGATCTTGGGTCAGTTACAATGTATTTCAAAATATAAGGATGATCAGGAATCATATCGAAGACCTTCAAATGATAAGAAATTGAAATTAAATCCTTTGAATATTATCCCACCATATCAGGTTGATCAGGAATTCTTCCGAATAGTCAGAGATTATATCGAAGATTTACAAATAATAGGAAATGTAAATCTGGTTCTTTATATGTTCCCTCATCACATCAAAATAATCCGGAAGTCTTCTAATGATATTTGCTGAGTTAGAATGTATTTTCAAAATAAAGAGAATCTATCAATGATACCGAATCCTGAATCCTCAAACGCGAAACTATCTTCTGATCCCGCTGGTTCAACGGTTCTGTCCACTTCCTCTTCGTCCCTTTTATCCGTCTGATGAAGAGGGAGCGGTTTTGGGTCCACTCCCCGTCCCAAGCTTCCCATACTCGCGATCCAGCGCTTGACATCGTGTAACGGTACTTCGTTGGTATAGCGAGGGGCAGTCAGCTTCAGAGTTGCCTGGTATTCCGCGGAACCCAGCAGAATACCGTGTTTGGTGGCGCGGACTTCATCGTCGCCTGTACCCAGGGATGAGTCGGGGCCTCGGATGTCATGGCTTGTTTGACGCTGTGCGAATCCATGAGGACCAGGATCGGTCGGTCCGAGGTCGTTTTAGCAGCGATAACGATGGCAGCAGCTTTAGCAGAGAAGACAGAACCTTGCGGCGGTAAGCTGAAGCTGGTTGGTGCGATGTTTCCGGCTAGGCTGGAAGTTGATGAAGCAAGTCGTGGTATGTTAACGGTAAATACCCATCGTGGACTGTACCACTACCAACGCCTTCCACCGGGTGTGAAGATTGCTCCCGGAGCATTTCGGTCTCAAGGGAACATCCGGCTATATGGACGACGTCGTAGTCGGTGACGAAAACGAGCAAGAGCATGACCGCAACTTGAAAGCGGTTCTACAGCGCATCGAGGATTTCGGATTCACGATCCGAGCTGAAAAATGTTCGTTCCGCAAACGTCAGAATTCGGTATCTGGGCCATGTCATCGATTATCAATGGTTGCGCCCAGATTCAACGAAAATCGAAGCAATCACCAAGCTTTCGCCTCCCACTGACGTCTCTGGAGTGCGGTCCTTCTTCGGCGCAATGAATTACTATGGAAAGTTTGTGCCGAATATGCGGATGTTGCGCTATCCGCTTGACAGCCTGCTCAAGTCAGAAGCAGTGGAACAAGGAGCAAGCATTCGACAGTTTCAAGCGAATTCTCTTTTCGGATCTGCTACTAACTCACTACAACCCAAATCTTGAGATCATCGTGTCGGCGCTGATGCTTCATCCATTGGTCTTGAAGTAACGATTAGTCATCGATTTCCAGATGGATCTGTGAAAGTGGTCCAACACGCTTCAGGAGCACTCACCAAGGCGGAACATAATTACAGTCAACCGGATCGCGAAGATCCGGCCATAATATTTACCGTCACCAAGTTCAATAAAATGCTGTTTGGTCGGCGTTTCCGACTACAAACGGACCACGCTCCACTGCTTCGAATCTTCGGATCCAAGAAAGGCATTCCCGTTTATACTGCTTACAGGCTGCAACGATTTGCCTTGACTCTACTACTGTATGACTTCCAGATTGAGTACGTATCGACCAAAAACTTCGGTAATGCCGATGTCCTGTCACGTCTCATCAACCAGCACGCGAAGCTCGAGGAAGATTACGTCATCGCCAGTATCCGACTCGAGGAAGATATCAGGTCGGTAGCCTCATGTTCAGTTAACGCTGTTCCTCTCAGTTTCAGAGTCGTCACTCAGGGTACGATCCACTCCTTCGCAAGGTGTTCCGGCATGTCAAAGATGGTTGGCCACAAACGCAACTCATCGAGCCGGAACTCAAGCGATTCCAAGCCTGGCAGGAATCGCTCAGTCTAGTGATCAGCCGTGATTCCTTCGCCATACCCTCGCTTGACGAAGCAGTAACGGCCTACGTCAAGGCTTGTCAACATTGTGCGTCAGTCGCACGATTTCCTCCTCACTCGGATCCTGTCCCATGGCCCAAAGCATCTGGTCCGTGGCAACGTGTTCATATCGATTTCGCCGGTCCAGTCGAAGGTCGAATACTATCTCATCGCCGTCGACAGCTTCTCCAAGTGGCCTGAAGTGGTACAAACTCGGCGTATCACTTCCCACGCTGTCATCATCGCTCGTCTTGGGATGCCCGCAATCTTGATATCAGACAATGGAACACAGTTCACCAGCGCTGAATTCGCCAACTTCTGCATGGTGAATGGGATAGAACACATTACAACGAACCCCGTTCCATCCACAGTCGAATGGTGCTGGCGGAACGTTTTGTGGACATGCCTCGAGTTGCTTCGCCCACCAACAGTTCGTAAGCCAGAAAAAACAGTAAAACAAGACAAACCGCCAAGGACCTACAGCAAGAACGATCCAGTGTACGCCAAGGTCTACACACGAAACAGTTGGAAATGGGCACCAGGCATCGTGTTACAACGCCTAGTAGACGCCATGTACAATGTGCGGATCGAAGACCGTCGAATGCTGCGCTCACACATTAATCAGTTACGAAGCCGAACCGTGACAAATTCAGCACCAAGCCAGTCAACTCATCCAGTCACCCAGTTGTGAACAGAAATTACCCCAGAATTACCCAGAACCAGGTCCGAATACGCAAGCTCCACTTCCAGCTCCAGTAACACACCATCGTCTGAGCAAGCTTCTTCATCAGCCAGAACATTGCAAGCATCATCTACTCCGCGGCATGACCACGACCGCGAGATCCTGTGATGAGTCCGTTGTCGTCTGTCCAGTCCCCATCAACGTCAACGTAAACATCAGTTTCAACCGAATTTGAATCAGCAGTTGAGGCAGATCCAGTGGTAACGGTTCCTCAGCGTTCTTCTAGGAATCGAAGGCCGCCGAGGTGGTTTGACCCGTACCACCTTTATTAAGAGGGGTCGTCTATTTGGAGCATATTCCGTGTTGTGAAAACAGTGAACAAGTTATCTAATCGGACATCTTGTAGTGTTTACTGTTGTGTTATTGTCGATATCAGACGCTCTGCAGAATCCAACTCCTCCTTGCGTATTAGAGCATCTCCACCACTGATTCTAAATTAGATTTGGAAACTGAGTCAGCATGACTTCCACCTGTGACCAATGCGCTAAACCAGTTAAAGGCGAAGAAGAATCCGTCTCCTGCGTGGCTTTTTGCGACTGGATGATTCACCTGAAATGCGGCGGCACAAAGTTGAACAAGGCTTTTCTGAATGTTGTCCACACTAGCGAATGCGTGAAGCTGATGAAATGTGCCCGGTTCAAAACGGCTGTTTCGTCGTTTGGTAGTGCGATCAATTCTATCAACAGGAGCAACAGGAAATCGCACACACTGAGCTTAGGAAGGAAATGACTAAGCAAGGACAGCAGATCGCTCAGCTGTCGAAACGAATCGCATTGACCACTCCAACACACTTGAGTTCCGGCGATCTTATGCGTCAACCGCCATTTAAACGGCGCTCACCAGCAAACCACTTGTAGGTGTTACTGAAGCAGTAACGGATGACAATTGTCTTTACCGAGGTCCTTACTGTCCCTGAACCCACCGAGCTGTTTTGGCTGTACCTTTCTCGTATACATCCTAGCGTGAAATCGGAATCAATCGAAAAGCTGGTCAAAGGTTGTGTACAGTGCCGATAATTGTGCCGCTAGTTGAAAAAGGATCCGAAAGGAATTTTGTTCCGTGAATTTGAAGACGGTTAAAAAAACCGAGTTCTCAACTCCCATCTCCGGACTAGACCCAGTTTGCTGATCCAGAATTGGATGCCGCGTTGTGAATTGGAATGCTGTAAGCCAGAATGCACTGCCTGTCGCATTATGGGCGACCTCGAACCACTCGATCTAGTCGCGCTAGCTGTTTCCCGCCATCAAAGTCGTTCTATTTCCTGCCACCAGCATCGTTCTGGACCTGCGGTCGAGTTCGGTGGTGGGCTGTTTCCAGTTGAGAAGCACTTCTGATACTGCTCATTCACAACATCCGCTTTGCTGTTCGAACAATCCTAATTCATCTACGGGACGCACAATAGACCGCTCTTTGGAAGCTCCTGGTTCCTCCAGCCCAGTCGTGCCGATTCCTGCCAGCGTTCAGCATAGTCGTCCTGAACCTGAGGCTGGATATGAATCAGGAGTCTTCCACCTTACCACTACAGGCAAGTACCATCAATATATTGACTATGACTATGACTATGTTAGTCATTGTGATGATGCCTCTGTAACTCTCAATTTCGGGAACCCGGAACGCACCGTAGAAAGCCCCATGCAGCCCCCCAATTCCGAACCTGCTGTCGGATGTGGAGAGGGGGTCTTCCAACCAACTCACTATGGCGAGTATCAAATCAGACTTGATGATGGTCAGTTATTGCCTGATGTATCTGTGCTTTCCAGGGTTCGATTCCTTGCCGCAAGCAGGACGTCGTGATCTTCTTCCAAAACGTCGGTGGAATGAATACTGATGATGAAGCTGTATCGGATTGTTGCTATGATGTAATTGTCCTGTGCGAAACGTGGCTCGATAATCGAACGCTTTCCAGTCAAGTCTTCGGTCCTAACCATTCCGCTTCCACTGGCATTGCGTTCGGCTTTGAGGCGAGATGTTTCATTGGCCAGCCTCGATTTGACTTTGTCCGCGGCACAGAAGCCTCTCCCCTTTCAGGTGAAGTTTTTTTTTGCTATTACCAGCCCTGATCAACCCTTAATTGCCACTTAGGCGTCTCCCTTATTTGAGGCAAACCTTTCAAATGCGGGGAGCCGGAAAACCAATCTGGGAACCAAGGTGCGAATCAATTCTTCCAGTCAAACATAATTCTGTCAATAACACGAGAAAACTGTCAAAACTCAGCACTGCTGCTAATGCATAAACCCCACGAATTCCGAAGATCCCTTTTCTCCAGAGGTTCGGACAACCCCTCTTAGGCAAACCAAGCTTCTTCAAGGAAGCACCAATACATGAACTGCTTCAATACATACCATTGATAATAGATTTCTCGCTCGCAAAAGTGATTATCGTCCGAAAGAAATCGATTCAGAATATAGGGATGATGAAAATTCCAAATTCTGCTACTTTCCAACTATCCAGAACATTCAGAGGAGGCTGCCGTCACCTTCCTACAACGAAATGGTGCATTAGTTTTTTCCGTCGATACACTGCTTAGCGAAATTTTCAATCACGATCGACTTAACTAGCACATCATATGGCACGACATAGCTGTTTGCATGTGGCTTCGATAGCCCAAAAAACATTGCTTCAAGGTCTCTGATAATGTGCTGCTGTGGCAGCTACACTCCTTTAACCCAACAATTTCGACGATCTTACCAGTCGAATGCCACTCAGGTTCGAATTGCTCAAGATTGTAACAAACTTGCAGCCCTCTCGAGCCCTCAAATATGCAACTTTCCTACCCTTTGTTATTGTTTCTATGCCACCTTAAACTTGCCCAAACAGTGAACGTCTTGCGCTTCCAGCTGCCGTCATAAAGCTCATAAATCTGCTAAAAATAGCAAACCCATCGTTTGGGCGAAGGCAAAACTCACCCATGAAAATTTCCCTGCCCCAAAAGAAAATCCACTGCGGAAAATTTTGCATGAACGTACGCACGCAGGCACGCACAGGCAAAACAGAGCGCTGTCAGCCAAAAGAGCTCCACTGCGCGGTGGTGGGGCGCCATATTGAAACATCTTCCGCAAAATGCCATGTCTTGGTCTGCGGTCCGCGGAAAGCCCCAGAAGGAATCAAACCTGTATTTCGATCGATGCACTTACCTCGATTGCTGATGGTCGATGGACAAACTTCCAAAGATAGTCGCTGAAAATGCTAGTTACACGTTCCCAAGTTTTCGATGCCGAGCCACTAAAACGTATCAACATCGATCTCCTCTCCCTGGTGCTGCTGCTGCTGTTGCCGTCCACTACTACTGAAGGCTCCTCGCTTGCTTGCTTTTACTGGTGCTGGATGGACCCGTTGTCGTCACCGTCGTTTTCAAGCTTCGCACTTCTTTCTCAAACTACTGACAGACAGAACTTTTGACATTTAACAGTAGAGGGCCCCTCTAAAACGGCGCACACTCACACATCAACAACGAAAAGATGTAAACAGACAAAATCAAAACCCAACTTTGACAACGCATTCACCAATACACTCACGCACCCCACTGCTTCGCTTCTGCCGATTGGCGAACACAAGCGCGAAGAGGAAAAAAGGTTACCAGCAAGGTAGGGGGAAAATTGAAGAGCCGGAATTTTCTTCACCGTGAACTACTTTTCCTTTGATAAGCCCTTTCCGATTGCTTCTTTCGGAAGAACGCTTCTCCACTTGATCACTTCACCGCACCGAGTGTAACGCACTTATTTCTACCGACTTTTCAAAACAACGTGATAAGGAAGCTTAAAAATAAGATGCAAAAACACTTTGCTTCGAACGCTCGCAATTTTCTTCTTCGTGATCACTGCTCGATTCTACAACGGCTGATGGGCTTCGCATCCTTTTTGCCAGCACTCGCCGTTTTTGGCATCTGCACGCTTGCTGGTGTGCGTTCGATTATCCTGCTTTTGCTGGAGTGTGTGTGTGTGCGTGCGATAGGGGTAGGAAGGCGAGAATAGTTTTCGATGTTTCGCATACACGGAGAAAAATAAGATGCAAAAAAATCAGTACATGTTATTCATTGGCAACGCGCATAATGTATTACAACCCAGTCGGAGCAAGTGCACTAATGAAATTCCACACATTTTTATTGACGAATTTCCATGTAAAATTCCACATGATTTTCATGTGACCACACATAAACAGAATCCACCCAGAAGCACACATGACGTTTATGAGTCATGTGAATAGTATGTGTGGTTACATATGGCTTTTATGTGAACACATATTAAGTATGTGTCTGACACATAACTATCATTTGTTGATCACATTGCAAAAATTCATGTGTGGGACACATAAAAACTCTTGATAGTTAGAAAGAACCGGAAGAGCAAAGTTTAAAAGTAGAATGGATTTTATTTAACGACTAGCTTGAGTGGAGTCTTGAACAGGAATGAAAAGTTTTTCACTGTTGTTTATTTAAGAAAACTTAGGTTGCTAGGGGTGACGTTCGGTCTCCAAGGAGGTGATCAGCACACTGCGTTACCGATTTACTCCAACACCCCCCCCTGAATCGGTCAGTCCTAGGAGGGTCCTCAGTTCGCGGAAACGTCCACACGGATAGAAATCTCCTTATACCTTTTGGCAAATTTCTATTGCTGATTATTCATAAAATGTATAAGTCAACTAATAAGCAGACGCCTTGCAAAAAGTTTATGAAGATCATGTGTCAAATGAAATGTATAAGCGGTCACACATACCTTTTATGCATTCTTATAGGACCTATATGGTTTGTCTTACGGAATGTATAAGGCTGATGTTTGGCAAAAATGTATAAGTGAAACACATGAATAAAATAATTGATTTTCGTTTCGTGCAGGTTCCAGGGGCTTGGTGAACGTGTCCGCTATTTGGTTTGCTGTATCAATTGCTTCGATTTGAAGTCTTCCTTGTGCCACATGGTCGCGCAAAAAATGGTGCTTTACATCGATGTGCTTGACACGCTTGCTTTCGGTGTTTGTGGCCATTGCAATGCACCCACGGTTGTCTTCGTACACCTTGAATGCCGTGTCCGGTCGAACTTGCTTCAGGTCTTCAAGGATTCCGTGCAGCCACAGCCCTTCGGAGGCCGCGGCACTTAAAGCTGCATACTCGGCTTCACACGACGACAGTGCAACGGTTTGTTGCTTGCGGCTTGCCCAAGACACGGTGTTCCCAAAGACCTTAAAGACGAAGCCACTAACGGATTTCCTATCCTCAGCATCCGATGCCCAGTCAGCGTCTGCGTACCCGACAAGTGCCTCGGCGTCGTCGTTTTGCTTGTACTGGAGCTTCAAGTTCTTCGTTCCCTTCACGTAACGGACCACTCTCTTCAGGGCTTGCCAGTGGGCCTCATCAGGTTGAACTTGGAAGCGCCCTAGGTATCCAACAGCGTAGCATATGTCCGGTCGAACACACAGCATCGTATACATCAGGCTGCCCAGCAATTGACGGTATGGATGCGACACAGGATTCGCAGCTTGTGGTGGCAGGAAACAGCCTTTCTCCATTGGGGTTTTGACATGGTTACAGTCTTGCATGCCGAACTTCGTCAGCACACGGTCCACAGCAGCTTCTTGCGCCAGGTACATGCATCCGGTGGCGCGGTCGTATCGGATCTTCATTCCAAGGAAATGATTAACCACGCCGCAATCCGTCATCTGGAGCTTCTTGGAAAGAGCACGCTTGATCTCCTTCACCAGGTCCAGTCGATCGCCAGCAATGAGCAAATCGTCCACGTAGATGATTATGTATACCCCCCTTCGATCGTCGATCCTGGTATATAGACAGTAATCATGCCGGGAACGGGTAAAGCCGAAATCCAGTAGAAGGTCGTTTAGCTTGTTGTTCCAACAGCGGGGGCTTTGCTTAAGTCCGTACAGCGATCGATCCAGCTTGCAAACGAGGTTCGGCGGTGCTGCAACTCCTTCGGGTATGGCCATGTAGACGTCTTCTTCAAGCTCACCGTAGAGGAATGCGGTCTTCACATCGAGTTGGTGAACGTGCATCCTTCGGTGGGTTGCTACAGCAAGAACGGTTCGTATCGTGGCTAACTTTGCTACGGGGGAATATGTTTCGTTGTAGTCGACTCCGGGCTTCTGTTGGAATCCCTTCGCCACCAAGCGCGCCTTGTAACGGATCGGTTCGCCATGCTCGTCCGGCTTGATTCGGAAGACCCATTTCGATTTGAGCGGAACCACACCAGCAGGGCATCTCACCAATCGCCAAGTTGTCCGCTAGCGACTGCAGTTCCTCACGGACCGCTTGCTGCCAAAGAGCTTCGTCGGCTCGTCCAGCGATCTCCTTGTACACCTCCGGGATATCGAAGATCGAACGCTCGGCCTCATCTCGTCCAACGGAACCGTCAAATAGTACATCGGAAACGTTATGGGGAACATCTGCAGAATGGGATTGCGCGGCAGTGAAAATTTTTCCAACCAGAAATTCTTTCAACTTACCGGGGAGTCTGCGCTCCCGTTCGCTGCGCCTCGGGGTTTCCATTTCGAGGTTTGAACCACGGTCTAGTTGCGAAGGGAGCGCTCCGGTTTCTTCAACACCGTCGTCTTCAACCTCGCCTTCTTCATCATCAGTCAGGATGTCGTCATGTTGAGCCACCAGCGGCTCATCGGGTTGAACGGACTGTTCAGGGATTTGCACGTCTTCCTCATCTTGATCCTCGAACTCGTACAACCAAAGGAGTTTCGTCACGGATCTGGGTGGCAAACGGAAAACTGTTTTCATCGAACTTGACATCTCTGGCTAGGAATAACTGCTTCTTCTCTTTGTTCCACAGGCGGTAGGCGTTCGGCGCATAGCCGATCATCACAGCAGGCTTGCTTTTCGGATCCAGTTTCTTCCTCTGTGCCGTGGACACCCAAGCAAATGCTTTACAGCCGAACACACGTAGTTTACTAACGTCCGGCTTGTGACCAGTCCACATTTCCGCAGGAGTCTTCCAATCAGATACCGCGGTGGTTGGACTTCTGTTCGTCAGGTATACCGCCGCTAGAACCGCTTCATTCCACAGATTCTTCGGAGTTTGGGCTTCAATCAGCATCGCACGCACCTTTTCGACGATTGTCCGATTGAACCGTTCGGACACTCCATTCTGCTGTGGTGTGTACGCTGCGGTTGGCTCGACTTGGATCCCCTTGGAAACGTACCAATCACGCTGGTCATTGGAGCAATACTCGCGCCCTTGGTCGACAGTCAGCTTCGAAATCGAATGTCCCAGAGCGGCACTCGCCATGGCCTCGTACTCTCGAAACTTCTGGAACACCTCGGACTTCTTCTTGATGGGATATACTACTGCAAAGTGCGTGTAATCATCAATAAAGGTGACGAAGTACCGAGAATCATCCCAAGCCGCTGGTGTAATTGGACCGCACACATCGGAGTGCACTCGTTCTAGAGGTCTTGTAGCACGGACTCTAGTACCCGTGAATGGTTCTCGGCACTGCTTTCCGAGAACACAAACATCACAAAAATCCAATTTATCTGGTTTCTCGGGAATACCTGTTACCATGCCATGCTTCGCGAGTGTCTGCAAACTCTTGCTCCCCAAATGAGCCAGTCGACGATGCCACAGGTTACCAGTCACAGCTCCACACATGTTGGCCGCCACCGTATCGACACGGACATCGAGCTCGTAAAAATCGCCCCGCATGGGACATCTCGCAATCAGGTCACGACCCTGCTTCATGATCGCTTCCTTTTTCGTGAATGTGACATCAAGATCCGCTTTTGCCATCTTCTTCACAGATAGCAAGTTCGCTCGAAGATCTGGTACGAAGAGGACGTTCTTCAAGCTGATATAGTTACCTTCCTTGTTGACGCCGTTGATCGTGCCACTGTGCCGGGAAATCAGGGATTGATCATCCTTCGCCACGTTTATGACGACAGGGTGCTTCAGCTTCGTGAGGTCGGCGAAACAGTGCTTCACATTCACAAGGTGGTCCGAGGCTCCGGAATCCAGCTTAAAGGAAACTGCTCCCTCGTCCTTTGTTTGGGAGCATCTCCCGGTCATAAAAGCCACCGCCTTACGTCCAGCAGCAGCGTTAGCTTCAGCGCGCCCATCTGTCTTCAATTTCACACGACAGTCCTTGGCCTTGTGCCCCTTCTTCTGGCAACGGTTACACTTTCCGGTGAACTTACCAGGCTTCTGCTTCGATCCTTGGAATGCTGCAGGTTTCTCTTGGCAGGAATCCGCTGCCCGGTCGGTTTTCTTGAGCTCCTCGGCAAGAAGGCGCTTGCGAACAACATCCAGTTTTAGGTTTTCCTCACCTAGATTTTCCAGTGCCGTAACCAACGGATCGAACGACTCGGGAAGGGTAGCAAACAGCTGGGACACAATATCGTTCTCTTCAAGCTTCGCTCCGGCCAGCTTCAGTTGTCGGATCAGCTCTTCGAAGGTTTTTAGGTGATCTTTCACAGACGAACCTTCCATCATTCGTAGCTTCGCAAGTTGCTTCCTGACGAATGTCTGCGACGAGACGGACTTCTTGGCGTAGGCGGATTCAAGGCTCATCCACATCTCCTTGGACGTCTCCTTGTCCCGCACCAAATGCAGCAAATCGTCATGAACAAATGACGTCAGCAGGAACGCCGCCTTACCGTCATCTTTCTGGAACTTCGTGAGCTCGGCCGCTTCCATCGGAGGATCCTTCTTGATGATATCCAACAGCTTCACGGACTTCAGATACTTCTCCACTCGAAATTGTCAATTGTCGAAACCGGTGCCCGAGAACTGCGGGATCCCGTGGACCAAATCCTTGCGTGAGTCGCCCATAACCTCTTGATAGTTAGAAAGAACCGGAACAGCAAAGTTTAAAAGTAGAATGGATTTTATTTAACGACTAGCTTGAGTGGAGTCTTGAACAGGAATGAAAAGTTTTTCACCGTTGTTTATTTAAGAAAACTTAGGTTGCTAGGGGTGACGTTCGGTCTCCAAGGAGGTGATCAGCACACTGCGTTACCGATTTACTCCAACAAAAACAATCTTTGAAATTTTATCAGTGTGTGTTTCGAACAAGAATTTTGCAAAAAGAATCACTTATTATTTTTAGCTTTAAACATACATTGACACATTTAAATCTCTATTAATATCGAGAAAACGGTTTTACTGTAAAACATAAACATAAGCGTTACGTAAATAACATAAAACTGCTGTGGCCAATTCAACTGATTTAAATCAGTGAGCCAAAAACTATCTGACTTGGCTATTTAAATCATTAGCATTCGGATTTTACGCATTCTATCTTGTTCTCCCTCTCTAGAGACAAGTGTTCGGCTGTCTTTCAGTTTATCCTTCTTTCCTTCTACTGCTGTCAGTTTTGAGTCGAGCTGCAGAGTCATTTGGTTGGAAGAATTTACACTCGTTCGGCAATCTGTTTGTAGGTGAGGATGGCTATTTTGATTCTGTGGTGCTCGTGCGAGTGAATGAATTTTCCCATGCTTGACTCATGACCCAACCAGCAGAGGCCCAACTAAAAAGCAGCCCAACTTTTAAAAGCCCACCCCAATAAACAAATACCATAAACGAACAATAACCCAAATAGTCAAACTTTTCCACACATGGTTTGGATGATACCACAAACACGTCGTTAAGCATATAAACAATTTATTAGGACCAAATACTTGACCAAATACCATAAATGAACAACAACCTAAACGCTAGAAATATTCCACAAATGGTTTGGATGATAAACCCGAACACATCTTTAAGCAAAATTCGCATATAAATCTTATTAAGGCAACCAGCGATTTTCGACCGTGAAAATGTGTAGATTTGTTTGAATGAATATTTTTCCGTGCATCTCAAGCTTCAACACGGCTTCAACTTCAACCTCGCGGCTTCAACGCTTTTTCGAAATTGTACCTTCCTATCCCTCTTTATGTGGAGACTTTTGTTCGCAGAGGAAACTCTCCACAATCGACACTTCTTCTTCCTTTCCTGTCAAAATGTCACAAGTCAACGACGAAAGCTTCCAACCCTACAATCGTCCATTTCTATTTCGCTCCCAGTGGCATTTACTACGTAAGTGAATTTGCTCCTCCTCAAAAATGTGTATTTCAGTGAGAAATTGTTGGAAATTGTTTACCAATAGTTGCGGAAATGGTAATTATTAGTGGTAGCATTAATCGGTGGTTGTTCGAGTTTTGTTGAATATTGCCTTAATTTCTTGGAAATTGGTAGCAAATATTTCCGGCGTCCCAATTTACACGTGTTTTTCTGGAAAGGTTCCATTTGTAATTTTTCTAGTGTTTCATTAAAAGATTTATTTTGTTTTAAAGGGCGTTACTTCTTGTTCACTTATTTCGCGGTTAATTGAAGAGTTGATAGCAAAATTACTAACTTTTTCGTAGAACTCCGCGAATTTCCAACATAACCTCAAAGCATCACTACTTCCGGGCAGTCGTCCATTGTTTACATGCTTCCTTTTACTCTCTCGTTTCCAGGTTAAATCGTTACTCCCAAGTTAACGTAACGATGTCGGGAAATCTAGACATTCTAGCTCTGAAGGATGACGACGTCACCAAGATGTTAGCGGCGACGACCCACGTCGGAAGCACCTCGGTGAACTTCCAGATGGAATCCTACGTGTACAAGCGCCGCCCGGACGGAGTGCACATCATCAACCTGGGCCGCACCTGGGAAAAGCTGCTACTCGCTGCCCGTTGCATCGCCAGCATCGAGTACCCCGGAGAGGTAAGTGTTCGGTTTTCCCCCTAAACCTTCATTTGGAATAACTGTGCCAAGAGAGCGATCAGGATTCCGTCAAGATGATGATTTAACTTTTCCATCTTTCGGGTCGGATAACCCATGACGTAGAACACTTAAGTTACTGATTCGACGAATCCTGACCCAAATCGCACTTGGCGTGTCAAGGACGGTATTGATCGACCCGAGAACCTACTGAAAAAATTTCCCCGGAAAGGTATTCTGGTTCATCATCGTCGTTGGGTTCCATTTGCAGAGACCCTGCAGCGAAGAAAACCAGATAGAATAAAATAGATTTCAATCCACTGCCGGAGTTGGCTTCGATTCCCATGGCCTCTTCGGTGCACATGATATGAAATACATTGGTCTCGTTTGGTTGATGATTCCTCCTAGGCTCAGTTGCCATAAAATAGATAGCGTCACTTCAATCGGAGACTGCCACTAATCACACCTTTTTTCTGCTCTGTCCCCAAGGTCTTCGCCATCTCGTCCCGTCCGTTCGGACAGCGTGCCGTGCTGAAGTTCGCCCACTACACTGAGGCTACCCCGACTGCTGGTCGCTTCACGCCCGGTGCCTTCACCAATCAGATCCAGCCGGCTTTCCGTGAACCGCGTCTGCTGATCGTCACCGATCCGTTGACCGATCACCAGCCCGTCACTGAGGCGTCGTACGTCAACATTCCGGTCATTGCTTTCTGCAACACCGATTCACCGCTGAAGTTCGTCGACATTGCCATCCCATGCAACAACAAGTCGCCCCACTCCATCGGTTTGATGTGGTGGCTGTTGGCTCGTGAGGTTCTGCGCCTGCGTGGTAAGATCACCCAAGACAAGTGGGAAATCAAGCCCGATCTGTTCTTCTACCGCGACCCGGAGGAGGCCGAGAAGGAACAGGCTGCCATTGAGGCTGCCCCGCCGGCCAAGGACCTGTACCCTGACGAACCGATCGTCGTTGATGAGACCAACTGGGCCGGTGAGGATGCGGCTCTGCCAGCCGTCGCCGCTGCTGGTGGTGCTGCTGCTGTCGTTGCCGCCGTTGTTCCCGCACCGGCTGCCGTACCGCAGCTGATGCAGGCCGATGATTGGAACGAGGATGAACCCCAGACCGCTGGATCGTGGGGAGGTGGCGGTGGCTTCTAAGCGCCGCTAGCTTCTGTTGGTGTGAAGAGGACACTACGTGGAATCTATGTAGGTGGTTCAGGTGGAAATACACAAAAAGGATGGAAAAAGTAATTGATATTTTAGTATTTATATGTTTCATCCGAAAATTCTTTGCGAGCGTCCCTTAAGGTTTATTTTATTTACTTATGTGCCGCAATTTAGAAGCTAGGCGAGTAAGAAGTGCCACAGTCGGAAGAAGTGTTAGTTTGTTTACTAAAATGAACCATGCCTATTTTGTTATGGCAAGTTTGCTATAAGAAATTCTCCTCGTGTTTATTAGCGAAATTCACATCAAAGATTGATTAATTCTCGATGAACATTTCAAATGGTCCTATCTGCTTTGATCGATTCTCTTCATCGACTTTCTCTTTTCATAACCACTGCTATGCAAACAGATTTCGCGCTAATTCTACCACATAGTTTGATAAAGGAGGTTCTTATCTAGCGTCCAAAACGTCAAATACAACAGGGAAAGGTTTTGCAGCTGAGTTATTAACGAAAGAGAAAGTCGATGAAGAGAATCGATCAAAGCAGATAGGACCATTTGAAATGTTTATCGAGAATTGTGTAGGAAATCAGTTTGGCACGGCATTTGTGACCAGCATACACCTTCCGGTCGTATGAAACAGGTCAAAAACTGTCCAAATCCACCGTTAAAAAATTTTGTTTTGAATTTCTGTATAGCAAAATAATGAACTTTTCGTCAACATTAACGGCAAAGAACTCACTTACACTGGGAGACCGTGAGTTCCTGCCCACCTGTCATTTCCCATCTCGATCTCGATCTGCGTTGATCCGAAACAGTCTACTGCGGACTCGAAATTCTGAGGCCCACCGCCTGGCTGGAATTCAGACACTGGACGACCAGAGAACGTTCATTCTGCAAAGATTCAAAGATTGCTGTGGGCGGTCTGACTACCAGATAATATGTGATCTTGCACGTTAGGTTTAAGTTATTCGTAAATTTCATATGAATTTCAATCCAATCCAAAAATGAAAAGCCTTTCAGCGAAGACATCATATCAAGAAGACTGGCAACTTTGCCGGGATCCAAACGACAGATACAGTAGTGCTGCACTTGAGTGAAGGTGGAAGCAGCGCATAGAAATATGAGCACGGAAAATCGGGGAGAGTTGATACCTTCTGATCTGATAGCCCAGCTTGGTTTGGCAGGAAATTTGAATCCACTCTGCCTTAGATGGACCGGAAACACGCCGCGGGTAGAGAAGGAGTCACAGACCGTGACGATTACAATTTCGGGACCGGATCAGAAGCGACATTACGAGCTTGTAAACGCTCGAATGGTACAGAATTGGGATCTACCGATGCAATCCTTCAACCTAGAAGAGGCAGCAAGGAAGTTCGCTTATCTGAAGCAGTTGCCAATTAACAGCTATCACAACGCTAAGCCGGAACTCTTAATTGGGCTAGACAACCTTAAACTTGCTGTACCGTTGAAGACAAAAGAGGGATATGGATCTGGGCCGATTGCCGTCAAGACTCGATTGGGACGACAGGATTCACGGGTCACCGGCGGATTCAGTTTCCACATTTGAGGATGTACGAGATATGTCGAGTTACACGAGACCGTTAAACAGTTCTTCGCGGTGGAAGAGAATGGAGTCAAGCCACTCGAGAACACTTTCAGCGTGGAAGAAAAGCAAGCTCAAGAATCAGGTGATCCAAGAGACGTTTCTCAGTAGAACTGACAGCTGCAAATCTAGAGTGTGTGAGTGATCTGGTGTTAATGGTGCTGAATGTAAACATAAACAAAGCAGAAATTCATAAGAGTCAGCTGATCGCAATTGTCTCGTGGACAGCCTTTTGGTTGGAGAAAACCACGAAGCGTGTTGGCAGGCACCTCTATGGGTCTACTGTGGAAAAAGGACGATATTTAGTTACCGGATAGCTACGGTATGGCATTGCGACAGTGTCTCCAACGAAGGATGGAACGCAATACAGCTCTACGAGAGAATATCAGCCGTCAAATACAAGAATACGTCAAAAAAGGCTACGCTCATCGGTCGACTCCAGCCGACTTTGAAAATGCGGACCCCAGGAGAGTTTGGTTCTTCCCGTTAGGAGCTGTTACGAACCCAAACAAGCCTGGAAAGGTGCGTCTTGTATGGGACGTGACGGCGAAAGTTTACGGCGTATCGCTGAATAATAGCATAGAGGTAACTCTAAGACTAGAAGGTCCCGAAATAACTTGCTCAAATTTTTGGCTCAGCTCTGGTACTCTCTTCGGTCCCAAGCTAATCGATTCACCCCTCGAAACATAGGAAAAACGAATAACCCCTCATTTCATCTGTCAAACTTTCATAGCGAATCAAAACAAACATTGCGTAGTACTAGAATTTCGACTAGAATGGGATACGTTAATCGTTTGTTTGGGACCAATAGGCTAGTCAAGTAGTGAGCCAATTTAAAATCGTTAGTTTCGTATTGATTGTTG
This sequence comes from Ochlerotatus camptorhynchus, assembly GCF_037179485.1. NCBI lineage: Eukaryota > Metazoa > Arthropoda > Insecta > Diptera > Culicidae > Ochlerotatus > Ochlerotatus camptorhynchus. The sequence continues at coordinate 842,453 of NW_027040813.1, forward strand.
ATAATAGTGTCTTGCTGAAAGGACCGGACCAGCTAACCCTCTTGCCTGCAGTACTGTTCCGTTTCCGTCTGTACCTCGTGGCTGTCAGTGCAGATATCGAACAAATAATGTTCCATCAGTTAGGCATTCCTATGGAGTGAAAACCCCGATGATCCAGCGGCGGTTTATTTAATGGACATTGCGACATTTAGTGCGCCAAGGAACACATGCAGCAGTATCCCAGGACCGTCGAAGGAATATTGAAGGGTCACTATGTCGACGATTACCTTGACAGCTATTGGCAGTGAAGAAGAAGCGGAGAAGGTTTCAGCAGAGGTACGACAAGTTCATCACAATGGAGGTTTTCGTCTACGAAATTGGAGGTTAAACGGCAAGAATGTCTTGGCGGAACTCGCCGAATCAGCGGTGGTAGACAGCAAAATCCTGTATTTTGATTGCGACGAACAAGTGGATCGAGTACTCGGCATGTTGTGGTCGTCAAATTCGAACGTACAAGGATGCACAACTACACGTATTCGTCGACGCTAGTGGGATTGCTTACTCGTGTGCAGCTTATATTAGCACAACCGTAGGTCGTCCTGAATGAACTATCTCCACCTCCTCAAGGTGGTTTGTTTAAAAGGACGTTAATAAATGGAAGCATTACCGTAGGCGATGAATCACCCGATTGCGTTTTGGTTTCCGGCGAAACCAAGGTAGCACCGCTCAAACCGATTTCCATTCCAAGGCTGCAAAGATGCGTTCTCGGTACGCGTCTACTAACATTCGTACAGGAAAATTATCCAATCGTATTTATGAAAACGTTCCTCTGGACAGACTCTACTACAGCGCGAGCATGGATCCGGTTCGACTCACGACGCAACAAGCCCTTCGTAGCTCATAGAGTCGGGGAGATAGGTACTAGCAACAATCAATACGAAACTAACGATTTTAAATTGGCTCACCACTTTAGTAGCCTATTGGTCCCTAGCAAACTATTAACGTACCCTATTCTAGTTGAAATTCTATTACTACACTATGTTTGTTTTGATTCGCTATGAAAGTTTGACAGATAACATCAGGGGTGTGTGGATTCATGCAGAACATGCAGGGGTGAGTGAAATAGCTTGGGACTGCTTGGGACCGTTGTTCTGGTACTGAGTGAGCCAAAAATAATAATGATTTTCTTCGGGACCCAGTGGTCTTAGAGTTACCTCTATGGTACTAGAGAGTACGGACGCAAGCGAATGGTTCCGTCCAAGTTTAATCTAGCACGGAGAAAAAATACTACCCAAAATTTGAGTTCTTTTTACTTAATATTGACTTCAGCCTCTCACTTGCACTCATTATTGTTGTCAAAAAAGGAACGAGAGATTCGACCCAACGATATAGTTCAGCCCAATAAGTTACTTTTGAGTAAATTGCATATTTTCAAATTTACGTGAATTAAACTTAATTTTGGGTAGAATATACTTAAGAGTAGGTAGTTTTTTTGCTGGTGTTAAATGGAAACTACTATATGCGATTTACTCAAATTTGGGTTATTGGGCTGAACCCCGGAATTGAGGGAAATGTACTTAATTTTGGGTAGTTTTTCATCTCCGTGAGCAGATGAGGCAACCAAGTGGGGTCGAGAACCTTATGTGAACCAGGATAGCCAGTGGTTCAACGGACTAGAATTCCTGCGACTTCCTGAAGAAGCATGGCCCAGGGCGGTTGAATCGTGTTGTTCCACTTCGCAGTTGAACCGGTACTCGAATTCGAGCGATTCTCGGTGTGGAAAAGGATGCTACGCGCCATTGCATACGTCAAACGTTTCATCTACAACATGGTCAAACCAGAACAGAAGCTGCGTGGGTCACTTACGCAAGCTGAGTTTCTCAACGCAGAGTGTGTGATCTGGAAACTCGCACAGCAGGAAAGTTTTCCTGATGAAACAGCTATCCTCGAACGAAAGAGGTCCGAAACTAACGAGAACCAGATGTCCGTCGATCGGAAGAGCAAGCTGTTTACGTTAATTCCGGTGCTTGATGACACTCGTTTGCTGCGACAACGAAGTCGCATAGTAGCTGCTAAGGATATGAATTACGTTACGGAGGCGTAGGGAGCAGCAGATCAAGCGTACGACAGAAAATTCGGCACAAGCAGGATAAAAACACGCGACACAATTTACCGAGTACAAAAGAAGAAAGAACACGTTGGTTATAATATTCTCTACACCAGGGCTGCCAAGCTTCACAACATATGTAGAGATTATACGGCGGGTTTGCCCATGCGAAGCTATGTGCATTGCATTTCCATACTCCTCCTCAATGGACAGTAGCTTCAAGTTCATTGCTGCAGGCCAAGGTCCTCACAGAACTTCGTATGCTTCGTAGGCCCCAATGGCTTCGTCATGACGTCCGCTATCATACAATCCGATGGGCAATATACTAGATCGATGACCTTCTTAACGCACAGCTCCTGGACAAACTTCTGTCTGGTGTCGATGTGCTTCGACTTGCGACTCACCCTTTTGCACTTCACAAAGGCTAAGCACCCTTGATTGTCTTCACGAATCACAGTCGGCTCAGTTTGGGCTTCTCCAAGATCGCTTAATAGTTTCTTGAGCCAGATAGCTTCCTGGCAGGCTTTACTCAAGGCTACATATTCGGCTTCCATGGCCGATAGAGTAACGCTTGCTTGCTTTCAACTTGCCCACAAAATAGCCGACCCACCAAAGAAGAATGCGGATATGGATCCCGAAGTTGATTGCCGATTATCAGGGTCACCGGCCCAATCAGCGTCCGAGTACCCGTTCAACCGTTGACCTGAATTTCCACCAACTACAAGAAAGTAGGTACTGGTCAGCTTCAGATAGCGGAGCACTCTCTTTGCGGCAGTCCAATCGCATTGTGTTGTTCCACAAAATTTTCTTCCAAGAACAGCAGCTGTGTTGGCTATGTCTGGTCTGGCCACTACTGCAAGATACAAGAGACCTCCAACTAGACTCCGGTATTGTGTGGCATCTTGCAGAACTTCACCAGTTTCGACGCACTTGAGATATCCAGGATCGATAGGTGACCTTACTCCCTTGGCATCACTCATTCCATGATTACTGACGAGCTTCTCGATCTATTGCTGTAGACGAATCTTGAAAACACCTTGCTCCCGCTTTACCTCGAGTCCCAGGAAGTGTCGCACAGATCCCAGAGACGTCAAATCGAGGTCCACCATCAGGCTATTGAAGATCTTCAAGATTTCCCCTTCCGATGATGAAGCAACCAGTAGGTCATCGACGTAGACCAATAGATACACTTTGCAATCACCCCCTCGCGCGTACAGGCAAGGATCAGCCGTTGACGCCTTAAATCCGAGCTTCGAAAGACCTTCATTAAGTCGCCGATTTCAACATCTCACCGATTGTCGAAGACCATAGATGCTTCGTTTCAACCTACAGATCAACTGCTTTTGACCGATCTTCTCGTACCCCGGAGGCTGCCGCATAAAAATTTCCTCGTCAAGCGATCCATGGAGGTAGGCAGTCTTGACATCAAAATGGTGAACGTTAACATTCTTGTTTGCGGCAACAACGAGGAACGCACGTAGTGATACCTGGCTCGTAACTGGCGCGTAAACATCGCTGAAGTCGACTCCTTCACGTTGGGTGTAGCCCTGCGCTACTATTCTGGCTTTGTGCTTCACTGGTTCACCTTTCTCGTTTCGCTTGAGTTTGAACACCCATTTAGACCCTATGATTTTCCGCCCTTCAGGTGGGCGCACGAGTTCCCAAGTTCCACTGCGCTGATGGGCATGCAGCTCCTCCTCCATTGCACGACACCACTGGTCATCTTCCATAGCTTGTCTGTAGCTACTGTGTTCTTCGAAAGCACAGGATGCCTGCTCAACTGCACAGTCCAATACATAATCCCAGAGGCGTCGTGGAACCACTCCACGTGTTGAACGAGCTGATCGCCTTGTGCCTTCCTGGTCTTGGTCATCTGCCTCAGGAACTTCGTAGAACTCGTCACACTCAGATCCGTCACTCAACGGATCACGATCATCAGATATCTCCTCTTGTTTTGGCAAATCGATTTCTGCTCCTCCTGTTTCGGGTCCGCTCTTTGACGTCCGGAATCCCTTTCGATAAACGCAGGAATCTCCACACATGAAGACCCGTTGCCTAACTCCAGAAAACGAGCGTCTCTGCTGATAGTTACCGAGTCCGTTTCTTGATCAAGGAACCGGTACCCCTTATGCTGCATGGAGTATCCGACGAACACCAATCTTCTTGCTTTACTGTCCATCTTTACCCGTTTTGACGCAGGAACGTGCACATGCGCCTCACTGCCAAACACGCGCAAGTGTCCCAATTCAGGCTTTCGTCCCCACCACAACTCATAGGTATTCTTATCTACGGATCTTGAGGGTAATCGGTTTTGGAGATACGTGGCTTTCAGCACAGATTCTCCCTAGTAACGCTTCTCTAATCCGGCGTCGATCAGCATACAGGTAGTCATTTTGGATACTGACCGATTTCTGCGCTCAGTCACACCGTTTTGCTGAGGAGAATATGGCGTGGTGAATTGCGGTTTAATCCCTTCCCAGACAACCAGAAGTCGTATAACAATGTACAGACAGCATCGTAAATTGCTACAGTTTAAATCAAAATCGCATATTAGAATGGCATACCTCGCATTATGTTTAAGTTAAATCGTATAGAATTCAAATCTCCGACCTAAATGCGATAACTCATTTTTCCGTCGTACTGTATCACAAATTAAATCGGATTACATCGTAAGACTTTTCAAAATGAATTTGTTATTACATATTCAATCGTATATGATGTTAAATCAACTCGTATAAAATTATATTAAAACATGCACGTATATGGCCTCCACTTTTGTACGTATAAGCCATTTATTTGCATTCTATACGAATTGTTTGTTTGTATATATGTTTATATATCACGAAAACTGGGTTATTCACGATAAAACTTCCGCAAATCCCGATTATCGAATTCGCCTCCCCAACAAACAATTGAGAGCTCTTATAAAACACCTGAGTTGATCAAACGTTGAATAATAGCTTCCAGAGTTGTACAAGAATGTAGTTGTATTGCCATTTGGTTAAAAGCTTCAAAAGCTGCTTGGAGCACTCTTAAATGATTGTTTACGTTCGACCAACCACCAACCACAATTTTGTTGCTAAAAATAGCACAAGTGATAGGCACGTTTATATGACCATAGGCAATGATTATTCGACTGCAAGAGAAGTCACTCAAGATGAGCTTCATATACTTCTCTCATATGATCAAAATATGTATTCAAGAATAGAGCAGATGGAAACAGAAGCGGCTGGCAATCCGGGATCATGAGTTCGAATCTTGCTTCGAGAAACCCTCGGTGGAGTAGAGGTAAATTATATATAGGTGTTATTAATAAATGCAAACATTAATTTAAGACATATATCATCTTTTTTTTTCCTTTATTTAACGTCGGTCTCTGTTCCGCAATCTAGTGCCAATCACCGACGGACATCGATTGCCATCCATTGACGGCAATCGAATGTGCAGGAAGGCAGCTTCCACACCTGCGTAGGATATCGCACCCATTCAACACACATGGGTCGGGACCAACGGCTTTACTTCCCTTCCGAAGGAAGACGTGACCAGAGATGTTTATGCCTCAGAAAAATCCCACTGACCTCGGCTGGGATTGAACCCAGACCCATCGGGGTGTTAGAAAGCAGTCACGCTTACCACTACACCACCGGCGCCGGCAGGACATATATCATATAATCAACGATAATATTTCTAGATAAATTCTCTCAATTAATGATTAGAGAGATTAATTGAAAGAATATCAATCAAAGATTAAACAGATGCTTGTTACTACTTCCTCCATGATCACAGAATGTGAATTATGGCATAATTACATATTTTTTCAATGTGCACAAATAAATTAAATTAATAAAAACTGTACAAGCAATTATTTTGGCGTACCACGACAATTGTTAAATTAATTTTAATCTGTGAATATTGTGAGTACTTACACAACGGTTAGAGTCATTAAAAAGTGCTATAAACGCTTTTCACCGCTTGCTGTATAGTGATTATTTGGGAGTCATAAAAGAGTGTAACAAACGTCTCTCAGGTTCAATCTCTAATACATTTCGAAGCAGCTGTTACGAGGTGTCTACAAACGTTGTATTAGAGCTTTCACCAAAACAATAAAGCTTGAGTTTAAATATGTATCTATAAACGTTGTATCTATAAAAGTTGCTTCTACTCCTATACCGCGTATACATATAATGCTGTAGTTGAACAGGTTCTCCAAATCAGTGTAAACAAGAGTTTTACAGAAGTTATAATAAACAAATTGTACAGTTATTATTCAGCATGCAGTTGAATAAAATCACAATGGAAGCGTTTCTTCAACAAGAAATTGATTTTGGGTAAACGTTTTACTGAATACGTTAGACAACACCTTTGTGTTGCAGTTGTATAGGTTCTCCAAACCAGTGTAAACAAGGGTTTTAGAAAAGTTGTGGTGAACACATTGTGCAATTATTATTCAACATGCAGCTGAACAAAATCAAAACGAAAGCGTTTCTTCAACTGGAAATTGTTACTTGGGTACCATTCCTCGAGAGGCTGCAAAGTTCACGCATCGTTGGCCGTTGTCATTCGATACGGCATGCAGGCTGTTTGGCCCGATTGCCGGTCTATACATTGCCTCCCGTCCTACCTGAGCGTTCATGTCGCCGCTGACGATTTTGACGTCCCGTTGCGAACAGCCGTCGTACACCTGCTCCAGCTGCGCATAGAACGCTTCTTTCTCGTCGTCGGGTCTCCCTTCGTGTGGACAGTGCACGTTGATGATGCTGTAGTTGAAGAAATGGCCCTTACTCCTCAACTTGCACATCCTCGTGTTGATCGGCTGCCAACCAATCACGCGTTGGCGCATCTTACCCAGCACTACAAAGCCGGTTCCCAGCTCGATGGTGGTGCCACAGCTCTGGTAGAAAGTAGCCACTCGATGCCCGCTTTTCCATACCTTTTGTCCCGTCCAGCAAAGTTCCTGCAGTGCTACGACTTCGAAGTTGCGTGGTTGAAGTTCGTCATAGATTAACCTATCGCAGCCCGGGAAACCGAGCGATTTGCAGTTCCATGTTCCGAGTTTCCAATCGTACCCAACTAACATTTTCAGCTTTATAAGCCAACTTTTCCAGCATTGTGCTGTAAAGTAGCTGATAAAAAGCTGCAGATACTGCTATAAGCAGAAGCTAGCAAAATAGTTTTGGAGAGCGTTTACTCAAGTTTTTCTCAACCATTATTCAATTTGTCATTCGCACTGAATTACAGCAGCCAACAAACGCTAATGTCACTTCTATGCAAATATTAAACAGCTTTCAAATTGTAGCTGAAAACAAAGCTAATAAAGTGAATATATTACTCATTTGATGGCTTCTATACAACCAACCACTCTAGCTGAATAACATAAACATCAAAAGTGCTTTTTCAACAACTACACAACCTGTACTCAGTTAATAAACTGTGTTAGCGCTACTTTGGAAGCATTTGTACAGTCAACTAAGTTTATTTTTGGACGTGTGCAGTTTTACAGCTTTTATTACTCGGCTCCTTTACAAAGGTGAAGTCACTAGTTGCGAAAAGTGGTTCATGTGCGCTATTATAAAGCCTCTACTCAACGGTATTATTGTAGAAAGTCAGGTATATTTGTTTACGCCAGTACAAAGTGTTGGCGTAGCGAAGCTCGTAGTGTCAAGGTTTGCCAATGCGGTCGTCTCGAGTTCGATTCCAGGTTCCGGTGCCGGGTAAATAATTTGGTGCTGTGCTTATAACTATTTCGATTAATTTGATTCTCACAGCAAACAAACTCAATCAATTCCTCCAACAAAGAAAAGCGTTAATAATATTTAACCAGGCTGCAAGAGAAAGCTGTGTAGTGATTATTGGATAACCGGGAAGAGGTTGAATAAGTGCCTTTCAAGTTCACACACATCTAAACAAACAGCAGGATAACAGCTGTATAGAAGCGTAAATGGAAATGCAATAAGAGCTTGCTCCAACCGTCCCAACAGCCATAAGTAGCTGACTAAGTTCGCCAGATTTGATTGTATAGAGGTTGAGTAAAGGCTACCTCATATCGTATAACGTTTGAATACAGCTTGAGGCTGTATCAATGAAATGAGTAAAACGTTTACATTGTGAAAATTGTTAGTTGGGTAGTCCTTATTTCGTCGCGTAGGTCTGTGCCGATTGTTCCGATTCGTATTTCTTTCTTCAGTATTTGCAACTTTATGTTTTTCCAGGCCGGCTTGTTGGGCCTGCCCCAACCCCCTGTCTCGCCGGGGGACCATCGTGCACAGCTCTGTTTAGAGTTCCACGCTGGCACTAGGACGGTGATCAGCCGCTCCTAACATGGAGAACAGACGCCGTTTTGAGCCGCACCTCCATGGTGAACAGACGCTCGGGTTTGCTGCCGAAGAACAAAAGAGACGGCGAATTCCCAAGCCTCAACTATTTACATCACATTGAAAATGTGAAAATGTGAACAGTTCACAACTCACCGAAAAGTAGCTTGAGTGAGGAAATGCTTATCGAGCAGCTGAGTTAGAATTTCTATCTCTGCTTTTGACTATATTTTTAAGATGTATTGTATAGTGACCAAGAATCCTCGGCTCTGTAAAACTAATTCGTTTGAGCCTTATCAAATAAATTAATTTAATAAAAAAAAAAACAATTAAGTCATTTAATTCAATTGCATGGTAGTTTCGTTTTTCACATTTAATCCGAATAATATTCACTGCGTCGGTTCGAGAGTTGCAACTGTCATACAAAATGAGTTCCCTGCGTTCAGATGCAAGTGCAAAATAAAATGTAACTGCCTGTTGAACGTACCGACGTGACTACTGTTAAGGCCCAAACGCAATGTGGACGGAAGCGGAACGGAAACGGAAAGTTTGACAGTTGTCACAAATGACATCAAGATGCCTAACCGAAGTCGATTTGATTCTAACTAGTTTTCAATCCGACAAGTAGGCTTACTCAGATCGGGCTTTTTCGCTGCCGCTGTCATTGCGTTTGGGCCTTTAGCAGTGATGATTACCTCCGGGTGAGCACGATCTCTCATCGCATCGTCTTACCTCTCGGTAAGTTTGACAGCTGTTCTTATTACTAAAAGCATGTTTACCGCGTACGGTTTATTATTCCTTTTATGTGAAATACATCGTTTCTTTAAATGTTTGACTTTTTCTTTAGTCCGCTTGTTTATTTCACCGTTCCGAATCCGAACCTGGTTTCGTTGGTCCGCTGCGCTGCTCCATCTGGTCGTGTCGTCGTCAACTACGTCGAGAAGCGGACATCGACCCGCCAAATTTCCATTTAAAATGCGTTGACCTTTTTTCCGTTCGGCTTTGCGCCCTCCCTCTGAATTTCGGAGAGAAATTGTCTGGATACTTGAACAGCCCGTCAGAAAGAGATGCTGCGAAGCTCTAACAATCAGGTGCACAATTGCGAGAATTTTGGCGTTCGTGCAATTCCACGATTCCGGGGGCAAAGTTCTGTACTAGCGGCTAGCTGAGGAATGTCCTAGCTTGGATCGTTCAATTCGAATCGACTTGTGTGTGTGGTAGATAGTGTTGGATATGGAAAAATAATAATAATTAAAACTAGAAACGTTAACTACACTCAAAGATAAATTAAATCATAAAAGCTTAAAAAGTATGCAGTTTCCCGCTTCACCTTATTGAGTCCGAGCCATGATTACTTCGGCAATAGACATGCATGATTAAAATCGAAATAATCTTTCCAGTATTAAATTTTATTCTTTTTGAATACTGATGTATAATCAAAAAAGATTAAAATTCAATCAAAAATTATTAAAATAGAATCTAAAATGATTAAAATTTATTCAAAAAAAGATAATCTACAATCTAATCAACCATGATTAAACTGGGATTAATATCAGATGCTTATTTTTTAATCATTCGATATGATTAAACTGAGTTTAATGTCAAATTGATTAAATTTCAAGCAAAATGGGAATAGTTCAATTTATCAGTGTAACGCCATACTCGATTTGAGTAGAATTAAGTTAGCGTGGAGCATTAATACGATGATTTAAATAAACGCACACACATACGCATGCGTGAACGAGCCGAGGCTTATGTGTTTCCGGCTTCTGCATGATTGAACTAGTCATTTGACCAAACTTGTTGCGCACGGTTCTGCATTTGCTTTCCGGATGGTCTTTGTTGTGATAAATGGCCGAGACAAGAGTGGTCGGTTTCTTATATCGTGTCGTGATGTGTTAAAACAGGTAGTTAGCGACATGAGAATCCCCAGCAGGATTGTTAAAATATTTCCCTTTCCGTTAGTGACAAGTTAGGAAAACTCTAGCTAGTGAAATGCAGTGGGCGGCAAAGTATGTGGATCCAGAAGTTCATGAGGTAAAGGTAGTAATTCCTAGACCACAAAATAGATCGACTTACTAGCGTGCGCGTTCGCGTGATGTATGATGGAATGGCGCTTTCGAGTCGCATTCGCAAAACTCGAACACCGCTCAGGAATCCTGCTTCCATTTCTCATGTCGAGTGGAAATCACTTGTCCCGTACTTTGCCATGTGGTTCATAACAGTGGCTTGTGGCCATGCCAGAGGAAGGTCATGCACTCGAACGGTCACTGCTTCACAATCCATAAATACCGGGTTTTTGAACTCACTCTTCGCATAGAGAAACGCGTGTTTATAGTTGTGTGCCTTTTCATAGCGCGAAGCAAATTCATTGTCTATCATCTCAATAAAAAACACAATTTCGGACGTTATGAAACTGAATGCATCTAACGTACGAATGTTAAAGCTTAAAATTGTTCTCGATGAATTTTTGCACTTTCCCCGCATTGGGGCGAACTGGAAGGACACTGAAGTCAATAACAAGTGTGTTTTTACGAACTACACTCATTTTCGCTACAATATTTCACCAAGCTAAGACTAGAAGGTCCCGAAAAACGTGCTCAATTTTTTGGCTTACCTCTGGTACTCTCTTCGGTCCCAAGCTAATCGATTCACCCCTCGAAACATAGGAAAATCCACGAACCCCTCATTTTACCTGTCAAACTTTCATAGCGAATCAAAACAAACATAGTGTAGTACTAGAATAGGGTACGTTAATCGTTTGCGTGGGACCAATAGGCTAGTCAAGTAGTGAGCCAATTTAAAATCGTTAGTTTCGTATTGATTGTTGATACAACCGCCATGTCTTTGGTAACGGTCAATCTTGAAAAACCATCATGCACCAGAAGAGTCCCCTCGCCTCGCCGATGCGTGCGGGAAAAGTTCCGAATGATTTACCTTTCTTCGCATTTACGTCAACGCACACATCAGTGCTGTCATGCCTTTTCAGAGATATAGAGAGATTTTTTTTCCTGAGGAGCATCGTATCCACTTTTTCCGCAACCCTCCGAGGCTCAATAAACCTTCGCTTTTATCAAAACAGCACATGCATGCGATACTTTTGCACAGGATGATACAAGGAGAGTCATCTGAGCATCCGCCCGTACTCTTCCTCAACCAAGGATTGCGATGCGTTGTGAGCGGGAGAGCACCACGACACTCTCCATTCTCTTTCCTGCTTGTTTACCACCCTCTATCTTCTCTCATTGCCTCCCGTACACGGCCAATGTGAGTTACTCAAAATTGAGTCGAATTTGACTCAACATTGCAAAACAAAAAGTGGGGTAACTCAGAGAATGATCTAAATTTTGTTCGATTTTACAGGTTTTTTTTTATATATTGCGTTTATTTTTCCAGGCTCATTTGCTGTAGCTTTGCGGAGCCGATATTCATTGTTTAGATAACAAAATTACTTAAAACTAACGTTAGTAAAGGGGGGAGGGACGATTACTCGCGGCTATCTCGAGGTTAGGGGTAACAAATTGTAACAATTGGATGGCAGGGTAGGGATTGTGAACACAAGGATTGAAGAGCAATGTGCTCTTGATCTCGAACTAAGCGACACTCTGATGAAAAAGACAAACATGGGTGTACACCGATGGGCAGCTAACAACTTGGGGGAACACAAGATGACACTAACTACTAGATCCTGAGATCTATCCGTTTTAAAAACACATAAATTAAATTCAAATAGTCGAGATCTCGGCTCGCCAAGACATCTCTAACGGATATCGCGGGTTGTTTTCCTCGGGCCCTGAGGGATGTGGATAACTCAGATCTGGGAACAACATGCTCGATATCGTGATAACCACTGCCACACGCACATAAATTGCTGTCTGAGAGCCCAATTCGATAGAAGTGCGAGTCTAACGAGCAGTGATTGGACATAAGCCTTGATATAACGCGTATAAAGTCGCGGCTCATGTCCAACCCTTTGAACCATGGTTTGTTCGACACCTGTGGGAGAATAGAATGTAACCATCTTCCCAATTCAGAATCATTGCATTTTTGTTGCCAACTGATGAGGACTTGCTGACGAGTAATGGGGAAAAATTCGTTGAAGGCAATTTGTCGCTCAAAAATATCGCCTTCCGTAGCGCCCACCTTAGCCAACGAGTCCGCTTTCTCATTACCCGGAATTGAGCAATCAGATGGAACCCAAGCTAAGGTGATAGTATAGGAGCAGTTAGATAAAGCACTGAACGAATAGCCTCCAATGAGCTAAGACTATCCGTAAAAATGAAATAATGGTGTGGGGTAGTGAGGCAATTCACTCTACTGCGTAAAATATAGCTGCTAGTTCCGCAACGTATACGGAGCATGTTTTCTGCTGTTTATAGGAGGCGCTATGTCTTAAATGTGATATGGCCGTAGACCGGATTTACTACTACTTGAAAATACGTCTTAGCTTGATGAGAGACAAACTTGGAATGGCATTTTATTTCAGACTATGAGAATACATTTATTTGTAGGTTGCTTCGATTATTCGTCGCTTGCTAGGTTTCTACCTCCAACACTCCTCCTTGACGAAAGAATCATGGCTGCATCTCGAAACCGCGTTTGCTTGATACGTTGAAGAGGCTTCGTCATCATGTCTGCAATCATATCGTTTGTTGGAAGGTACTGTGGACTGATGATTCCTTGCTCCTTCAGTTGACGCGCATAGTGGTACTTCGTGTCAACATACTTCGAACGTCGCTCGCTGGAGTTGGATTCGAGTTGCTTGATGGCGCTCTGGTTGTCCTCGTTCACAGTAACCGGAAACTTGGTGTGAATTCCCAGATCGTCGAATAGTCGTAATATCCAGCATAACTCCTTGCAGCTCTCCGTTATAGCAACGTACTCGGCTTCCGAACTGCTCAATGTTACGCAATCTTGTTTCCTGGAACACCATCCAATCATACCACCTGCATACCGGATCAGGTAGCCTGTGGTTGACTTGCGATCTTTGGTGTCACCAGCCCAGTCGGCATCTACGTACACCTCCAATTGCGTGGAATCGGCTCCCAGGATTAGCTCGTGGTCAATAGTACCTTTTAAGTACCTCAGGATACACTTCGCCTCCACCCAATCAGCCTGTGATGGGCAACTAGTTTTTCTCCCCAGGATTGAAACAGCTGCTGCAACATCAGGTCGAGTACACATGGCCACGTACAACAACCCACCAATCAAGCTGGCATTGTTGAGAATTAGTAGAAACCAGCAATACTGGCAACCCGGACATGTTCCACAGCAATGAAATAGTAGTTTCCCGTTCTCTCCCACAGCCATCGTTATCAGTTTTCCTTATCACTATCTAGGGCGCAAGCTAGATGAGGATAGGACTGATCGTACGCGATCGGTATTTCTCTCGGTTTTTATATTCACCACTGACCCAGGTTTTTATATTCACCACTGACCAGGGCACAGTCAGTTAGCTCTCGATTGTGCTCCTAATAGCAGTAAATAAATTAGCCTTTTTAATTCGATCTCCGTCGGTTAATAAATTGAAATTTTGGTTACACAAAAGGGTGTTCATCTTCGTAACTTCGACGCGAGTGTTTTACATGTGTCCGAACTAAGGGTCTCCTCCACGGTACCGGTAAGAACATTTTTGTTTTTCCTTCCATAGCCTTTGTAGGAATATTTTAGCTTGGACCACTACAGGACCAATCAGACCGAGGGGATCGAAAATTCGAGCAGATTCTGACAGAACAGTCCTTTTGGTGATAGGAGCTTCGGTATCGAATTTCGGAACACTGAAGCTAAAAGTGTCGGTAGCTGGCTTCCAAATCAAACCAAGAGTTTTTACGGAGGACGTCGATGAATCCAATTCAAAAGATATGCGTTCGTCTTGGAGATCAGTGGGAACACACGCCAGAAGTTCAGCGCTGTTTGAGCTCCATTTTCGCAGAATGAAGCCAGCCGAATTCGTCAGATCCATCAGCTCTTTCACGAGGACCTTGCCTTCGTCCAGATTGTCTGTGCCAGTCAAAATGTCGTCGACGTAGAAATCCTTCTTAACAGCCTTTGCTGCTGTCGGATGAGTGGTTTTACCTTCACTTCCCAATCGCTGAAGGCACTTCGTTGCTAAATACGGTGCAGAGCTTGTTCCATATGTGACCGTAGTCAGCTTGTACGTTTTGATGGGTTCATTGGGTGAACGTCTCCAGTAGATGCATGTGAGAAGAAGATCTGCACGGCAAACCTTTATCATTCTGTACATTTTTGCCACGTCTGCAACGACTACGAATCTCCGGAACCGAAAGCGTAGTGTAATGGAATGCAGATCATCTTGCACGACCGGTCCAACCATCAATCCGTCGTTCAGTGAAATCCCCGTTGAGGTCCTGCATGAAGCGTCAAACACGACACGAAGTTTGGTAGTCGTACTGTCAGGCTTCAGTATGGCATGATGTGGCAAATAATATGCTGGTTCTTCCTCTGCAGAAACTTCCTCCATATGACCCATAGACAAATACTCGTCGATGAAGTCACAATATAGATCCTTCAATGTGCTATTCGAAGTGAACCGACGCTCAAGCCCATAAAAACGTTTTAGAGCGCTGGTTCTTGAATCTCCAAGCTGCTGGATCACGGCTTCCTTTTTTGGGAGTGTAACTACAAATCTACCATCCTCATTCCGTGTAGTAGTTCGCTCGAAGATTTCTTCGCACATCGATTCCTCTACAGACATCGTGCTTCTGTTATTGCAGGATTCCAATTCCCAAAATTTGGTCAATTGTTCCTGAAGATCGAGTGCAGCACAAGGATGCGACACCGTCTGCGATGATATTGAAGAACTTCTAGGTACGCAACCAGATACAACCCAACCGAAGACTGTTTCTTGAAGTGTGGGCCCTTCATCGAAAAGCTTCATTCTACCATCAACCAGTAGATCGTAATAATATTCAGCGCCAATAATTAGATTTATTGGACCAGGTTCAAAAAACTCTGGGTCAGCTAGAGCCAAGTGCTCGGGAATCGATAGTTGCTGAACATCGACGTACTCGGTTGGTAGATTGGTAGTAAGTTTCGGTAGAACGTGCAGTTGAATGTTTTCCGAATACGAAGATATTTTGAGCGACCGTGGGAGTACTGTCGCATTCACCATCTTCGTTGATTTTGTCGAAGAACAACCGATGCCTGCTATAGACAGGTGATTGGCAGTTTCTGTCAGCTTGAGTTTTTTGCAAAGGTTCTTCGAAATAAAGCAATACTCGGAGCATGAATCGAGTAAGGCTCTTGCGAGTTGCACATTTCCATATTGGTCCGTTATACGCACCAAGGCGGTGGACAACAGGACTTGGCGTGATGCAGTGTGCAGGTTGACAGGCAATGAGTGTGTGTCTATTGAGGGAGTACGATCTGTGGTGGGTGGTGGGTGTGGATTTGTGCTTGCGATAGGGAAAGAGCTTGAGGAATGTCCTGTGTTTTGATTTGGTGTGGTTTGGTTCTGGGCGTGTGGCTGTGTTTGTTGGTTGTTCGATTTCTGTGTTCGATTCTGTTCTAGTGGGACGGAGGAACCATTCTGTGACGATGTAGCAGCTGCTCCGCCGTCTATTGATCCCATGTGCAAAAGCGAATGGTGCTTCCGCTGACAATGTCGACAGACACCCTTGGTGCAAAACCGAACCAGATGCGAAGGAGAAAAACAATTTAAGCACAGTCCACATTTCTTCACCTTCTCATATCGCTCAGACACTTTCAGCTTCAGGAATTTATGGCACTTGAACGCTGAATGCTGAGCTTCTCCACAGAAAGGACACTGGGTCGAAGAATGTGCTGAAGGGTGACTCACTGTTGGCTTCGGTTTTCGCGTCTCGAAGCTGGTGGGTTTCTCTGGAGCAATTGATTGAAGCACAGAACATTGGTTTCGTAAGAACAACAGCAA
This sequence comes from Ochlerotatus camptorhynchus, assembly GCF_037179485.1. Lineage (NCBI taxonomy): Eukaryota > Metazoa > Arthropoda > Insecta > Diptera > Culicidae > Ochlerotatus > Ochlerotatus camptorhynchus. The sequence continues at coordinate 858,762 of NW_027040813.1, forward strand.
ATCGTCGTACTTGGGCACCTCTTTGGAACAATGATGTGATTCCCAATGGCGAAGGGTGATGGAGTCGAGCCTTGAACACACCATGTGCACCAGTATTGTGCTCCATTTTGTGGTATCCTCTCCGATTTTTTCCATCATCTGTAGATTCCTGTCGTATTCGCTGATGAGATGATTCAATGCTTCGTAACTCTCTCGTTTCATCGGTTCAACAGCGAAGAGGGCATCGAGATGTGCTTTGACTATGAGTTTTTTATTTTCATATCGCTTTTGCAGGAGATCCCAGGCAATCGAATAATTTGCAGATGTCATCTCCAGTGACCCGATCTCTTGCAATGCTTCAGCTACAAGTGAAGATCGCAAATAACTAAACTTGTCCATGTCAGATAACTGACGATTTCGATGGATCAAGCTTTGAAACATGTCACGAAATGTGACCCATTCACGAAGGCGACCACTGAAGTTTGGCAAACGCAATTCTGGTAGTTTCACCGTTGATGTAGGTGCATTCTGGTTTGGAACTACTGGAGTGTTTGCAGAAGACGATCCGGGGGTCATCTCATCCTGGAGAGACTGCAACGACGACTTCAACTCACAATAGTTATCTTCAGTTTGCTGGATTAATTCCTCGCTTTGCTGGCTGCGTCGTTCAGCAAGCGCTTCCAGGCGAGCGGTGCATTCAGCTGAACCTTCCTTTGACTCGGCTACCTCTTCCTCATCCATTTCATCCGAAATCTGATCGATCTTTCTCCGAATCGTGTAGAATTTCTTCATCGTTGCTTCTAGCATCTCCAGTCTGGTGCTGATCTGACTAAAATGCCTCTCCTTCTTGAATCGATCGATGAATTTTCTTACGCCGTCGAAAGTGTTTTTAAGCTGCCGTTCTTGCCGTCGAAGATCTTTCAGTTCACTAGCCATTTTAAAAAGTTCACTCTCCAACAGTTTATCAATGAACACTCACTTTCAACGTTTATAATGTACACTAGTCCAGTCAAAATTTTGCCTGAAGTATTGCAATAATTTCAAGTTCACTTTGCTTCACTATTGTCACTATCCACTATCAACTGTAAATTTTATAATCCGCGATTCGCGATTCCTCAACGTCCCACGGGTGACAGAGACCGACAATTCTAACAATGTTGACTGCAGCAGGGGAACCAACCGAGCGAACAACAAGCCAAAAGTGAACGCCAGCAGAAACCAAGACCGTCAATCTAAAGGACATAAGGACAAGATTCCCAGAAGAAAATCGCATGCAATTGAAAGATAATTGATTGGCATTTTCAATACCCTTTTTATTACCACTTTAAACCCACTTTCAATTGGTACGCATCTCATGCATGATGCCACCACAGATCACAGAATTTCATGCGAATTGTACTTCCCTTTTGCTTGCCAACTCAATCCTTGCAATCCGTCCTTCCTTCCTATGATCCTGGTTCGCTCCTCCAGTCCTCCAGTTTGTTCCTTCCGATTCCAACAGCTGCTACTGCTTCAATGCGCGTGGACGCTTTCCGCCGAATAACAATGGACGATTTGATGGCACAAGTGCACTGTCCTCCAGATCACAATGACCGTTGAACCTTTTCTTCACAATTTCTTCTGGATCACTTCGATGGCGGGTACCAGAGCCATTTCAACAACGTTCACGATGGCTGATACCGACGCCACTTCTATTATGCGCACTTTTATTGTCCACGATACTGTTCAGCATCGTCCACTTCAGTACTATTGTCCACTTCTAGGTCCGATTTTCTCGGGATTCTCCAATCCAACGATCCACCGGTCCCGTATCCGGTTCGAAGGACCAAAAATGTTCTTACCGGTACCGTGGAGGAGACCCTTAGTTCGGACACATGTAAAACACTCGCGTCGAAGTTACGAAGATGAACACCCTTTTGTGTAACCAAAATTTTTCATAGAGATGACTCATCAAAAGTGCTGCGGAGAGTTCTAGCCGTGGTATAGATTGAGTCTTCTTCTTTCGCTTGAGATCTTCGAGTGGTGCAACTTTCGACTTGGCAGTAATCAGTCGAACAGTAATCGATCCGTCAGTGGTAACGCAGCGGAGAAACAAGCATGCTCCATATGCTACTTGCGAGGCATCGCAGAAACCGTGTACTTCTACAGTGGCTAGGTCTTGAGTGAAGGAAACCCATCGAGGTACAGTGAGAGTGTCCAAAGCCATTAGATTACGACGATATTCCAACCAGAAATTCTGCAGATCCTCAGGTAATAAGTCGTCCCAGCCGCATTTTTTTTTTGTGGGAGAGAACGGGAAACTACTATTTCATTGCTGTGGAACATGTCCGGGTTGCCAGTATTGCTGGTTTCTACTAATTCTCAACAGGCATACTGATGGTTATTGGGCAGCGGGATCTCCTTCTTTGGATGTAGGTGGCCTGGGTCCAATGGTATAGCGGATGGCTTCGCGTTTTCCAAACCGAATCTGGTCAGAAGCTTCTGGATGTAGGCTCTCTGACTTAGTGCAACGTGTTTCTCGGAACGGAAGACCTGGATACCAAGGAAGTGCTGGATATCCTCGAGCGACGTCACCGTGAAATATTGGTTCAGCTCATTAACGATGGCCTTGTAGTCGTTTTCAGTCTCGCATGCTATAATGAAATCGTCAACATATACAGCAATATAAGCGATTTTACCTCTGTTCTGCATGACGTAGAGACAACAATCGTTCTTGGACGGCTTGAACCCCATTTGTATCAGCGTTTTGTCCAATTTGTGGTTCCAAATACGGGCGGCTTGCTTCAACCCGTACAATCCTTTGCGAAGACAACAAACCACGTTTTCTGCATCCGCTGTGCATCCAGGAGGCAACCGCATGTAGACGGGTTCTTGTAGCTCACCATTCAAGTACGCTGTCTTGACATCTGCATGTTTGATGAGAAGTTTCTTCTGGCAGGCGACGGAGAATAGTGTCCGGTACGTTGTTTGCTTCACCACGGGAGCAAAAACTTCGTCGTAGTCGACTCCATATTTCTGCGTAAATCCTTGAGCGACAAGTCGCGCCTTGTACCGGATGACCCTTCCATTCTCGTCCGTTTTCTTTTTGAAGATCCAGCGACATCCAATGGTTTTCTTACCAGCCGGCAGCATGGTCAACTCCCACACGTTGTTCTCGTACATCGATTGCAATTCATCCTGTATGGCTTGCTTCCACATGTCTTTCTCCGGACCAGTCACAGCTTCTTGATAGGTGCCCGGCTCGTCATTGTCGTGATGTGCAACCCGACTGTCGGCACAGTAGCGTTGAGGTGGAATACCCTTCGTCACCCTGGTTGATAGTCGCTGTGTACCTACACCTTGCTCTACGTGGATTGGTACCGGCTCCTTCTGTGACTCACCTCCATCGAGTGCTTCTGCTTCATCAGCATCTTCGTACAGGCTTTCATCCGAATGTTCTTCAACACCGTGGAGATCTTCCTCTTCCATGATTTCACGATCGATTGCTGGTTCAGGTTGTCTCTGCTCCTCCGGTGTATCCGTCTCACTACGGTTTTGATTGAATAGCGATAACGGAAAGAATAACGTACCTTCGTCCTCTGTGGAAATTTCCCCCTTGTCGATCATCGAAGGCAGGAATCGGGCATCCCGGCTAATCGTCACTTTGTTCGTCTTCATGCTGATGAAATGCCACGCTTTGTGTAGCCGACAAAAGGAAGAATTACGTATGCTGATGTTCCGAACGCTTGCAGGTTCGAAACGTCCGGCTTGACTCCATGCCAAATCTCGTACGGAGTTTGATTAACCGCTTTCGTTGGCAACATGTTTTGCAGATGACTTGCTGTGTTGATTGCTTCTCCCCAGTAGCGATTATGGATACCTGCTTTCAAAAACATACACCTGGCCATCTCCACCAAGGAACGGTTCTTTCTTTCTGCGACTCCGTTCTACTGCGGTGAATATGCTGCCGTAAATTGTTGCGTGATACCTTCACGCTTGAGGAACGTCATGATCTTCGAGGCACGATATTCGCCTCCCTGGTCGGATCTCAGTACATTCGGCGGTCTGCCAAACTTCGTCTTCATTTTCTGCACATAGTCCTGGATAGCGTCAAATGTTTCTGATTTTTCTCGCATCAGATACAGCGTTGTGTACCGGCTGTGGTCGTCAATAATTTGGAAATGGCAGTCGTGCCATCTTTCCCTGCAGACAGGTCTCACAAGGCAAAACCAAACCATACTGCTTAATATTGATGCCCGTCGCCTATTGTCGTTGCTGTAGTTCTTGGACTGCCTTGACATCACGATGACCGAGCTTACGGTGCCAGTCATGCAAACAGTTCTTCTTATTGCAATGCTCAATTGCCGCACCCACGCGTTCCTCCATCTGCAAGTGGTAGAGACCGTTGCTACGCCTTGCTGCAGCCGCAATCCGTATACCTTTGACAATCGTACAGCCATTAGACGAGTTTCCCGACGGAAACGAGGTTCATATCCAGATCTGGGACGTACAGGACACCTTCGCTTCGCTGTCTTTCCCGTAGCAATGGATCTGGCAGTTCCCCACACCTTTCACGAATGCTTTCTTCCCATTAGCGACAGTAACGAAACTTGGAATATCATCTCGTGGTTTCTCAACGGATCCGATAAACTTTCGATTGGCGCACATGTGGGAGCTGGCTCCAGAATCCACGATCCATTTCGTCACTGGTCCTTCACGAGCGCTGAAAACGAAATCCTCTCCAGTGGACTCCGTTTTTCTTGAATTTGCCTGTTGCTTGGCAAACTTCTTGGTTTCCTTGGCAACCGATTTTTCACTTTGAGAAACTTCATCCTGGCTCTGCTTCTGCCAAATTATACAGTCTCGCTTCTTGTGGCCGACCTTCTGGCAGTGGTGGCACACAATGGATTTCGATTTCCCGGCCACCTACAATACCGCTGAATCCTCCGGAACAGTCCCTTTTCGCTTCTGCACCTCATTGATAATTTTATCCTTTACAAGGGCCAGCGTCAGCTCGTCCTCCGACCGATTTTCGAGTGTAGTCGTCAGCGCGTCGAAAGAGCTTGGTAGACTGCGGAACACCAGGATTACCTGCAAATCGTCGTCGAGCTTCGTACCAGCGTTGGCCAGTTTTTCAAACAAACTCTCGAATTCTACCAGGTGGTCCTCGATGTCGTCTCCTTCCTGGAACTTGAGATCGCAAATCCGCTTCAGCAGGTGAACCTTCGACGTTAGTGATTTCTTTTCATGTTGCTTCTCCAGATTCTTCCATACTTTCTTTGCGGTTTTCGTAGCCCGGATATGGCCGTGTTGACTCCTGCTCAGCAGCAGCCCAATGGTCGCACGCGCTTTCTGATCCCCTTCGTCCCAGGCAATCAGCTCCGCCGCGTTCGCTCGGTTTGCAGCCTCTTCCGGCTTGACTCCGGGCACGATGTACTTCCATAGCCCTTCGCGAACCAGCAGGAATTCCACCTCCAGCTTCCAGGTTTCGTAGTTTTCGTTCGTCAGCTTCGTTATGTTAAAATACAATTTCCAATTTGTAAGAGGGCATATAGGATGGTAGGCACGTTGCTTTTCCAACGCGAGGTTACACACACACTGACACCGCAGAGGCAGCCGATGTGCCACTCGGTACATAAGAAGAGAGAAGTATATAATAGAAGTAGTCAGGACCGTTTATGAGTCGCTAGTAGAACAGGACCATGAAATGTAATACACTCAATGTAAGCATAACAATGTATCTGATATCTTATAAATACCTTTTGATAATAGAGAATATTAGTTGTAGGAAATATTCCTAACTGCGTTCTCATTCTGAAGTGGTCATATTGATGACAGACTATTTGCGGGTAAAAGGAGAGCTTATCTCAGGAGGTGCAGATTCGCCTCTGAGAATTCTCATTGGATCAGGTGGTGATTTTCCCACTGAGTCTAAGTCAGAATAATTTCTGATAAACCACTGCTGCCCTCAGGTGGTGAATCTTCCCACTGAGTTTAAATATAACAGGTTATGGGCCCAGATGTGCCTGAAATCTGCAAATTGTTCTGATAGAGCTTTTTCTATAGGACATTTGTAAGGTTATTTTTGTGGAACTTGATCCAGACGGAGCTTTCTGTTGGACAAATTCCCATTAGATAAAGATAATTCTACTTTCCATTTACTACAGGTGCCGAAATGGAGAACAGAGTAAAAAGGGTGATTGTACCTCTTTTCAAAGGGGATGAAAAGTCATTCCCGTTTTGGAAAAAGAGGATGGAGCAACACCTGAAACAGGAAGGCATTTTGCATACGCTCGAAAAGACTCCGCTCGAGGAAGATTTTGCCCAACCGGTGGAAAATGAGACAGCTGAGCAAGAAGCTGCCCGAAAGGAAAAGTTACAAAAACGCATCAAAGAAGATGACGCCGCAGTAAATGAATTTTGGCTTGCGCTGGATGATGATGCCATGGGGCATGTATTCCAGTGCAAGTATGCGAAAGAAATAATGGACCGCCTGGTTGAGCTATACCAGAGGCACGGCGCCATCGTCATGTTGGGTCTACGCACTCGCCTATATACTTTGCGTACTGAAAGATTTGCATCGCTAAAGGAATTGTTCGCTCGTCATCAAGAACTCGTCCAACAATTGGAAAGTATGGGTGAAGTAGTACCACAAAGCGAGGTGATTCATTCCCTGCTCGTGGCCATACCGGATACCTACAAGCACGTCTTGGGTGCGCTATCAGTGATTCGCAAGGAGGAGCTATACCTGATGTCAAAGGAACAGCTGCAGAGGATTTTCCTGGATGCGGAGGAATCGACGAAGAAGGACGAACCAAAAATCGTGAGCCGAGGAGGAAACCATCCCGTCGCCATGGTGGGAACAAGTGCGAGCAATACCAGCCGGAAGAAGAAGACCGTGGTGTGCTTCGAGTGTAACAAAGTTGGACACAAGAAGAGGAACTGCTATCTTCTGCGTCGTCGGTTGGCTGTGGAACGTGAAATGGAAAGGGTGAAATTGGACAACACAGGAAACGGAAGAAACATCGGCACTCGTGAGCAAAGAGGAAACGGTGGCAATCAATACAGAAGAAATCATGGCGTCACGTTGCTTACAAGAGGAGAGGAAGCGTATGGTGTGGAAAAAGGTGGTAACCGGAACAACGTAGCTTTGCTTGCGAGACAAGAGGGAGCATTCATGGTGCAAGTCCCTTTGTCGTCGCGAAATGCAGAGGCTGATGACGAGGATGTCCTTCGCAACCAACGGGTGCGCGAGATGGATCTTGCCTCAATGCCGGTGAAATTTCCGATCATACTCGACTCGGGTGCTACTCGACACATGGCGCATGATATCATTCTGTTCAATCGATTGTGGGATGCTCCAGAGCTGAGAGTCGGCACGGCGAAGGACGATGCTGTTCTGAAATGTAACAGGATGGGAAATATCTCGTTGAGAAATAATAAACGCCAGCGATTGGAACTATATAATGTGCTTTTCATTCCTCAGTTGAACGCAAATATCCTTTCTGTAGCTCAATTGGAAGAAACAGGTAAGTCGATTGTTTTCAGGAATGGAGGAGTTGAAGTCTTTGATAAATTTGGCAGAATCTTGGTGACAGGGAGGAGAGTCAATGGACTCTATCACCTGGAGCTTCACCCGGATCGTGAGGCTAGAGTGTTCTTAGGAAAGATTCTGGAGAAGCACGAATTATGGCACAAAAGGATGGGACACTTGAATGAGATGAGTCTATTGAAGATGGCTAAATTTAACATGGCTGAGAGGTTGGATATCGAACCATCAATCATTGAGAGGGGTTCAATTGTATGCAAGCCGTGCATAATTGGAAAACAAACCCGGGAGTCATTTGACAATTTATTCAAGGTTAGGTCCACTAGGCCTTTGCAGTTAGTTCACTCTGATGTTTGTGGTCGCATGGCAGAGAGTACCTATGATGGGCATGAGTATTTCGTGACATTCATAGACGATTACACTCACTTTGTGGTAGTGTACCTAATGGAATATAAGAGTGAAGTCTTAGAGAAGTTCAAGCAGTATGAGGCTCTTGCAACGGCACATTTTTCTGTCAAAATTTCTAAATTGAGAACGGATAACGGGGGTGAGTACTTCAGCAAAGGTTTTCAGACTTTTTGTGCTGAGAAGGGTATCCAAATGTTGCCAACTGTTCCCTATACTCCCCAGCAAAATGGGGTGAGTGAGAGGATGAACAGAACTTTGATGGAGAAAGTGAGGACAATGATGCACGAAGGAAACGTTCCTATGTATGTACCTGTGGGGTGAAGCATTGTATACCTCAACTTTTCTCACAAATCGTAGTGTAACAAGTGCTTTGAGCGATCTCAAGACTCCGTGTGAAATGTGGTTCGGAACTAAGCCAGATTTGGGTTACATAAGAGTGTTTGGATGTGCTGCTTATGCTCACATTAATAAACATCTTCGTTCCAAATTGGATGGAAAAAGCAAATCGCTGACTATGGTAGGATATGCACCATCGGGCTATCGGTTGTGGGATGATGATGAGAAGAAGATTGTCGTCTCAAGAGATGTAATTTTTGACGAGTCTGCCTTCAAATTCCATACAGTTCAACCGAGTGGCTATTTGGATAGCACAAAGGATTTTTGTGTGGCTGATGTTCCAGTTCCTTCAAGGGTGCTTGCACCGATAAATGACATGGAAGTCCCAGATGATCGTGATGATACTGACGAAGAGGAGTTCGTAGAAGCGGAGGGCGATGGGAATGATGATGGTCCAGGAATTGGTGAAGTTGTACCGAACGGTCAACGCCATAGTCAGAGGACAAGTCAACGCCCAACCTGGCTCCGTGATTATGAAACCAGTTTTGTAGTATCACACTTGTCAGGGGAAGTTCCGCAAAGTGTCGAAATTCTGAAGAAACGTGATGACTGGAACCAATGGAAGCGTGCTATTGACGAGGAATTAACAGCTTTGCACGATAATGAGACGTGGAGCATGGTTAAAGAAACTCCTAAGGGAAGGAAACCAATCAATTCAATGTGGACCTTCTCGATCAAGCTTGAAAACAATACGCCTCGGTATAAAGCTCGCCTGGTTGCCAAAGGTTGTTCGCAACGTCCAGGATTGGACTATGGCGAAACTTTTGCGCCAGTGGCGAAAATGACGACAATTAGAACACTTTTGTCGATTGCCGTTCAGGAAAAATTATTCATCCATCAAATGGATGTTAAGACGGCATTCCTCAATGGAATATTGGATGAGGAAATTTACATGAGGTTGCCATCGGATGAAGATGGAATTTCCAAAATTTGCAGATTACATAAAAGTTTGTATGGTCTTAAACAGGCCGGGCGTAGCTGGAATTTAAGATTCAACAACATCATCAAAGGTCTGGGTTTCAAGAACACTGAATCAGATGTTTGTCTGTACATAAGCCGGGATAAGAATCTGTACGTAATTTTATACGTCGACGACATCCTGATATTCGGAAGGGACATGAGGGACGTGAATTGGATCAAGGCTGAATTTTTCAAGCATTTCAAGATGAAGGATTTAGGTGAAGTGAGAAACTTCCTTGGCCTAGATATCCAGTATTATGACAAATGTTTGACGATTTCCCAGAAAGCCTATGTAGAGAAAATATTACATCAATTTGGAATGCAAGATTGCAATCCTATTTCTACCCCAATTGATCAGCATTCCAGGTGGTCAAAAACTGAAGGACAATTGACCAATGAACCCTACAAGGCTCTATTGGGTTGTCTCCAGTACCTGGCATTGATGTCACGACCGGATCTATGTTATGCAGTAAATGTGTTTGCTAAATTTCAGAGTTCGCCACAGGACATCCATTGGACGGGACTCAAACGAATTCTCAGATATCTCCAGGGAGCTAAGGAGATGCACCTGGTGTACAGAAGAAACGATGGAGCTCCACTCGAAGGGTTTGCTGACGCAGATTACGCAAACGACGAGGATGAACGACGATCAATCTCAGGATTCCTGTTCACTGTGTATGGTAACACGGTCTCTTGGTCAACGAAAAAGCAAACAACAGTGGCCCTATCAACAACGGAAGCGGAACTCATGTCACTTTGTGGAGCAACCAAGGAGGGAGTATGGATATCTAATTTATTGCGTGAGATTGGTATCGAATCGGTTCCATTCACCATAAATGAAGATAATATTCCATGCATAAGAATAGCAGAGGAACCACGAAGTCATCAAAGGACGAAGCATATTGACATCAAATACATGTTCATACGAGAACTAATTCGCGAGAAGAAGATTGCACTAAAATATGTTTGTAGTGAAATGCAGAAAGCAGACATTTTTACGAAGCCCCTTTCTCGTCATAAATTTGAAAGATTAATTAATTTGCTAAATTTGAAAATTGAGGGGAAGTGTTAAAATACAATTTCCAATTTGTAAGAGGGCATATAGGATGGTAGGCACGTTGCTTTTCCAACGCGAGGTTACACACACACTGACACCGCAGAGGCAGCCGATGTGCCACTCGGTACATAAGAAGAGAGAAGTATATAATAGAAGTAGTCAGGACCGTTTATGAGTCGCTAGTAGAACAGGACCATGAAATGTAATACACTCAATGTAAGCATAACAATGTATCTGATATCTGATAAATACCTTTTGATAATAGAGAATATTAGTTGTAGGAAATATTCCTAACTGCGTTCTCATTCTGAAGTGGTCATATTGATGACAGACTATTTGCGGGTAAAAGGAGAGCTTATCTCAGGAGGTGCAGATTCGCCTCTGAGAATTCTCATTGGATCAGGTGGTGATTTTCCCACTGAGTCTAAGTCAGAATAATTTCTGATAAACCACTGCTGCCCTCAGGTGGTGAATCTTCCCACTGAGTTTAAATATAACACGTTATTCCGGATCTTTCCATCTTGAACTTCTTCGGGCCCAAAACCTCTTAAATGTGATATGGCCGTAGACCGGATTTACTACTACTTGAAAATACGTCTTAGCTTGATGAGAGACAAACTTTCCAAATAAGAAACATTCGTTCCATATTGTAGCTTAGGGTATTTCCGTTGATGTCGTATATAGTTTTTATATAGTACTAGCTTGGTGTGCCCGGTCTTGCTCGGGATTCAATATTAGCTTGAGTTTATGCGCCGATTTAAAAAAAAAGCATGCTATATTGTACGTACCCCCCCCCCCCTATTACATAAGGGGCTACCCTCTATGATTATCTCGTTATACCCCCACACTCGCCCCCACATGCTAATTTGGTTCCATTTGCTTGATTAGTTCTCGAGTTATGCAGAAATGTCTGTTTCATTTGTATGGGAGCCCCCCCCCTCTCTTACAGAAGGGGGAGGGATCTCGAACCATCATAAGAACCTTCCACGGCCCCAAAAACCCCTGTATACAAATTTTCACGCCAATCGGTTCAGTAGTTTCCGAGTCTATAAGGGTCAGACAGACAGACAGACAGACAGACAGAAATTCATTTTTATATAGATAGATGTGCTACATATTTTACAAAAATATTAAAAAACCATATTCGTGTTTTTCGCCTTTTTGAAAAAGTACTCAAACCATCACTTATGAAATGTATTTCCGATACAGCCATCACAAATTCAATGTTGTATTCTTATTACTTATGGAGTTTTCTGATTATATACTCATTCAAAGTTTCATATTTAAAAACTAAATTGTTTGAGTTTCACTCATTTTTTTCAACATTCATCGAGCATTATCAAAGTAACCCCAAATCAAAAAAACTGAAGTTCGGTCACAAAATTAAAAAAAATATTGCAAATGTTTAAATTTTCGTTCAACACATTACTAACCAATTGACTCTTGGATCCTCAGTACTTGTTTTAAAAATATAAAATTTGAAAAACACTCATTGCTATAAAAATGAATTGGAATTTAATTTAAAAAACTATCAATGTTACCCCGTTTTACGGTACCTTAAATGCGACGCAAACAAACTGTGGCAATTGCCTGTTTTTCTGCTAGAAATACGATTGGCCATTTACCCAGTCACTGAGTTACTCTCATCGGCCGTGTTGGCATTTTCCAGAGAACTTCAGCATCCACATGCGAGTGATCAACGATCCACCCAAAGGAGGCTGGCTCGTCGGTGGGCTCTTAGGTCGGTGGGTGGTTGGTGGGAGAGTGAGCTTCGGGAAAAATTTCCCATTGTTTTGGTTCTCTCGCTCTCGCTCTTGGAATGCAAATTCATACGGGCAGATAATGCGAGTTTGTTTACGAACGAAAATGCAAACAATCCGAGAGAGTGAGCGCGAGTGGGAGAGGTAGAGAGCAGAATCTGCTGTGTGTTGGTCTTGAGTTATGCCACGTGCGCGGCGCTGGTCTGGCGAGAATGCGATGCAAACGAGTTGACGCGCGCCATCCTTTTACGATCCCTCTATCACGTGGCTGGCAGTGTGGTGGTTGTGTTTGGATCACTTGTTTGTTGACATCGTCGCTCATCCTCTCCGTTGAGTCGGGAGTATTCTCATCAGTTCGTCGTGTGAGTGTGAATGATGTGCTCTGGCTGGCTGCACATGATGTGTTTCACGTTGGGATTTTGGAGATGCCGAGTGGTACCTAAGTAGTACCAATGCTGTTCTCGTATAAAAGTGCGAGAGCATTAGATGGGTTTGGTTCGGTGGAGTGTGGATTGTTGCTGTCATTTGGGTGCTTGTTTTGCGCGCCCTTGCATAGGTGTATGTGCGAGCTTGAGCCGTTCGTTCGGATGCTGTGGCGCTCGGGGAGACCAGTCAGTATGCTCTCCCGCTCGCTGGATGGCGCTGTCAGCGCTGCTTAGCGTTACATAATTTATCTTTTTTCATTGGGTTCTGCTCTGAACGCTGATGCTGTTGGAGAACGTCACATAAAGGCAAAAGCTTGCTGCAAAGACGAGAGGCGCTGGTCGTCCTCGTTCTTCGACTTGATTCGTCCTAGAGGAAAGACATTTTTGACAACCCAACTGATAAGGGAGAGGCCGTTCGACAACGGCAAATGTACACATCTATAGATACGAGATAGGAGTGCGTGTGTGTATGCAGCAGTGTATACTTTGAGGCGTTTGCACTGTGTCTTTTCCCAAGGCATCCCGAGGAAGAGTGCAGAGTGTGTGCGATATAATCATTGTGGCGGAGGAGCCGAGAGACACGAGACGAGTGCGCAACCAAAGGCACAAGGAAACTCGAGAAGGGCAAACGAGAAGGAGAAATTTTCGCCTTTCAACTTTCTTTTCTCAAGTACACAAAAGAAGATTTTCCTTTTCTCCGCGAAATCGTGCAGAAAATCTCGAACAGAGGCATTTTTGTAGTTCCGTTTACGCCTGAAGCCATCGGGAGGGAAGTGTGTTTTACCGATTGTGTGTGGTTTCTGCAAAATGGTTGTGAAAAACGTAATCGCAGTGTAGAGAAGTCGTCATCCGAAATAGCAGCAGTGGCACAGCCTTCGACGAGGGAGAGGGAGTGCAGCCAAGATGAATTTATAAGTGAAAAAGGAAATACGCCCATTTCTGATATTTCCGTTTTTTGCCTGTCTCCTGACGGGCGGATGCTGGATGCTGGTGTCGGATGCAAAAATAGGTGCTGTTGTGTTGTGTATCGATGAAAATCGGAATCAAATTAGCAGGGAAAATGAATTTATTGGTTGCTTCCGTCGTGACGACGGTGCTGTTGCTTGGTTGCCTAATTTCTGGCATCGAGATGAAAAGCTACAAAGCGACGACGAACCGAGGCAGCGGGATCAGCATAGGTGGTAGCAGTAGCACAAGCAGCAGTAGTAGTGATAGCGGGAGCAGCAGTGCTGCTTCCGGAAAGGGTGCAACCCGTCCCAGTGCCAGACGGAACCAGCTGAACGTCGGCCTGCTGGTTCCACACACCAACTTCGGTCGACGGGACTATCTGCGCTCGATCAATACCGCTGTGGTTGGTTTGACGAAGGGGCGTGGACCGAAGCTGACCTTCCTGAAGGACCATGAATTTCAAACCACCAACATACACTTTGACATGATGTCGCTCACGCCAAGCCCCACAGGTAAGCCAGTTAAGCGTTCAACCGAAGGTTGAAGGTTGCAGTTTTACATGCTTCATTAACCACCATTATTCCCCACCTACCCTCCTTTCCGCTACGCTTCCTGTAAGTGCACCCCATCAGTTCTAGTGCATCAGTGTTTTTTTTCTTCTACAGTACAGGGCTGGTCCGATTTACCTGATGGTTCGAAATTGTGCATCTCGTAGAAACTCTATTTTGAAAACAAAGTCTAAGCTCAAAAAATTCAAATGTTTAAAGACTTGATTTTTCAAATGCACAATCACATTCATTTTAACCATGGTTCAATGTGTTCTACAGTTTGATTTCTAGTGTTTCAAACTTTGAAATGTTGATAATCTTTCCCTATCAATTCAAGTGTATTGCACATTGAATTACACTTCTGCTCAAAGCAGATGGATTTGAAGTGTTTTGCATTTCAATGCGATGTGAATTGCTTGTTCTGCAAGGTAAACATCGAACACATGAGTTGTGACTTCATCCTTATCAACCAGCATCATATATGAGAACAACCGTGGCCCAGCGAGATCGAACGAAGATAACGGCAGCAGTCCACCCCAACAGCCCAGGATCAGCTCCCAAATCAGACCCATTTAAAAAAGGCATGTGTCCCAACAAACATTTTAGGTGATTAACAGCTGAATAAGCTTATTTTTAGCTGAATAAGCCTATTTTTGGCTCAATAAGCTTATAATCAGTATCCAACGTTTGTTGCGGTAAGCTCTGCCCTCTGGCAGCTTTGTTTATATACTTGTCGATTCAATTTTGGAGTCGGTAAGAGCACCCGCACCAATGCGTTGCTAAAGCTATTTTAGCAACCCCCACCATAACACAGTAACTGCACTGGGGGTTGCTATTCAAGTGCTGGAAATAACAAGCTGCCTCTCGGTGAACAGCGGGTTGACAAATACAGCAATGCGATAGCAACCGGCCCAAGCGTTGCTATCCAGGGTGCCTTCCATTCATTTTGACTAAAAAAATGTTTTAAGAAATTATGGAATAATAAGATATTATGGAAATATTTTGATTGTGTAAACAACAAGAAAAGATTGTTAAGTTTGTATTTGACACATAATACCTGCCAATTTTGCTACATGAGAGACGCAATAAGCGATTTTGTAATTTATCTCACCCACTCTTCGCTCTTCACTCTTCGCGAAGAGGCGATCAGAAAAACGCTCATTGTGACTCTGTCAAAGCTAAATTTGCAGGTTTGATGGGTGAAACACAAACTTTACAATCTTTTCTTACTACTTACATATACAAAATATCATCATAATATCTTATTATTCCATAATTTCATAAAACATTGTTTTAGTCAAAATGAATGGAAGGCACCCTGTTGCTATCTATGAAATGTTTGTTTTGTTTTTCATTTGAACATTGTGATATATGAATAAATTTGGATTTGGGACAAAAACTGTGGACCCAAGGGACAGCAAAGCATTCCTCTGGAAGACCCGGAACATCTGCAAATGTGGAAAATTAGTAAAAAAGTATCTAGATTTTTTAAATCAACTTGTTGTTATACTGCATGAATGGATTTAGATTTGAAACCAGTATGTGCACTCTGGTGGCCATGGAACAGTTTTTCAAAAGATCCGGAACATCCGTAAAGGGGGCCAATCCGTAGAAAAGATCCTAGAGTTCCGTATTTTGACGTAGGACTACGTCTGTTATTTCTATATGGGGGTACACTTTAAGAAAACCGAAAATGGCACATGTAACAAAATTATGAAAGATTTTGAACGTTAATAACTCAGCTGCCCCTGGACCAATTTCAATAATTTTATCACCAATCGATCAGAAATATTTCTACGCATCTGTCAAATTTAAGACTTTATCATTTTTCAAAATGTCACTATTGAAAATTGCAAGAATGTGAAACTGTTGCTATGATAATTAAAATTATTACCAATTGCCAGCGAACAGCGATTTCCCCAACACAGATTTCAAAGTTGAATTCCAACAGGTCTCACCAAACGGTGTTTATTCAATCATCGCGTGGTGAGTAGTGGTGTTCTCCAGTACACAACGAAAGGCTGCCTGCAAGCAGCGAGCTGCAGCTCACATGAGCATCCATAGAAGGAAGAAGTAGCCGCACCGCTATTGATCGGAATCAGTAGCTCTTCGTGAGTCGCTGTAGGTCGTCTATGTCAAGCGCGTCATACTAAAGAGTATAAAGAGAGAGAAACACGCTCAAATTCTTTTTCTTACACAAAACACAAGTTCCTGCTGCAGTTAACAAATAAGATTAATTATATAAGACCACGTAGTCCTACGTCACCATTGCGTACAACCCCATAAGGCTGTCCCTTGTAGTTTTTTTTTATAAATCACTTATTTTGATGCTACATTAATGAATTTGGATCTGGGAACTTCACGATTCACTTATTCTGAAGCTACATGTATGAATTAGGATCTAGAACTAGCATATGCAATCAGGTAGCAGTGTGGTTCTCTGGAAGATTTTGAACATCCACAAAAGTAGTCAATTCGCGTAAAAATCCTAGTTATATTTTGACTTCCCTGAGTTTTTGAATCTTTACTGAAGTTCATTAATTTTTCTATTGTGAAATTTTAATCATATTTATAAAATTTTCTGAAGACCTCTCATCCACGAAGTTCTGGGACCTTCCTAAAATATAATGAAATCACCAAAAAATCTATATACTTTTCTGAAGGTCTCTAGACGTTCTTGAAGATTTCTGAACATTTTAAAATATCTCGCGATTTTCTTGAAAATAATCTGATCGTCGCTGAAGTTTCTGCATTTTTTTTTGCAGTTCTTTAAACTGCATTGAGTACCATGGAACTTCCTTAAAATGATCTCACATTTTCCTGATGCTCTTATGTTTCTGAAATTTAAGGTCTTGGTACTTTGATGAAGTTTCTGAAATTCCCTTAGTTTCTTGGAACTTCTTAAACATTCTTCAATTTCCATGAAATTAGTTGAACTGTTCTTAGTTTCTCTGATCAATCCTTCTGCTCTCGAAGCATTCCTGAGTACTTTCAATTCTATTGAAGTTCTTGGTATTACCCTGAACTAAATAGAACTGTCAAAACAAAATCTCGAATTTTTCTCAAGTTTATGGAATTTATCGGAATTTATCGCACCTTGCCCATACAAATCATCGAACTGCCCTGAAATTCTGGAATTTCTTGAATTTCACAAAGTTGTGAAGTTATTGGAAGTGCTCTGAAATTTCCTAAAGCTCTCTTGTCTATCTTCTTTGAGGTACTTGGAGGTTTTTTAAAATGTAAATTTTCCTCAAGTTATCTCCACATCTCTGAAATTATTTTGACTTCTCTAAAATCCTCTTGATATCTCTGAATTTCTCAAATTTTCTTAAAAGCTCCTGCAGTTTCCTGAACTAATTTGAAAATCCTGAAGTTTGCCTGACGTTCACCAAAATTTCCAGAAGTTTTTGGAACTTCCCTTTTGTTCCCGCAGTTTGTCCATAGAGGGCTAGAAGGTCCCGAAGAAACGAGCTCAACTTTTTGGCTCAGCTCTGGTACTCTCTTCGGTCCCAAGCTAATCGATTCACCTCTCGAAACATACGAAAAACCAATAACCCTTTATCTTATCTGTCAAAATTTCATAGCGAATCAAAACAAACATTGCGTAGTAATAGAATTTCGACTAGAATGAGGTACGTTAATCGTTTGCTTGGGACCAATAGGCTAGTCAAGTAGTGAGCCAATTTAAAATCGTTAGTTTCGTATTGATTGTTGGTTTGCCTATGAAACTTCCTGAAATTCTCAGTACTTCTTTTCATTCCTCAAACTCTCCTGAAGATCTGTATTGTTTTCTGAAGTTTACGGAACTTCCCTTATGTTTTCCTGATGATGTTCCTGGAATTGTTCAGAAATTAATGGAACTGCCCAGAAGATCTTTAAATTTCCCTTTAAACATGGATCTTCTCTGTGTAGCTTTCTTAATGTTTTTAAGTTCATTCCCTGAAGGTTTTTTTTACTTTCCTTAAATTTTCCGAACTTCTTGATAGTTTCTTCTATTTTACTGAAATAAATGGAACTGTTATAGAGTTCTCGAAACGAACCTAAAGTTTTAGGAACGTCCCTCAAGTTCACACAATTTTCCTGATATTGATGGAACTACCCTAACATTTCCAGAACTTACCCGAAGTTCACGTTAAGGCCCAAGCGCAATGACAGCGGAAGCGGAACGGCAACGGCAGCGGAAAAGCCCGATCTGAGTAAGCCTACTTGTCTGATTGAAAACTAGTTAGAACCAAATCGACATCGGTTAGGCTTCTTGATCTCATTTGTGACAACTGTCAAACTTTCCGTTTCCGTTCCGCTTCCGTCCATATTGCGTTTGGGCCTTTACTCATAGGTCTTTAAGCTTAAATTTTCATGAATTTAATGGAACTGCTCTGAAGTCTAGCCTGAAGCTCTTGATCTTCGCTGAAGTAAATTTTGGAGCTGTCAAAACTTACTCCTAAAGATCTTTTAACTTCCCCACATTTCTATCAATTAGAACTTCTTAAAGGTTTCAATATTTATTGATACATTCACAAGCTAAAATATGTAATCTAGTAATCCAAGTAGGCATCCGAAAATGCCTTTATGCCTTTTGGTGCGTAACTTTTATAAGATGAGCATACGAAGATCGATATTTCAATCTTTTTTAAGAATTGACCACTTTTATGGATGTTCCGGATCTCCCAGAGGACCGTTTCGTGACCACCAGTGTGCGCATGCTGGTCCCAGATTCAAATTCATTCATTTAGCATCACAACAAGTGATTTAAAAAAAAAATCGCTGGACTATTCGGATCTTCCGGAGGACCGTTTCTTGAGAACCTGGGTCTGTAGTTGGATCTTAACCAATCAATCTTCAGTCTTCATGGTTAGGTATATCAATATTGTCGAAAAAACAATCTTGAAACTCTGTGATCACTTTCAGTTCGAAGTTCGACGATAAGTTTAGCAACCATTGGTGCGAAAGCCGAAAACGTAAATTCTCAATCGTGATAGCAACGACCGGTGCGTAAACAAGTTGCTAACTAAAATAGCAATGGCTATAGTTGTCAAACTAGCATCCCGAATAGCGACGCATTGGTGCGGGTGCTCTAAAGTAGAAGTCGATAAAGTAGAATATTGTACAACATTGAACCATCGAGGTAACTCTAAGACCAGAAGGTCCCGAAGAAACGAGCTCAACTTTTTGGCTCAGCTCTGGTACTAGCTTCGGTCCCAAGCCAATCGATTCACCCCTCGAAATATAGGAAAATCCACGAACCCCTCATTTTATCTGTCAAACTTTCATAGTGAATCAAAACAAACATAGTGTAGTACTAGAATTTCGACTAGAATGGGGCACGTTAATCGATTTGCTTGGGACCAATAGGCTAGTCAAGTAGTGAGCCAATTTTAAATCGTTAATTGCCATCGGTTGGTTTAACTTCTGCCATCCGATTTTGTACAGCTACCTCACCTCGTCCACTTTGCTCACCGCAGCATGCCAGATTTTAAACTGCTTCTCGCTTCCAACAGTTTTTCGGGTCTTCTTCAGGTTCCGTTTGACGATGGCTCAATATTTTTTGATTGGGCGGAGCTCTGGGATGGTTCTTGTTCTTAAACACACACCCTGCATGTTCCGTAATGGCAGGATCCAAATCCGACCAAAACAGCACGGAACAATCGTGTTGCTTCAGAAAAGGCAGCAGACGTTTTTCCAGACACTCATTGACGTAAATTTCCTACACACTTAGAAAAATTGATGTAAATTTAGGTGCTCTGAGACTGACATATACGAGCGTCAATTTTGACATAAAATTGAGTCATAATATACGCGAAATTCAGCTCAATCAAACGTACTTTCGAACTTTTCAGTCTCGGAGCACTTAATTTTACATGACATGTTTGTTTACGTCTCATCCTTTATGTCAAAGATTGATTCCGTCACGTGTAAGGTTAGGTATTTCTAAGTGTGTAGTTGACGGTCCCGGTTGCAATGCAAATGTCGCTTTTCAAGCCACAGGTACAGATAGCCTGTCAAACCAGATATTTCTTAGCGCACTTCGACAGTTTCATATGTTTGAAAATGTCTTCCACCTTTCCCCTTCCGGTTGCCGTATAAAACTCCTGTCCAAGAAGCTGTTTGAAGTCTGCCTTGACGTAGGTTTCGTCCAAGGCGGGTATTCTTTGGTAAAAGCAATGTAAATATTTACCTTATTTGACAAAACCCAGGTAATCATGACGTTTGATTATTGAAAACAATTTGAATGAAGAAAAGAGACCTACTGCTGTCATGATTACCTGAGAATTGTCAAATAATGTAAATATTTACACCGATTGATGCAGCGAACAATTACAGGTGGGCTAGAACCCACGGTCCGCTAGTGTTGGTGAGTTATTTGCCGTTAATGCTCATGAAAAGTTCACTATTTTCCCATAAACAGTGCCAAAACAAACAAAAATACGGGAGGATTTGGACAGATTTGGAATTGTTTCATACGACCGGAAGGTGTACGCTGGTCACAAATGCCTTACCAAATTGATTTGCTACGCAAGTGATTTCGCGAATACGCGTTTTTTAGCTTGATGCACGGTAGTTTGCGACATCTCGAACGGAGAGGTTGGGATTCCGCTTGAAACCGCTGGTCACTCTTTTTGTCGTCGCAGCGGCTTCCCGATTTCAATTTCCCTTCCGATCCAGGCTGTCAACAAACGTTCCCCGAACACTGTTATTACGTTAGTGACAGTTGATTTGGCCACTTTTAACGATTTCGTTAACTCAGCGTGCGAGTAGTTCGGATTTTGGCGATGCGCGTACAAAATTTTGATGCGTTGCTTCTGCAAAATCAAGCTGAACAATGCATTAAGTCCTAAGTAACATTGACTGATTCTCTTCGTCGACTTTCTCTTGGCATCCTCACGGTCATGTTAAGACATTTCCAGCTATTTTCAGCACACAGATCAATGAAAGAAGCTATTATCTATCTTCTAATACGACAAACACGAGCAGAAACGGTCCTATACCCATGTTATTAACGAAAGACAAAAGCGATGAAGAGAATCGATCAATGTTACTTAGGACCCAATGAATTGTTCAGCTTGAAATGTCAAAATAGGGGCATCATTCTGCACGCACTAACCTATAAAATGAGGGGTATTCAGGTTTTTTAAATGCTCGATTAAAATAAATGCGTCAAGTTTAAGTCGACCACTTTTTGATCGTAACACCCTTTATTTGTGCCATTCACGATGAACAAATTATAGTATACGAAATTATTTTTCCGGTCAAAATAACTATATTGTTCAATTGTTTTAGAGATAACCCGAAACTATAGTTGATTTGACTATATATAGAGGGCAACAACTATAGTCCATAGTTGGCTCCTCGGTTGGCTCAACTATATTTTTCAGTAGATGAACAAACGTCAAACTTCAAAATACAACTATGCTTTAGTTGATTCAAGAAAACTATTGTTAGGAAAGCAAAATTTCACAATGTTTATTAAACGAACTGCTCTTCATTATCGACATATTAAGGAAGTTTGTTTTGCTTCTTTATCGATCTCAAAAACACAACTGCAAAATCATAAAAAAAGTGAACAAGAACATTCAACTTAAATTTGAACCTTGTTCATCTGCTCTACGCATCATAAGTTAAAAGTATGTGGATTTATGATGATCACTTGGAACCAAATTATATAAATAAATTACATTTGACGGTTGTTATAATTGATCAAAGTTATAGTTGATTTGAGTATAAGATGAACAGTTGAATCTATTAGGTAGATATGATTGAGTTGACGGTCAAATTAGTTTTGGAATAACTATAGGTTTCTTTAAAACAACAACATTTTTCCATGTGAAAGTAACTTTTAGGATTGTTATCTTAACTTAACGAATTTGTTCTCCGTGTTATTACCCATAAAATGGATATGCCAAGGGGTAAGACAGCTCCTAATCATGAGCAATTTTAGAGATGCTTTTGAGGCAAAAGTGAGCAAGGTGATTGTCATTTGTATTCTCACTTTTCACATCACAGCAACATATGAAGGTGTAACGGCGCCGGTGGTGTAGTGGTAAGCGTGATTACCTCTCACCCCAGCAGGCCTGGGTTCAATCCCAGTCGGCGCCGCCGGGATGTTCTGAGGCATAACATCTCTGATCACGCCTTCCTTCGGATGGGAAGTTAAGCCGTTGGTCCCCGGTTCATGAGTTGATGGGTCAATAGGTAGGGTCCAGGTGTGGGAGCTGCCTTCCTGGCACGTCGGTAGCATTGGTGCTCAGCACGGAAAACTAGATCGACGGAAAAAAACAAACCAAAGGAAAAAACATATGAAGGTGCGAAGATGAAAAGTTGCTGTCAAGCAAAACAACAACAAACAACCGGCTTGATGTGGTAGAAGAGCTCGATCCGCCTGACCAAATACTCCAGATCCGGCAAATTATACGTACCCCGCCGTCCTCCGATACTCGTCGAAGTGATCCCGTTCCCATCGCTCAACAACCTGCTGTTTTCTGCGATACACCACCGAGATTCTGCTGCGGCCGTCGGGGAAAGTCTCCGTTGAAGTTGAACATAACATCTTTAAAGAAAATATTTCATCCAGAAGGAAAAAAGTTGTTTTTTTTTTTAAAAACTATTATTCATTATATTCGGAGCACGTTTCGTTTTTCGGTTTCTCGTCAGCAAGGTCTATAGCGATGATCCTGTACTTGGATGGATCGGATTTAATCTTGAGAATCTTCAGATCGCCAAGAACCCTTTCCTTCCACTCTTTCTGAACCATCGGCAGTAGCTTGGAGTGAACGCAGAACATTTGTTCTTCATCTTCCTCACCGGTTTTCAATTCGATTTCGTCGGGTAGATCGATAATGGGTTTGCAGTCCGGATGAGGATCGTACTCACCGGAAATATTGGGAGCTATGTCTTCATTGTCCTCCTCCTCTTCGACTTCAGCAGTGTCGACTGTGTTGATACTCTGGCTGAACATTCTGGGGTATTGGTTGGCAGCGTTTCCTTCGGAGCTAGAATTGGGAATCGGATTTTAATCGGTTTTAATCCAACAGGGAAGATATTTCCTATGTATGCCAATGATTTCCCACAACGAACGATTTCACGATCTCCTCGGTGGACATCTGAAACAAATCCACCTACCTACAGTTAATTCACATTCAACGTTTTGAAACGAAGGAATACGAGCAAAAAAACTTCCAAAGCAATAACAGCAGCAACAGCAGCCAATCGGCACAGAGAAGCAGATGAAATCCACGCCAATGCACCCCCCGTCGATGCTTTTCCAGCATCGTTCGCTGCAAAAAAGCAACTCAGAGTAAAGCTGTCTCACCCCTTGGGCGATGCTAACTTTTTGGAGGGATGCTATACTTCCCCATACAACAAGCAGATTTTTTGCGAACCTCGGACTTTGAAGACCCATTAGGGTAAACGATCCTATAGTTGCGGTACGTTAGAAGCGTTAGAATTGAGAGTTTACGAATAAACGCGTGTGTACTGGTTGAGAACTGCAGAACTAATGAAAATTTTATTTGCATATTGAACGCAGCTGAACAATGGTTGCTACGTTGCTAGGGTAAAGCAAACTCTTAAATCATAGGTTACTACTCAACTACAACACTCCTCCTTAACCAACGATGCCAAGCAGTTTCTTGAAAGCTTTATGATTCTGCTTGGTTAGGGATTTAGTAAATCCATCCGCCGGTTGGTGCTTGGTAGAAAAGTAATCCAAAGTAACGTTGCCTCTGTCCAGTGCATCTCGGACAAAATGGTATCGAATACAAATGTGCTTCGTTCGGGGGTTGAAGCCTTGGTTCATGGCAACTTAGATTGCCGACTGGTTGTCACATCGGATCGGTACTGAATGATTCCCATCGAACTACTGCAGTAGCTACTGCCACCAAAGTGCCTCTTGTGTCGTCCTGGATAATGCGATGTATTCAGATTGACAAGTCGATAAAGCCACAACTAACACGTCAATTGTGGATTACCTTCTGAGGAATACTCCCAAACGATTTCCAGACGTTTCTTTCAGGTAACGCATTAAGCGCTTCACCGTCTCCCAGTGCCTACGACCAGGATTTCTGCTTAACTTGCTCACCATGTTCACAGAAAATGCGATGTTCGGCCTTGCTGGTTGCGCGATGTACGTGAAGCATCCCACCGCTTCCTTGTATGGGACCGTCTGCATTTCTTGAACTTCTTCAGGATCGGTTGGACGCATCGTTTTGTCAAGTTCGCCTAGTTGAACTGCTCGAGTACTTCCTACACGTAATGTTGCTGATCTAGCCAGAGCTTGCCTATCGATCTGTCACGAGTGATCCTTAGACCCAAAACAAAGCTTTGCTTCTCCCAAATCCTTCATCTTGAAGCGATTGTTGAGGAACATCTTTAACTTCTTGTTCATCTCTTGATCGTTGGTGAATAGTAGAAAATCGTCTACGTAGGTGGTTACACAAATAAGTTTATCTCCATCGAGGCAGGGATCCAATAACGAACGCTCCAATGCAAATTCATGCAGTGCCTCGTCTAGCTGAAGATTCCAAACCCGACTTCTGTGTGCTTTCTTCAATCGACAAACTTTCGAGTTATCCTGAATAAAGCCCTATGGCTGCTCCATGAAGATAACCTCTTCCGTCAACTTCCCTTGTATGAAAGCGGATACTGCGTCCATATGATCCACGTCCAGATTAGCTTGGGCCGCCAGTGGCATCAAGTCATCGAGTAACGCACAACGGGAGCATACACTTCTGCGAAATCAATTCCTTAGCGCTGGGAGCAGCCCTTCACTACCAGACGTGCTTTGAATCGCTCCACCTGACACCATCGAGTCCTCATTTGGTCTTGTATACCCACTTATTGCGAATCGCTTTCCTTTGGCAAATCCGTCAGCATCCAGGTTTTGTTCTCCTCCAACGCTTGAATCTCCTCGCACATGGCCTTCATCCATTGCTCTCGATCTGGTCGCTTGAAAAACACTGCATAGCTCTCAGGGTTGTCTGTCGTCTCAGGATGTCTTTCGCCGGAAATCATCGATATGGGTTCTGTGAAATCATCAGGGCCAGTAATTGAACCAAAGCACTTAAAATATGTATACTTGCCCGGGGTTGGCGTTCCCGACCGCTGATCTATTCGGATTGAACGCTCGTACTTCGTTGATGAACACCACGGCCCTGCTGATGATGACTCACTTTCTCGACAAGCATACGGTTCATACGCTCCACTATTCCGTTCTGCTCGGGAGTGTAAGGAAACGTCATCTGATGAATGACTCCATCCCTCTCCATGCTCTTCTTCATAACAGAATTGACATATTCGGTACCGCTATTCATTCGCAGCACCCGTCTGTCGTTCCACCAGAGCCTTGTATTTGTCGTAAACTTCCTTGATTTTGCTTTTAGACTCGATAAAGTACAAACACACTTTGTGACTGGCATCGTCGGCAAAGGTAACGAAGTAACGGCTTCCACCGATTGAAGGTATCTCGACCGGACCGCATACGTTGGAATGGACCAAATCCAACAAATCCTGTGCGTTTGAGGAACTAGAACGAAAAGAGCTCCTTGTGTGTTTACCTTGAACGTAAGCAACGCAGTCCACCATGGATTCCATCCGCAACTGCATTACATCGACCATCGTAACCAATTTACTCGTACGTAGCTTGCTGGTTCAAGTGTTCTAATCTTCGGTGCCATAAATTCGTGGTAGCCACCAGAAATGTGCTATCCGAGCTTTTGATGTCCAGCCTGTACATACAATTTTCTTGCATACGGTAACAACAATGTTGCCATCCTCATCACGAACTTCACAGCCATTCACGTTGACGGCACCGTCGAAAAATCGTCTCTTCTAAAAAAGAATGACAGTTTATTATAGGATTTTTCGGTGGAGTGAAAGGATAGTACAAAGTCCGCCATGTTTCACGCATAGTCTGACGTTTGCTTATGGATTTTACCATAGGAGTAACGAGCTACAGAGTCGCCGTCAACGCCAATCGTCCTTGAACAAAAAATTCATATTCTTCGCAGAAATCTTCCTTATCGACAACAGGTTTGTCGTCAACTTTGGAACCATCCAAACATCTTTCACTTCCAACGGACCTTCACCCAGTTCAAGGTTGACTGTATCTTTTACAACTGACTTGATACGTTGACTACTTGAATGTACCCAATCTGAATGCTTGACCAACCCCTCAGTTGACTGCGTCATTGGGGAAGTTGCACCGGAATCGAAATACCAGTTTTCTGATTTTCCGGTTACCACGGCCAGCAACGGGGCCGTACCTTTTCCCTTGGAGGAACTTGAAGATTGCTTCTGAGGACAATTAGCAGCAAAATGTCCCGGTTTCTTATCTGCACCACCTTTCGGGCGTTTTGATTTCTGCTTCGAGTAGAAAGCACCTTCGCTGCTTGAGTTCTAATTTTCGTCTTCACATCACAACATCTGCAGTTAACTAGATTCTCAACGCTTGAAGACCCATAATAATCATCGGATTAAAATACTCGGGAAACCCTTTCAGCAACAAAGACGCCAACCATTGGTCATTGACTTGGAATTCAATTTCGCTCAAATCGTCTGCCGTCGTCATCAGCCAGGTAACGCTAAGACCAGAAGGTCCCGAAGAAACCTGCTCAATTTTTTGGCTCAGCTCTGGTACTCCAAAAAAAATCCACTAACCCCTCATTTTATCTGTCAAACTTTCATAACGAATCAAAACAAACATTGTGTAGTAGTAGAATTTCGACTAGAATGGGGTACGTTAATCGTTTGCTTGGGACCAATAGGCTAGTCATGTAGTGAGCCAATTTAAAATCGTTAGTTTCGTATTGATTGTAAGTATTACTTCTGCGCCTGGCCATTGTTGTCGACACAATGCAATTTTGCGTTGGATGTGGATAAACTCAACTGCGAGTTTTTGGTCAAGACATGCCATAAGTTCCTCAAAACCGAGTTGGATTTCCCAGCAGCGCACATCCTAATGCCTGTCCGAAGCAGTACACCATCAGTTGCAGTAAATACATCAAAACCAGGGCAATCGGTACTGTGCTGGAAATGAGAGAACAGCTGACGGACTAATGTTCGGAAGGTCAAATCAAAGCTTTCAAGCTATCAGGACCAGTACGATCGGAGTGACTCGTCGTGAAACCGAGCAGTTATTTATCGCCCAATTATACAACGGCTATTTCATCGTAGGAAACTGCAGCAAAGATCTTGGCAAATCCATCCCAGGGTGGTACGGGTATTATCCTATCGGGTTTTGACAAGCAAATAACCACGCGAGATGCTTGTTGCTTGTTGTTTATATATTAAAAAAAATATGCTTTCTTCTAAAATATGTTTAGATCTATAGGTATAGGTATGCTTCGTGTTGGAGATGACGCAAGAAAGGAAGAGAAACGGATGGAACCGTAACCTTTACTACTCCACAACTTCTACTACTACTGTGTGTTGTGTTTCGGTTAGAACGGTTTGAACAATGGAATCGTCTAGTTTAAGTTGACTTTTATTTTGCTGCAGTTGCGGCATGGTGGCTTTCGATGACTGTTCCTCAACCGTGGTCGTTCTGGTGGTAAAACTGGTTGTGATGGTAGCTGATTGCAACATCCGCGGCAGCTTTCCCCAGCGGCTATTCTTGATCGCCTTATCGAGGCCCAGTTTGTCCAGTATTGGCTTGTCCAGCTGGGGTATTTCTGGACCATCGTCATGGTTCGGGTCGAATTCCACTGCTTGTTGTCTTACTTCACATCAAAACATTTGAACTGTCAAATTAACCGGGTTGCCAAACACCCCATTTTTCACAAACAAATAAAGTTGCCTGGCACTCTCGGCACTGCCAGCACAGCTGCGGCACACGTGAAAAAAGTTGCCACAAAAAGTATGTAGAGTGACCACCCCTTACAAAGGTATTACAACGGTGTACTTTGTTTGTCTGTACAGTCCTTGTAGAGTCCACAAATAACCGCTACGTAGGCTATATATGAACTTCCACTATGAATTTTCAATTGGCTTGTTTAACTTCGAAAAATATACCAATTTTTTACATCATCTGTTAGAGCTTCGGTTTCTGAGCACAACGATATTTTTGACGTAGGACTACGTCTGTGATTTTTATATGGGGGTACACTTTATGAAAACCGATAATGGAACATGTAACAACATTATGAAAGATTTTGAACGTTAATAACTCAGCTTCCCCTGGACCAATTTCAATAATTTTATCACCAATCGATCAGAAATATTCCTACGCATCTGTTAAAGTTAAGACATTTTTATACAAAATATCACTATCAAAAATTGCACGAATGTGCAACAGTTGCTATGATAGTTAAAATAATCACCGATTGCCTGCGAAAAACGAACTCCCTAACACAGATTTCAAAGTTGAATTCCATCCGGTCTCACCAAATGGTGTTTATTCAATCACAGCGTGGTGAGTGGTGGTGTTCGAGCTGCAGCCCACATGACCATTCATAGAAGGAGGAAAAAGCCGCACAGCTATTGACCGGAATCAGTAGCTCTTCGTGAGTCGCTGGCTATGTCAAGCGCGTCATGTTAAAGAGTATAAACAGAGAGAACCCCCCTCAAATTCCTATTCCTAATAACAAATAAGATTTATTATATAAGACCACGTAGTCCTACGTCACCATTGCGTACAACCCCATTGGGCGTCCCTTGAAGTTTTATCGATTTCGTAGACATTCATCTCGATTTTTAAATCAAGATTTAAATTTTTGATCGTTGACGCTAAATCTATTCGTTGACAGCTCGCTCCCATACAAAATCCCACCAAGGGGCGCTAAGATGGTGATTTTTGATAATGTAATCGTTCTTATTTAAAATAGTTCCAGTGTACCAAAATTGATGAAATTTTGGATTTCGGTTCCATTTTTAATGCAGATAACGAATGTGTATTTATCCCCTAAACAACCCAATTAAACAAATCTCGAAAATAGGTGCCTCATTTCACCTGAAATTTCTACTTCATGTATGCTGCAGTGCAGCAAACGTGGAGTAACAATTTAATTGTTGCACGCGTCATAGAAGCTGATATTTTTGCACTTAAAGTTTCGAAGTGGTTACGAGAATATGGATGTCACAGCGAATCACCTTAAAATTATCAGACTTTTTTCTAAGGGTCGGATATCCCCGGAGGATGCGTCATTGTAAAAATTTACCAGTGTAGTAGCATATTTTGATGTTAGAGATGTCTATATCACGAGATCTCAAACATATAGGATGTTGCCAAGGATGTTGCTTCCTTCTGCAAGATGTTCAGGAATACAATGTTTTCAAAACTATGAACAGTGTATGACATAATTTACTCACTAGATGGCGCTAAATCTAAAATGATCAAGTTGCGCCATCCTGAATTCGCGTCATGTATGCTCGATGAATGTATTTAAACGATTCCTTGGCCTTCAACCGAGCAAATCCAGATTTTACGCTCGAGCGCCATACAATTTGACAAACGCCACCCCTTTCTGACATATGACGATTACCCGATTATGGCAAAGATTAAGATGGCCATGATTTAAGAAAATTGTCGACACTTTAGACAGCACATGCAAAACCAATCTGATTTCCATTTTGGTTGAGTCGATTTCGTGCATAAATTCAATGTAATCGTTATTCAGAAGTGTCCTAATTTCTCAGATACAGAAAAAGGCCTATAAAGTCTTGTGTGGATGGGTGTCACACAAAACATGGCCAACAAAAAGTGAGCTTTCATCATTTTCCTATAGTTCGAACGGCGCGTGATAATATTCAAAGAGAGCTGTGGATTGAGGCCGTAGGCATAGAAAGAAGAGACGTTTCCAATTTAGTGTAATATGGTCTGGTTGTTCAGAAATCGAATCCGCTCGGGTATTCACTTCGTCTATAATGGAACGGATCTCGGTAACCGTTCGAACCAGCTCGTTCTGATTTCCCAGCAAATCATCAACTCCTAGGCGCTGAACGATGCTTCCGGAAGAGATTCGGGGTGCAATTTGATCTGATTTGCATCTAACTAATAGAGAACCCCTGGGTAGACAAAATCAAGACAGCACTGTCTATTTGTTCATAACTCGTCATCACACATACACACCTCAACCCACCTTCCCTCGTCACCTCGCTCGGTCCGATGTGTGTGGTGACTCCCTTCATCAACCGATCCGTTCTCCGCTCATCACAAATATAATTACTCTAATTTAACCCCTCGTTCGCGCCCGGTACCCTCATCAAGCCACCCCACCCCAATAACGCAAAACTAAAAGATTATTAAACAGAGAAAAGGTACAAAAATAACCCATCTCTCACCCTTGTCGTCCCTCTCGTACCTTCCGCCTGCAGCCATTCTCAACACCCTGTGCAAGGAGTTTCTGCACGCGAACGTGACCGCCATCCTGTACATGATGAACTACGAATCGTACGGCCGGAGCACGGCCTCGGCCCAGTACTTCCTGCAGCTGGCCGGCTATCTCGGAATTCCGGTCATCTCGTGGAACGCGGACAACTCCGGCCTGGAGCGGAGGGCGTCGCAGTCGACGCTACAGCTGCAGCTGGCGCCCAGCATCGAACATCAGGTTCGTCGTCTCCAGTCTAATGGATTTTGAAATGAAATGTTTTTTAAATTTTTGTTTGCTTTCAGAGCGCAGCCATGCTGAGCATTCTGGAACGGTACAAGTGGCACCAGTTTTCGGTGGTGACGTCGCAAATTGCCGGACACGACGACTTTGTGCAGGCCGTGCGGGAACAGGTGGCCGCAATGGTAAGTCGAAATTTTTGAAATCGTTTGTCTCGAGGGAGGGCACTGAACGCTTCTCTGAGTCAGGATAATGAGGATAATTGTAGTGAGAACGTGGTGAAGTACGTACGTGTGGAGGAGAGAAGTGGGTCTCTACTAAGTAGATGACGTATTTTGGATGTAATGCTGTAATTTCTATGGGTGTGCTTACCTCAGAAAGTGTCAATGCCATGCCTGTGGTATACTTATATTTGCATTTTGATGGCGAGAATCGTGTCGTTTTTGCCGTGGAACCATTATACTGCCAAACCTGTACCTTCTTGAAAAGTCACGTAAGAAACGGAAAATTATTTTGTGGATGAAAACGGCTAATGATTAATCCTGTCTGTCAGGTATAATATATGCTGATTGTCTCATTCCCGGACAAGTCAAGAATGACCTAAAAAGCGTTGAAGTGTTAAATTTAGTGGGTTGGTGTTTCTTTATTCAGAACTAGAAAAACTCAGAGGGAGAGATGGGCGGAGAGAATGTTTTGAGCCAAATGAACTGTCAAAATCTGAGGCAATCGAACATTCCAATTAGAATTTTCCCGAGGATTTCGTATTCTTACTAGAATAAATTTGCGAGTATTGCAATCGAACAGAAATTCAATCACCTTTATGTTTTGTTTGCTCCGCAAATTCAACTAGTTTTTGGAACCAAATTAATATTCTAACTCTATTGATTAATTGATCTTCGTTGGTTAATTAATGGCACCAAGAAATGTGCAAAATATTGCGATGCAATCGATTATTATTTTGCACGTAAATCGAATCAAAAATAAAAGTCATTTGAAATGCTAGCTTCTAGCAAGGGTTGCAAGATAATTTAGGAACAAATCCATGCTGCCGAATTGTATTTTGTTTTCTCCGTCTATCTCTCCCTTTGAGTATTTCTATTCAGAACCCTAGGTTGAGGGATTTGGCTTGCCACTTGCCAGCCACTTAGCTGGCCCTGATGCCCGACGAGGCGTCCTCGAGCAGAGTACCTACTTCCCCCAAAAGTCGTTACTGCTTTACCTTCCATGGTTTTGAGCTACGAAGGGGAGACAGCTTTTTAGAGAAAGTAGATTTAGGGTGGACAACTACTTGGACATAAGCGCACTGGCTGTGTTGTTGTTAGATTAGATTAGATTAGATTAGACAACTACTTGGACATAAGCGCCTATTTCTGTCATATCGAGCAGAAACTTCAAATATAACAATGATTCGGAAGCGCAGGACTGCAACGCCTATCATCTGCGAACACCTCGAGTGAAGTCAAATTTATGTGATGCTAATTTAACAGCTCCCGTCTTTTTCTCTACGATTAAGCATGGTTCATGTAATTGCGAAAAATAGAGAAAATTGTCTAGATAATGTTATGGTAAAGCACGATTCACTCAAATTGCGCTCGTCAATTCGAAAACAATTAAATCAATTTTTTAATTGACTATTGCAAGAAATTTAGATTGGTTTTGAGGACATTAATGTGTTGCCTTTTTGCCACATTTAATGTTACATTGTTGGAGCTTTAATATGTTACACGGCAAAAAGTTGTCACATCTAATCCAAATGCACTTGACTTAGTCTGTCATGCGGCACTGCGAATCGAAGTGATTTATCGCTGATTTTCAAGTGATTTGTGTTTTGAAACAAAGTGATTTCTCCTTGAAAAATATGTACTGTATAACACCTTTAAATCAAAATGATTATCATTTGAATTGGCACCACTGTTTTCATCAATTGAATTTGATTAGTTTTGCTTTTGGAAGCAAATGTCAAAATCGCACATGCCAAACATCTCGCGAAGATGGTAAGTCAACAACAAATGAATTAAGAGAAAGAAAGCGATAATTCTCCATTTCCACCCATTTGCATTCTAGAGTGCGAGTATTACGAAATTGTTGCTGTATTTAATAATAGTATATTATTCAGATAAGTTCAATTACAAAAAATGTCAAACTTATCAAATTGATTGCTCAATTTTACTTCTACTACAAGCCTTGTAATGTTGTTCAATATCTCTTGGACACATGTGATCTGGGTAGTAATATGATACACGTTATATGGTTATATTCTGAATAACATATAACAAGGATTGCAACATAACATATAACAACATATAACATATAACAACGATGTGCAATACAATCCTAAAATGAAGTGATTTGCTGTTGATTTCATCTTCCAAGGGATTTACACATCGATTTGCAAGGTTTGGCAAGTATTACAAATTCAACAGCAATTCACTTTACATGAACATGATGTTTTTTTACCGTGTACGGATCAGCAGCGCTGTTGATGTTTTCGTCAGATTCAAGAACTGGATCTCATTACAGCGGGTTGTTCGGAAGTGGTCAAAGCGCCTAACAGAGACGCGCGAAGACTGAAACCAAAAGTTCCAATCGCATGGTCAAATGCGGTTCCAATCGAGCAATGTAGATTAACACGAGCGCTTCACGAGGAAAAGCATGGGGAGTATTGAGATTGAAGTTTAATTTTTGATGATTAAATAATTATAAATAATTTTGCGTATGAAAAGTATACATCATCAATCAAGTCAAATTCGCAACAATTAAAAAAAAAACAGGAACTGCACCCGGAGTTGCTAATAGTTTTCCCCTGTCAGATACAAATCAGATTTCATACGATTTCAATCTAAACGAAAATTCAATTACCAATATGGTAAATTACTTACGCTACATAATCGAGAGTTTTCTGTCACGGCTTGATTGGGAGGAAGCTGAAAAAATTGAACCCACTTATTCCTGACGCTGTTTTTGGGAAACTGACATTTTGTAACGTTTTATTCGTTTTCGTTTCATTTCATTGGAATTTTTTAAATAATGACTAGGGGAAATGCTCCTATAGTTGCAGTACGTTAGTAGCGTTAGGCTCCTATAGTTGTGTACGGAGTCTCCATACACAACTATAGGAACCTAACGCTTCTAACGTACCGCAACTATAGGAGCGTTTACCCTACTGATACGGTTAAAAAAGTATTCATTTTACCTAATCCTCTGGCACAGTCATTAGTTTTCGAAGCCACCGCCTATGATGGTGGTGGCGCTGTTATCGGCATGAGTTTAAGCTACCTACATACGTACTGTGATGCGGCACACGCGGCAAATAAATTTTCCGTATTTGAAGATTTCAGATATACAGGTATCGGAAATAAATGTAAAAAATTGGTTTGGAGTTACATCTGCACATTACTTGCTCTATCTTGGGAACGCATCAATTGAAAATTTTGTTTTTTCATTCATCAAACACCGGATGGATTACAAATAAGTCGATTATGCACTCTAGCGCTCATTTTTGATATGAGGGTACATCATGATAATCATCAGTTCAACGTTTCAACTTTAGGCTATATAAAATGCTATCGCACATATCAAGGGTAACAAAAAATAGTTTTAAAGACCGACATATTTTTGGCCACCTTCCCATAGTGCAGCGATGGGCATGCCACAGACTTTTTGAATTTGGTTCAGTTTTTCAATAAACTTCCATTCAATCCGCCCCGTGTGTGTCTTGAAGACTTGTTTCGCCGCGAACATATTCCTCTCCAATTTCAGCATGTGGCATGCATCCAATATTACAAATACCGGATCGGCACTGACGGGATGCGGAAAGTAAGTCTTCAAATTGGGCCCGTACTTGAGGCATGCCCCCAGCCTATTCGCCATGTTTATGTTAGTGCTGGTACCATCGAACGTAAAAGAGACAACCGTTACTTCAATGTTGGCTAGGTACGTTAGGATATTCTCAACTAGCGAAACTTTCTGGACTGTATCCAAGGAGTCAGTCAAGATGTAGCCGATTGGAATTTTTCAGCTCTCAGTAACTCCGGTTAACATGAACACTAATGCTTCTTTGGCGACCGGCAGCTCATCCGAGCTTTCTGGTAAAAAATCAGAAAATTGTACCACTCCTTCGAAACACTTTTTAAAATCTTTCCATTCCGTTTGCCACCTAATAGCAACTTCGTCCATCATCATTCCTACAAACAATCTCTTTTCAACAGCGTTGTACCAACAATCAATACGAAACTAACGATTTTAAATTGGCTCACCACTTTAGTAGCCTATTGGTCCCAAGCAAACGATTAACGTACCCTATTCTAGTTGAAATTCTATTACTACACTATGTTTGTTTTGATTCGCTATGAAAGTTTGACAGATAACATCAGGGGTGTGTGGATTCATGCAGAACATGCAGGGGTGAGTGAAATAGCTTGGGACTGCTTGGGACCGTTGTTCTGGTACTGAGTGAGCCAAAAATAATAATGATTTTCTTCGGGACCCAGTGGTCTTAGAGTTACCTCTATGGTTGTACTCCTTAGATTTGGCCTTTAGCACTGCCGTAGTCTCAGCAGGTAATCCAGGTTCTCCATCAATAGATTTGTACCAACGAATTAGAGTTCTCGGGTGGGGAAGACGATTTTGGAACAATTTGCGTACGAACTGATACGCACGAGGTGAATAATAGTGTAGAGTGATCGCAAATTTCTTCAGTTCTTCATTGTAGGGCTGTCCTGGTCGGTACGATTCCAGAGTACGAAGCAAAGAATCACTTTCACTGAACACCTACATATCAAAATAAGATTAATAATAGATGTGAACACATATTTTTTTGACGTAGGACTACGTCTGTGATTTCTATATGGGGGTACACTTTGTGAAAACCGAAAATGGAACTTGTAACAAAATAATGAAAGATTTTGAACGCTAATAACTCAACTGCCCCTGAACCAATTTCAATAATTTTATCACCAATCGATCAGATATATTTCTACGCATCTGTCAAAATTAAGACGTTATCATTTTTCAAAATTTCACTATTTAAGATTGCACGAATGTGCAACTGTTGCTTTGAGCACCGATTACCTGTGAAAAGCGATTTCCCTAACACAGATTTCAAAGTTGAATTCGATCCGGTCTCACATTCAATCACAGCGTGGTGAGTGGTGGTGTTCTCCAGTATACAACGAAGGGCTGTCTGCAAGCAACGAGCTGCAGCCCACATGAGCATCCAAAGAAAGAAGAAGAAACCGCACCGCTATTGATCGGAATCAGTAGCTATTCGTGAGTTGCTGTGGGCCAACTATACCAAGCGCGTCATACTAAAGAGTATAAACAGAGAGAACCCCGCTCAAATTCCAATTCCTACACAAAACACAAGCTCCTGCTGCAGTTAACAAATAAGATTTATTATATAAGATCACGTTGTTGTACGTCACCATTGTGTACAACCCAATAAAACTGTCCCTTTTAGTTTTTACATTATGAACAACATTTCCATCAATGATCATGTATAATGTAATAGATGAAACAGTCTACGGTTGAACATCTCTATACAAGAAATAATCCAACCTAACGAAATTTTAATTAAAAATATGTGTGATAAGTCCCGGGATTTTTCAATAGATGGCGACATTGAAAAATGAACATGACTCCGTCATTAGTTTGTGTATGAAGTTTCATTTCATTTAGTCCATTCATTTACAAGCTACAGTCGGTAGAGTGACGCTACTTTTGCGTTCGTAAAAATATTGGGAAAATAGGGAAAAACTTCTGAACAATCATTGCAATGGTTGTAGAAATGTTATCGCACATCGGCCCCTTCTAAGAACAACAGTTTATTGCTGGTTTAGTGTATTTAAATTTAGTCATACAAGCACCGACGACGCACCTCGCTCTAGAAGACCAAAAGGCTACGAATGCGGAAATCGTACAGCAAGTGCATCGAATAGTTTTGAGTGATCGTAAAGTGAAGGTACGTGAGTTAGCTGAAGCCGTGGCCATCTCAAAGGGACGATCTTTTAGAGCTGAAAAAGCTATCGGCGCCATGGGTGCCGCGTTTGCTGACTGTCGACCAGCAGCACGTTGATGATTCAGCGGCCGGTTTGGCGTTGTTGTAGCGTAATCGAGCAGACTTTTTTCAATGTTTTGAGACGATGGATGAACCGTGGGTCCATCACCATACGCCTGAGTTAAATAGGCAATCAACAGAGTGGCTGGAAAGCCACGAAAACAGACCAAAGCGGCCAAAAGACCAACGCTCGGCCGGAAAGTTTATGGCCTCCGTTTTTTTGGGATGCGCATGGAATAATCTTCATCGATTACCTGCAAGAGGGAAGAACAGTTACAAGAGAGTATTACGCAGCGTTATTGGACAAGCTGAACCACGGAATAATTAAAAAAAAAAACGGCTCCATATGGAGAAGAAAATAGTTCTGTATCATCATGATAACGCATCGTCACACACGTCCTTGAAAGCGATGGCCAAATTGAACCAATTACGATTCGAATTGGTTGCTCACCCACCGTATTCTCCAGGCTCCCAGCGACTATTCTCTGTTCCCAAACCACAAGCAGTGGCTCCAGGGAATGAGATTCAGATCGACTGAGGAAGTCATTGTGGAACTCGAGGCGTATTTCGAAGGTTTGAACGTTTCGTACTACATAAAGGGCATCGAAATGCTGGAACATCGCTATACCAAGTGTATCGCCCTCGAAAGCAACTATGTTGAGAAATAAATACAATTCTGTTAAAAAAACGCTTAATTTCATTAAAAAAAATCGCGGGACTTATCAGCCCATGTAGTATAGCATCAATTTTACAAAAATACCAACGCCGGTACAGCAGCAAACGCTTCCTCTGCTAATATATCAAAATTCTCTATATCTTCCTTTTTATAAACCTTCCGACGTCTTAAAGTATGTTTGAAACTAATATAATAACTTTTCACGAAAAAAAAAAAATCAAAAATATATTGAAAAAAAAACGGTTCTTGTTCATCTCCAAACAAGAATTCCAGTTCATCGCTGTAAATAAAATTTATAAAAGCCTTTTCAATTATGTGTATGTATGTATGTATGTATGTATGTATGTATGTATGTATGTATGTATATACAATCCAACTTCCACTGTCCGGCAGTGTTTTTATGGAAGAAAAATGTTTGCAATATAATCTATCATTATTATACTGATCTCATTGCAAACAATTTTAGCCCGGAAGTTGAAAGGTGATAGCTCTGTTGAGATTCAGTAACCCATTTCAGAATGTCTGGTCACTCACGTCCATTCCGAGGTTACTTTCACTTACAACAAGCCCCGCATACACGTAGTACCGATATAAAATGTATATTGGTACTGCGTGTACACTTCCATCATCAAAGCAATTCCTGCTTTGTAGATGGCACGTATTTAGTAGGATGCATTTCATATTTTTATATCTAGTTGTAATCAGTTAGATCTCACCGCTTATGCATTGTGTCCTCGACGTGGAAGTATCGTAGCCTAATCTGCAAATTCATCTTTCTCGGTTTTTGTCCAGGGGCAGAACGCCAATGCTTCCGGAAGTGGAGGCGTAGCACCGGAACACACTAGCACGACGCTACAGCAACAAACTATTCAAACAAAATTCTAGCCCGGGAATTTTCACAATAATTCACAATATTAAAACACTGATAAATTAATCATAATGAATCTATATACACATGATAATAATCATAAAAGTCTTTTCAATTATGTGTTGCTTTAAATATTACGTTTCACACAGACGAGTTTTCTCAAAAACCGTTGGAATGGATCCTTTGACCAGCCGTAGTTTGTTACGAACAACATGAAGTTCATGTGATCCTAAGTGTTTTCCACAGATTCTCTGATTTCCTACCGGTGTAATTTCTTGTCCACAAACTATTTTGATTGCGGTCAGCCACTTCTGTAATTCTGCCTTGTCAGAAGGAAACCTATTCTCTCCACGCGTCTCTGGAGCTAATCATACATTTGGTACGATAGTTTAGTTCAAAAGCTGCAAAACAAAAGAAGCGCTCCAAGCGAATCAATTTTTTTACCTTCATACCGATGTGCATTCAATGATGTTTCAATGATATTTCAATGTTGTATTGTTCAAACCAGTGGTGAAAAAAAGAGAGGAAAAGTGCGAGTTGTGCTTAGTATGACGGAAATTAGCTCCTCCTTGAATGCTAAAGAGTTTTCCATTAAGCGTTTCCTATGTTTAAAGTTGAATAAAACAAACTGTGTGTGAGATATTGACGAGATTTATTTTTCGATTGAAATGCCTATCAATACCAATATGTATGGAATATGACATCATCGGGTTGAATCTCGTTGATGGCTTGAGTAATGTTGGCTTTGAAGGCATCTGTGCACAGTGGTTTTGAAACGTGCGTTTTTTAGTTTATGCAAAAACGGTCCATTTAAGCCATCTAGTGTCTTCGGAGAAGTTTGTGTACTTTAAAAACCCCTTATTTTGGGCTTAGCCATTTCATGATTAATCTACCTAGCAGGGGGATGAAAAATTTACTTTTGTTTGTTTGTCGAGATAGCAAATTGGTGCCTTCAGCAATGTTTTAGACAATATTAAAGCAAACATTTTTGCTGAAAATGTCAACCCACTATCTCTTACGTTTACAGATACATGTAATTTTTTTTGGCAATCAATGTTTTGCAAATAACTTTTCAGGAAGCAATTGTTTGAAATTAGTATGTTCTACACAAATGTTTGTTTTAAAAATATACGCCATTTTGTCATGGAAAGCAAGGTCCTTTCTTCAATATTTCTTAAGATATTCAAGGTTTCGACCCAAAAATGAGCACTATTTCCAACGCCAACAGTTGGGCAAAATTGGGCAAACCAGGCTAATTACATTTGAAAGTATACTTAATATGCTGCCTAATGCATACCAAATCATTAGTCTTCTTTAGTATTCTCTGCTGATCTGCTTATTAAAGGGCGAACACGAAATTATTGCGACACCGAAAATGTCATGCCAATTTTCTTATAATGTTTAGAGTCGGGTAGTTTATACATTTTATACATATATTTACTTAAAAAATCAAAAAAAAAAGTTAATCGATGGAGCCTTGAGTGTAAAATTGAACGCATTTTCGCTTGATGCCCTCCATCAAAGTCTTTACAGTGTCATCCGGTACCAGTTTCTCAGTTTTTTTTCCATTTTCTTAACATGTCCTTCTCGTCTTTGACTGTCTTCTTGCTCTTCCGAAGTTCCCGCTTCATTATTGCCCAGTACTGCTCCACCGGGCGCAGCTCCGGACAGTTTGGCGGATTCATGTCCTTTGGAACAAAATGGACAGAATTGGCCTCATACCACTCCAGGACACTTTTAGAATAGTGGCATGATGCCAAATCTGGCCAAAATAGCGGCGTTTCGTCGTGCTGCTGCAAGAACGGCAAAAGGCGCTTCTCGAGGCACTCAGATTTGTAGATCTCGCCATTTACTGTGCCCTTTGTCACGAAAGGCTCACTCCTCTTTTCCGCAAGAGCAGATGGCCTGCCAAATGAGATATTTGGAGGCGAACTTCGACATTTTCTTCTTCTTAAATTTGTCGTCCACATCGAACTTGCTCTTGCCGGTGAAAAACTCCAACCCCGGAATTTGCTTAAAATCGGCTTTTATATACGTTTCGTCGTCCATCACACAGCAGCCATATTTTGTCAGCATCTTCTCGTAGAGCTTCCGTGCCCGAGTTTTAGCCGTCGATTGTTGCCGCTCATCGCGGTTTTGGAAGTTCTGTACCTTGTATGTATGTAGTCCAGCTCTCTTCTTTGCATTCTGGACGTAGCTCTGCGACATGCCGATCTTTTTAGCCAAATCACGGCTTGAGACGTTGGGATTTGCTTTAATCATCCGCTTCACCTTTCCCTCCGTCTTTTTGTTCTCCGGTCCCGGTTTTCTTCCAGCTCCTTTGCCGTGGTTCAACGTCAACCGCTCCTGCAACCGCTTCAACACTCTGGAGACGGTTGAATGGTGAATGTTCAACATTTTTCCCAACTGCCGGTGCGACAGGTCAGGAAATTCCAGGTGTTTGGAAAGAATTTGTTCTCTCAACTTGCGTTGGTTCACCTCCATTTTCGTTGAATCGAAAAACACGACTTCGAGTTTGACAGCATGTACACAATACACATCAATGAGAAAGTGTGCAAAATTTGGTTGATTTTTACCCAATGGTAAAAAAGTTATGCCCTGTAGAATATGTCGCAATAATTTCGTGTTCGCCCTTTACCAAACTATAGGGTCACGACTTCCCGTATAATTGTGTCACTGTTGCTCTTTTTTATATATACCGGAAATACGCATGATGAACATTAAAAAAAACATTACTACCTCAAATGATTTCTACCTATATCTCAATATAGTTATGTTTCATCAACCATTTCATGCAATATCAAAGAAAAAATAATTCATCGCTACCCATTTCCTCGTCACTTTCAGAACTGTCGCTTACTTCACTTTCACCATCGATGCATCAGTAGATGGAAATATAAGAGTTTGAGCATCTTCAGACAAAGGCAGTTTTGCCTGTTTCGGAAGTGGTCTTATTGTTCAAATTAACGGGTCAGATGGTTCAAGCAGACGATTCAGAAGGTCGATGTTTGTTGCTGTTCGGGAGATTGTTCGTGTATGGTCCATCCGAAAGCGCCTTATGTCTTTATTTCTTGACTCCTGGGCCTCCTCAGATAACTGCCCTCAAGAAAAGATTGTATGATCGTCGGGCCATGGATAAATATCTTATGCACCGTTACAGGCAAATACAATCACGGGTATTCTGTTCGTTCAGTCAACCGGTTACTACAAAATACACCGAGAATCACATTCCGGGAAAAATAAGCAGATCGGAAGGAAGACTACTGATTTAGTGTGCATTGGGCAGCATATTTTAGTATACTTTCAAATGTAATTAAAGCGGCGCCGATGGTGTAGTGGTAAGCATGATTACCTTTCACCCCAGCAGGCCTGGGTTCAATCCCAGTCGGCGCCGCCGGGATGTTCTGAGGCATAACATCTCTGATCACGTCTTCCTTCGGAAGAGAAGTAAAGCCGTTGGTCCCCGGTTCATGAGTTAATGGGTCGATAGGTAGGGTTCAGGTGTGGGAGCTACCTCCCTGGCGTCGGTAGCATTGGCGCTCAGCACGGAAAACAAGATCGACGGAAAACAAACCAAGGAGAAAAAAAATGTAATTAACCTGGTTTGCCCAATTTTGCCCAACTTCAAGCTGTTGGCTTCGGAAATAGTGCTGATTTTGGGTCAAAACATTGAATATCTTAAGAAATATTGAAGATAGGAACTTGCTTCCCAAGACAAAATGGCATTTTGTTAAAATCACATATTTGTGTACAACATACTAATGTCAAAAATAGCTTCCTGAAAAGTTATTTGCAAAACATTGATTTCCTGAAGGCTCTTTAAAAAAAAAATACATATCTCGGTAAGCATAAGAGATAGTGGGTTGACGTTTTCAGCAAAAATGTTTGATTTAATGTTGTCTAAAACTTTGCTCAAGATACCAATTTGCTATCTCGACAATCAAAAAAAGTAAGTTTTTTAATCTCCCTCCTAGGTAGATTAATCATTAAATGGCTTAAGAAGGGGCTTTTTAAGTGCACAAACTTCTCCGAAGACACTATATGGCTTAAATGGACCGTTTTTGCATAAACTAAAAAAAACGCACGTTTTGGCTTTTTTAAACCACTGTGCGGTGGTTTGCGGCTTATTGACATAGACCTGCGACTTAACATAACCCCACAAGAAAAAGTCTAACCGTTCATCCAGAAATGGGCCTCGTCACTGAAGAAGATTTTTCGGGCAAAATCGGGGTCTGTTTCCAACTGCTCCAAACCCCCCAATCAGCGAACATACGGCGTTGTCTAAGATCGTTAAGCTTGAGCTCCTGGCTCGATTGGATCTTGTATGAATTTGCCAAGTTGAAGCCTGCGAGAGGCCTAGTTAATGTGCGCGGTGCCGAATCGACTGCCGCGGGTTATCCTTTCACACTTTCGCGTACAGTGGCCATATTCTCGGCAGACCTTGCGTCTCGTTGAAAACCTTACCTCAATCCAAAGTGTTTCTTGTTAATTGGCAAGGTCATGTGGTATTCGGTCATGGCGAGAATTTTAATGTACCACTTCAACGCATTTGACCACAAAGGTTTGGTTGCTGGGTACATTATCAAAGAGCTTTGGGGGTGAGGTGACAATAATTTATGGTGGTCCTGAAAAGAACCGTTTGGTCGTGATGCTGAGCTATTAAGGTGTTCAACACGGATGAGGTTTGCGAGCTTAGTGTTGTTTGGAACGAGGGTGACACGCTTGGCATAGATAGCCCACAACAGCTCACGATGTACAACTGAATCCGATCAGTAGCGTTGTGGCTTCTTCCTCCTTCTTCGGTGAATCGAGGGCTCTTGAGGGCAGCCTTGATAGCTAGCTGCATGCGGGATGCCTTTCATTATGTACTGAAGAAAAACCACCACACACGGTGATTGAATAAGCACTGTCCGCCGCGACCGGATGGAATACGATTTTGAAATCTGTGTTAGGAAAAGCGCTGTTTGCAGACAATTGGTGATCATTTTGATCACCATTGCAACAGTTGGAAATTTGTGTTATTTTCAATAGTGACCTATTGAAAATTGATCAAGTGTTCATTTTAGCAGATTCTTAGAAGAATTTTCAATCGAATGGCTTGTTCAGAATTAAAATTCATCAAAAAAAAGGTTAGTCACTTTTATTCATTCGTATGGAAAATTGCCTTAAAGCGTAGGTTACTCAACGGATGAGTAACTTATACCTTGTACAGACATACAAAGTTCACTGTTGTATTACCGTTAAACGGCTTTAAGCTAGTACCACAAACTGTACTTTTTGAGGTACTAGATTAAATAAGTACAACGGTACTAATTTTTATATCTGTCTGTGGAACTACGCTTTTAAAAATTTCTTCATATGAATGAGTAAAAGTGACTCACTTTCTGAGTAAGATTTGTTTTCAGTGTACAACGCAACGAACACTCCTGTTTATCACTCGGCAGTCAAACTTACTACTAAACTATTAAAATATTTGTTTATTTACTTATTGTCTTGTAGCTTACAATTATTGTACATTTCAATTGATTTAGCCCGAAAGCTCTTCATCTTTGGTGATTATGTTTGTAACAAGTTACTGTTTGATTTTAGTCTTACATTGTAATAGTTTACATTTGTCTTTTAAGGAAAGCATATTTGTTGATTTAATTAGAAAGTTTGATATTCTACCTAGTTACCCTAGTTGCCCAACCTATCGTGCCAGAACCCTAATGATCTGTTGATCGGATCGCATGCAGCAATCTATCTCTGAACCTTTCGATGGTAGCAGTTCTCCGTAACGCCAAGGTCTGAAGACCAGCCAGGCGGTGGACCTCAGAATTTCTAGTACGCGGTGGACTGTTGAGGATCATCCTCAGGAT
The DNA here is from genome assembly GCF_037179485.1 of Ochlerotatus camptorhynchus. Classification (NCBI taxonomy): domain Eukaryota; kingdom Metazoa; phylum Arthropoda; class Insecta; order Diptera; family Culicidae; genus Ochlerotatus; species Ochlerotatus camptorhynchus. The sequence continues at coordinate 902,766 of NW_027040813.1, forward strand.
CTTGTTCTGGATCCTTTGTAGTTTGATGAGAATGTACGTAACTCTCCCAGATTGGCAACCCGTACTCTATGACGGGAAGGATTATTTGCTTGTAGACAGCAAGCTTGTTTTTCGGGGATAGGGTGGATCTCTTATTGATTAGCGGGTACAACGACCTTATCAAGATGTTGCATTTTGTTTGTGTTTTGTCAACATGCTCCCTGAAAATCAGCTTGCTGTCGAGTGTTAGGCCGAGGTAGACTACCTCTTTGGACCACTCCACCACTGTGCCGCTTAGGCAGATTTTGTCATTCTCAGACGGAACAAGTGTGGAAAAATTATGACCTGGGTCTTCGCCACGTTGATACGGATCTTCCAGCTGTTGAAATACTCAGATAGGACATCCAAGCCTCTCTGGAGTTTGCTAGTGAGAGCTCCGATTACTCTACCCTTGTAGCCGATGGATGTGTCGTCTGCAAACAGAGACAACGATCCACCATCAGGGAGAGCCGGAATATCGGAGGTGAATAGATTGAACAGGATGGACCCAAGGATACTTCCTTGGGGCACACCTGCACCGATGATAAAGGCATCCGATGTGATGCCATTCAGAGAGACCTGGAAAGACCTGTCCGATAGATAATTTTGTATGATCTTCATGAGGAAGATCGGAAGACCGTATCGATGCAACTTGTACACCAGGCCATCATGCCAGACATTGTCAAACACTTTTTCAACGTCTAACAATGCCAGATGCTTTTGAAACAGTCTTGTTCCGTCTAAGAATGTTTGTTACTCGGGTCAGTTGGTGGACGGTTGATCGACCTTTTCGAAAACCAAACTGTTCCTCGAGTAAGATGTTGTTTTCTTCCGCATATGTTAGAAGCCGGCTGTAAACTGCCTTTTCGAACAGCTTGGATAACCCTGAGAGAAGCCTGATGGGTCGGTAACTTGAAGGAGAGGAAGGATCCTTCCCAGGTTTCCGGATGGGAATGATTTTGGCTAACTAAGTCGGAGGCACTGATTGAAAATCAGTGCCAGATGGTTGTAGAATCTGGAATTCAAGTGCTTGAGCTCCATATTCAGGATGTTGTCGAAACCTGAGGCCTTCATGTTTTTGGAAGTTTTGATATAAGCCAACAGTTCGTCAGCTGTGATCTCGGATTCCTCTGGAAAAATGTTAGGAAGCTGGTGGAGATTCGTTACATTTTCAGCAACCTCAGCTTCGTGAGGGCTGGTGATGTTTTGTCCGAGATTGTGGGAGTTGACGAAATGTTGACCTATCGCGGCAGCCTTCTTTTCAGGTGTTATCAGGAACGTCGGGACAATTCAGTGGAACCAGCGGTGGAATAGATCTCGGTTTAGTTTTGAGGACTTTTGCATAATCTGGGAGGGGACGGATGTTATTGGAAAAATTCTCATTTCTGAGTTCCACCATTTTGGCTTTGATAAGTTTGGTTAGACGGTTGAAATGGGTCTTCAAGGTAAGCAGTCCAGTTCTCTGGTACTGCCTGCGCATGGCGTTACGGAGTCTGATTAGGCTTTTAGTATTCTGTTCAACGTTCAGAGAATTACTCACCCGTCTGGAAGCTGGCACGTGTTGTTCGCGGGCTCGGGATACCGCCTCCTCGACGGCGCGGCGCACAGAGATCTATCGATGTCATCAGTCGTCTCTAGGAGGGCACCGAAACCAATGGCTTCGTCGACGACTTGTTGGAACCGATCCCAGCATACCCGATGGTAATTCCGACGGGAAGCATGAAATCAATTAACGGAGGAGCCCCTCTCGGCCAGCACCGGAAAGTGGTCCGAGCTTAACTCTTGGTGGGCTACTGGTTGGGAGATGTTCTCCATATTGCTGCTCCATCACCGACATCTTGATGGAGTGCACGCCGAACCGGCTCAACCGGGTGGGAGCGTCCGGCGCCAGGATGGTGTACTGGGCCTCTTGCAGGTCGTCGTTTAGGATGGTGCCGTCCTGATTCCGCCTTTGGTTGCTTTCCACGGCGTCGTGTTATCTTGATAATATCCCTCCGCAGGTCTGCCGCGGATCGATCCCATGGGGTTGGTTTGTTTCGGGCTGATGATGGTGACGGGGCCGACGGGTGTGGATACTTCCACTCCCAATGCTTCAATCATTTTCAGCTGAAAACTGGGTAGCAGCCGGCAGCAGATGTTCTGCCTAGTAGCGATGGCCACTCCAACACCCCCAGAACTTGATTCGGTTTCAGGTGAGTTTCGGTGATGATGGCGATGTCGATGCTATGTTCGTTGAGGAAGCCAACTAACTCGTTAATTTTGCTCTTGAGCGAGCAAGCGTTCCAGGTTGCGATTTTGATGAGCTCACGGTCCATAACTGAGCATAAAGGTAGCCACAGCTTGGAGCTGATCGGATTTGTTCTTGATGGTGTTGGCAATGTCGTGCATCTTGAGGAAGATGATTATTAGTTCCGTTGCGGTGAACCACGAACCATCGTTGATTTCTGGCTGCGGTAGGGACGGTCCATTCTGACGCCAGTTTAGCCCAGGGGCTGTGGAGCAGCAGTCGTCTTTTGACGTCTCTTGGCCACCGCAGCAGTAGCAGCGGCACAAGCAGCAGCCAATCGTTGATTGAGTGGGAAGCACTGTAATCGGTCGTCGTGGTACCGGTGATAAGTTCTGGTCATTAGATTCCGGAACTTTCTTGCGGCCGGGCTGGTTTCTCGTCGATGCTTTCTTCCGGATCTCGATGTACTCGGTGCGCTTCGGGCAGGCCTTGCTTGTAGCTTTGTGAGCAGCACCGCAGTTGGCGCAAATGGGATCGGCTTCATCGAGTCTGTCGCTGGCATCGGTTTGATGTTGCTTCCCACATTTGGTGCAGTGGCTGGCCATATGGCAATTCTTCGTTCCTTGTCCGAACAGCAGGCAGTTCGAGCATTGGGTGACTCCGCGGCTAACTGGCTTGTACCGCTCCCACTTCACCATGATGTTGAACAGGACGCGGATGCCCTGTAGGTCCTTCAGACTTGTTGAGTTCTTCACAAGGTGGACCAGGTATAGCTGGTCACGGTACTTGACGGCCTTGTTGTGGCGGGCCATCTTGTGAATTTGGACCGGCTTCAGTCCATTACTGATACCAGCTCTTTCAAGAGGACGCTTGTGTCCATGTCGTATAGTCCTCGTAGGACCACCTTGAGCGGTTTAACAGCCTCGATGGCGTGGGAGAAGTACTCCACCTGTGCTTGGTCCAGCATGGTCTGAACCGCGTTGTAATGGTTCAACGCAGGAACCATCAATTTGTATCCTTTCGTGCACAGCTGGATGGTGCACCGGACGCCCTTCGTGATGTAGAAGTTTATTTTTTCCCGCAGTCCGGGAGGGAAGCCTTTCACGTAGAAGGGTGGTATTCTGTCCTTTTTCGGCGGTCCTGTTGTTACCGTCATCGGCTCTGCACCGTCTTTCAGAACGGAAAACCGCACTGTCACTATTGTCTTCAGGCCTAGACCGTTTACCGAGATTGCCGGCATTCGCGCCACCACACGATTTTTTTTACCCATAGCTGGGTCAGCAAGAGCGTCACTACTCAACGCTAGACTAAACGAAATAACGCAATCAAACGAACGAAGCGAGACTCAACAGTCTGGCAGCGAATGACCGAGCAGTCAAACTTTCTACGTTTCGCATATAGATTAACATTCTATGCCCCTCCTTTTTTTCTGTGTCTGGTTGTTTTTCATTGGTTTGAGGTGTATGTATTGAGCTGCTAGGAATGCTACGACGTCCACGTTGCATCGAGCAAGTCCGAGGTTGAGCCGTCCAACGTGCAACGCTGAATGATTATGCGGCTTCGGCTTTTGTCGTTAGGGATCAACTTTCTGATGGCTGTGTTAGAGGTGAGCACCATGCAGTAGAAGAAAATGTATGAGAAATTTGAATATTTTTTATATTTCTTCATTGTTAACTAATTGAATATTTAACAATTATAATGTGTGACATAGGGGAAATGGATGTAATGTCGGCCTAAATGCCCCTAATTTGGGCCCAAACATAAATTCAGCAATCGACTAAATTTTCAATAGCGACCAAAAATATCCATTAGTACCGTCCCAATGACGCGTTCATCTAGATAAAAAAATTTAAATAGCGGATTTTTAGCGATTGGCCCAATCTTTGATCCATAGGCCATTAGAGCTACCACATAAATCTTAAAACACTGGTGAATCGATCGACATACAAATCATCAAAATCCATTGATTATTGGCCAAGTTATTAGCATTCAAAGTCTAGCCAATTTTCGTTGCATTTCCCTGAATTGACACCCTTCCCGAAAGACGTAGTCCTGCGTCAAAATATTTCGATTGCGCAGTTGTCGAGAAGGTACATACACATTTAATTTTGATAAGAGTTCTACAGAATCAGTAGGATGCGAAACGATATCGTTTACAAATGAGACCATTGCTAATTCACAACGCTGTTTTAATGTTTGAATGTTGATGAGCATGCACCGTGCTTCATAAGATGGAAGAGGTAATCTTGTCCAACCTAATTTATGAAGTGCAAATAATAAGAATTGCTTTTGTACCGATTCTATACGTTCTTCACACGTTATTGAATAAGTTGACCAAACTATGCTGCAATATTCCAGTATTGACCAAACATAGACAATATACAGCGTTTTTATTGAGCAATTTGAGAATGATGCGGATCGTCTTTAATCAATGATCGAATATCTGCTATCGAACAGCGAATAACAGTCATTTTCCATTTCAGGACCACTTCAAATTCACCATCCTGAACTCGGTCATCGTGTCCCGGCCGATCAATCTGGTCGAGCTGGTCAACAGTGAAGCCCGGGTGATGCTCCTGTACTGCACCAAGGACGAAGCGGTCGACATCCTGAAGGCCGCTGAGGACCTGAACATCGTAGGCGAGAATTACGTCTGGGTAGTGACGCAGAGTGTCATCGAGAACATGCAGGCCCCGTCCCAGTTCCCGATGGGCATGCTGGGTGTTCACTTCGACACATCGTCCAGTGCACTGCTGAACGAGATCTCCAACGCCATACGGGTGTACGCGTACGGGGTCGAGTACTATCTGGGCGATCCGAAGAACATTGGACGGGGTTTGGATACGCATCAGTTGTCGTGCGAAGATGAAGGTAGAGGCCGCTGGGATAATGGGGAGTTGTTCTTCAAGTACTTGCGGAATGTTTCGCTGGAAGGTGAGCCGAACAGGCCTAACATTGAGTTTACGGCGGATGGGGACTTGAAGTGGGCAGAACTGAAGATTATGAACCTGCGGCCGAGTGTCAACAGTAAGGGGCTGGTGTGGGAAGAGATTGGAATGTGGAAATCGTGGCAACCGCAGAAGCTCGATATTAGGGATATTGCATGGCCGGGAAATTCGCATACGCCACCGCAGGGCGTGCCGGAGAAGTTCCATCTGAAGATAACGTTTTTGGAGGAAGCACCGTACATTAATCTATCGCCGGCAGATCCGGTGAGTGGAAAGTGTCTGATGGACCGGGGAGTGCTGTGTCGGGTGGCGGCGGATCACGAAATGACGGACATTGATATGGGCCAGGCGCACAAGAACGGGTCCTTCTACCAGTGTTGCAGTGGTTTCTGTATCGATTTGTTGGAGAAGTTTGCAGAGGAATTAGGATTCACGTACGAGCTTGTAAGGGTGGAAGACGGCAAGTGGGGAACGTTGGAGAACGGTAAATGGAACGGATTGATTCACGAGCTGGTGAACCGAAAGACCGACATGGTGTTGACTTCGCTGATGATCAACGCGGAAAGAGAAGCGGTGGTGGATTTCAGTGAGCCTTTCATGGAGACGGGAATTGCGATTGTGGTGGCGAAGAGGACTGGAATCATTTCGCCAACGGCGTTCCTGGAGCCATTCGATACGGCATCGTGGATGTTGGTGGGGATCTTTGCCATCCAGGCAGCAACGTTTATGATCTTTCTGTTTGAATGGCTTTCGCCGAGTGGATACGATATGAAAACGGTGCTGCAGAATGCGAACAATACTCCGTATCGGTTTTCACTGTTTCGGACGTACTGGTTGGTGTGGGCAGTGCTGTTCCAGGCTGCTGTACACGTGGATTCACCACGTGGCTTCACGTCTCGCTTTATGACCAATGTGTGGGCTATGTTCGCTGTAGTGTTTCTTGCTATCTACACTGCCAACCTTGCGGCGTTCATGATAACCAGGGAGGAATTTCACGAGTTTACTGGTCTGGATGATAACCGTTTGTCGCAGCCGTTTTCGCACAAACCGACCATCAAGTTCGGGACGATTCCTTGGAGCCACACGGACTCGACCATTTCCAAGTACTTCAAGGAGATGCACTACTACATGATGCAGTACAACAAGACCAGTGTAGCGGATGGGGTGGCAGCTGTTCTGAACGGGCAGATGGATGCTTTCATCTACGATGGAACGGTGTTGGACTACCTGGTCCAACAGGATGAAGACTGTCGGTTGCTCACCGTAGGCCAGTGGTACGCTATGACCGGTTATGGCCTGGCGTTCAGCCGCAATTCTAAATACGTCCAAATGTTCAACAAACGGCTACTGGAGTTTCGTGCAAATGGAGACCTGGAGCGACTTCGCCGGTACTGGATGACTGGAACGTGTCGTCCTGGGAAACAGGAACACAAATCATCGGATCCGCTCGCCTTGGAACAGTTCTTGTCGGCGTTCCTGTTACTGATGGCCGGAATTCTGCTTGCCGCTTTGCTCCTGCTACTGGAACACCTTTACTTCAAGTACTTCCGCAAACGGCTTGCGAAAAAGGACCACGGTGGATGCTGTGCTCTGATTTCACTGTCCATGGGCAAATCTCTGACCTTCCGGGGAGCCGTCTTCGAAGCAACAGAAATCCTTCGACGGCACCGCTGCAGTGATCCGATCTGCGATACGCACCTGTGGAAGGTGAAACACGAACTGGACATGAGCCAGCTGAGGAACACCCAGCTGGAGAAGGCACTGGACGCACACGGAATTAAGCCACCGCAGCTACGGATTGCATCGACGAACGACATCGTCGGAGCGGCCCGGCGGGAAAATATGCACCAGCGGCCGAATGTTCTCGGCAATCTGAGTCTGGGTGGCAGTGCACAGGATTTATACCGCTGGACGTACACAACGGAGATTGCCGAAATGGAAACGGTTCTGTAAGAGACGGCGGCGTCGGCGGCGACCATTGATACCAAGAAATGCGGAATTGTGTGGCAAGAAGAACGAATTCAGCCACCCGGAAGTGAGTGTACCAAGTAAATACTAAACTACCAATAACGATTACTAACTTCTACTAAACTGCAACTACTAACTCATCTGAGAAGAAACCCACCCCGGCCAATGTGAAGTCAAATAATGTGAACAACAGTCAGATTGTGCAACACAATAGAGTTTACAACACACATACACACAACCCATATTAGATGCGTGTACGTGGGCATATATCCAAACTCAGTCAATCAGTTCACCGCAGATGAAACCAATACCGCCGCAGTAGACACGAGCTAGATTAGGGGGGAATGGGAAGCGGACAGGAAATAATCAAATTCGGACCGGAAGAGAAGCTGATGGTTAGCTAGTGGCACAGGGATAGGGGAATGGCAAGAGAAGAGGAACTTGGTTTTGATTGATTATGTTTGAGTTGAGCATCCGGATGCAATTGAACAAGGCAAGCATCGTGGAAAGGGTAAAGGTTTTTTTTTTGGTTTGGTTGGTTTAGAATTGGATTCACGACCGTCTGGTTTTCTAGCAGGTAGGGTAACCATTGGAACATAAAGGTGAACATTAAGCATGTAATTTCCAGAGCGAGTGAGATTTATGGAATCGTTATGCAAAAAATTCAGTGAACTACTGCGAAGTTCCGTGAATATTTACCAAAATTTCCCAAATAGTTCTACAAAATGATCTGAAAATATTTGAGCTTGCTTGAAGTTTTGAAAATTTCTTTCTGAAGATCTACGATCTCTCTTGTGAATTTTTCTGAATTTCTGCAAATTTCTTTTAATTTCAGTAAAATTTTCTTTTTGTAGTTCTGTTCTCAAGATCTACCCTGAAGCTCAACAAATTTATCAGTAGATCTCCAAATCTCTCTGAAGCTCTAAAAAAATCTTAGGCTCTGAACCATTTGGTGGATTTTTTTTTAACTTTTGGTTAAAATTTGACAGATGGAAAGCTATCCGAGCGTGTTTATTTCTGACAGACAAGAAGTTAAATTTTGACAACCTTGGCTCGAAAACCGGTCGATCGACAGCACGGGGATTTTCGAACATAGAAAATAACTTTCGAAATGTCACTTTTAACCACGAGTTAAATTTAACTCGGCAAATGGTTCACAGTCTTAGGCCGTTCGCAATGCTGTTGTATTTTATAAGGACTGTTTCAATTTGAAACTAGAACAGAAACGCACCTCTCGCAATGCTGAGTTGCAGTTTCATTATTCGAGCACTATTTTGCACCAGATTTGCAACTGCTCGACTATTCTGTTTTATTTCTGAGCGAGTTTGAAACACGAATGGAACTCTGTTTCAAATTTCTTTGGATGTGTTGAAGATGTTTCGAAGAGCTCCACAAAAAAAAAAACGGAGAACTTCATAGAGAACAGTAAAGTTTATGGAACTTGATGATTACAAACATGTTTTAGAACTGTGCGTTGCGCTGATCGTGTTGCAGTTTTATTTTTGACAGTTTCAAATTATAGAATTGACGAGTAGCTTGAAACAATTTTGAAACTCAGCATTGCGAACGGCCTTAGTAGGCTCTCGGACCTACTGTCTGGCATGCTTATTCTTATATGAAACATACTTCGTATTGTATAAACACTGAGTTGTTGACGGTCAAACACACTGGAAAATAAAAATCAGCCAAATTATACACATTGAATAGTGAAATTAGTTTACCTTGCTGCTAGATGTCATCAAGACACAAATCAAATCCTTGAAATTTTAGAAGAAAAAGATCAATATTTTCATTTCACTTACGGCTATTTCGCTGAATGAGTCCACAAACCTTTTACGTTCGACTAAATCAAACGTCAAATCTAATCATCATGTCGAAAAAGTGTGAACGCTTTCGAACATTGCATCCGACAAAATTATCGAGCAGTCCGCTCGAATCAGACCAACAAATCAGACAGTCTAAACGTACCTTTAGTCGCGTTCCTCAGTTTGTTGTAGACGAACCGACAGCCCTGGATGCGCATAATGTCCAAGTTGATGTCCCGTTCTTGGGTGTTGTACACGCACAGGACCAACCACATCGCGTCCGTTCTGCACTCCAGAGTACCGTTTGGGGAGTCTTGCTTCTGACAGTCCTTGGCTTTCTCGATTTCTCTCGGGTCCAGGTTGGTTTGCCAGTTCACAGGAATCTTAGCGTTCATTGGCGTTGATGGCACCGTCGAAATATTTTCTTGAAGAAAAAATAGACAGTTTCTAATGTAAATTTTCGGTGTAGTGAAAGAATGTCCGCCATGTTTCACGCACAGTCTGACGTTTGCTTATGGATTTTCTCATAGCAGTAAAGAGCTACAGAATCGCCGTCAACGCCAATTGACCACTTTGTCAAGCAGTTCTGGCGTGACTTTCTACCAGCGATTTCACAAAACTGGACCAACTAATTTCTATTTTTTTGTGAAACGTACAAATGTTGGCTACTTTTCTCGAGGTTCTAGAAGAAAAAATCTTAAAATAATGTTCCATTTCAAAGTTCGAGTGGTAGTAAACGTCATTTTATCTGCTCGAATGAAGTTTCAGATACAAGAAGAAGACACAACCGCAGCTGTCATATATTCGAAACACTGACACAAAAACATACTAATAAATGATCGTGCTCTCTGCGCTCCACGCCTTCTTGTGCCAACCGGATCAGTAGCGAACACCAACTTTACCGGGTTGTTGTCCGGCATTATTGCAACATGCCCTGCCCACCGCATCCTTCCGGCTTTGGCCACCTTCTGGATGCTGGGTTCGCCGTAGAGTGCAGCGAGCTCGTGGTTCATTCTTCGTCGCCACTCACCGTTCTCCTGCACACCGCCGAAGATCGTTCTTAGCACACGTCGCTCGAAAACTCCGAGTGCTTGCAGGTCCTCCTCGAGCATAGTCCATGTCTCGTGTCCATAGAGGACCACCGGTCTTATTAGCGTTCTGTACATGGTACATTTGGTGCGGGGGTGAATCTTTTTTGACCGTAGTTTCTTCTGGAGCCCGTAGTAGGCACGACTTCCACTGATGATGCGCCTTCGTATTTCACGACTCACATTGTCATTAAGGATCCACGGTAAACGAATTCCTCCGCTACCTCGAAAGTATCCCCGTCTATCGTGACATTACTTCCTAGACGAATCCTGTCATGTTCGTTTCCGCCTACTAGCATGTACTTTGTTTTTGACGCACTCACCACCAGTCCGACCTTTGCTGCTTCGTGTTTCAGGCGGGTGTATAGTTCTGCCACCGTTCCAAATGTTCTTGCGATAATGTCCATGTCGTCCGCAAAGCACACAAATCGACCGGATTTCGTGAAAATCGTACCCTGGCTTGTTGAGCCCGGTTCCTCGCATTACACCTTCTAGAGCGATGTTGAAGAGTAGGCAGGAGCATCCGTCACCTTGTCGCAGTCCCCGGCGAGATTGGAATGAACTGGATAGTTCACCCGAAACCCTTACGCAGTTTTGCACCAAATGGTCGCATTTCTTGTGAATGGGGCAGATTACCCCCTCCTTCCACTCCTCAGGTAGCTGTTCTGTTTCCCAGATCCTGACTATCATCCGGTGCAGGCTTACTTACCTTACCAATCAGGCTAAGGCCTTGTTGTCCTCTGCTGTCCTAAGAAGTCGTTTCCACTCTACTCGATCCATGGCCACAGTTCGCCAGCCTCGTAGTCTGCGAAGGGTCCGCAGGTCACCTTCTACTTGGTCGATCCACCTTGCCCGTTGCGCGCCTCTTCTTCTTGTTCCTGTTGGGTCGCTTTCTAGAACCATTTTCACTGGGTCGTCGTGCGGCATTCTTACGACGTGCCCAGCCCACCGTAGTCCCCCAATTTTTGCAATGTATACGATGGATGGTTCTCCCAGCAGCTGATGCAATTCGTGGTTCATTCACCTCCTCACGTTCCGTCATCCATCTGCACTCCACCGTAGATGGTGCGCAACACCTTCCGTTCGAAAACACCAAGGGCGCGTTGGTCCTCCACGAGCATAGTCCATGTCTCGTGGCCGTAAAGGACCCCCGGTCTAATCAGCGTCTTGTAGAGAGTCAACCTCGTGCGGCGGCGAATTTTATTCCTCCGGAGTCCAAAGTAAGCACGATTCCCTGCCATAATGCGTCTTTGAATTTCTCTGCTGGCGGTCACCAGTGAGCCTAAATACAGGCAGGTGGCCAACTTTTCTGGGCCCATCTTGATGAGTTTGGCTGCGATACCATCCTTACCAGCTGCTTTGTTGTTTTTGAGCTGCTGAATGGCATCCTTAACTTCCCTCAGCGTGGGAGTTGGGTCAGTTCCGTCCTCTGCTGCACTGACGTAGTCGTTTCCTCCATTGCGCTGGTCTCCCGTGCCTACGTTCTCATCGCCATTCAGGTGCGCCTCGAAGTGCTGCTTCCACCTTTCAATCACCTCACGTCCGTCCGTCAAGAGGCTCCCGTCCTTATCCTTGCACATTTCGGCTCGTGGCACGAAGTCGTTGCGGGATGCGTTGAGCTTCTGGTAGAACTTCCGTGTTTCTTGGGAACGGCACAGCAGTTCCATTTCCTCGCACTCCGCTTCTTCCTGGCGGCGTTTTTTCTCCCGAAAGATGCGGGTCTGCTGTTTCCGCTTCTGTTTATACCGTTCCACGTTCTGTCGGGTTCCATGCTGCAGCATTACCGCCCGCTCTGCGTTCTTCTCCTCCAAAATCGCTCTGCACTCCTCGTCGAACCATTCATTTCGTCCACTTCTTTCCACGTACCCGATGATGCTCTCGGCTGCGTCGGTGATGGCTGCTTATACTGTACTCCAGCAGTCCTCTAGAGGGGGCACATCGAGCTCGCCCACCTCTGGCAACGCTGCCTCGAGATTCTGCGCGTATGCTAAGGCGACATCCGGTTGCTTCAGTCGCTCTAGGTTGTACCGTGGCGGGCGTCGGTACCGTACATTGTTGATGACGGAAAGTTTTGGGCGCAGTTTGACCATCAACGGGTAGTGGTCAGAGTCGATGTTAGCGCCACGATAGGTCCTGACGTCGATAATGTCCGAGAAGTGCCGTCCATCAATCAAAACGTGTCGAAATTCTACTACTACACTATGTTTGTTTTGATTCGCTATGAAAGTTTGACAGATAAAAATGAGGGGTTAGTGGATTTTCCTATGTTTCGAGGGGTGAATCGATAAGCTTGGGACCGAAGATAGTACCAGAGCTGAGCCAAAAAGTTGAGCACGTTATTTCAGGACCTTCTAGTCTTAGAGTTACCTCTATGGTTATAATCTGCACGGGGTACAAGGGCTGATGATGCATTATCGATATATTTTCCAAAATTAAAGAACCCAATTTTTCGTGACACGGGAAAACGAAAAAGTACTGCATAGTAGCAAAAACTTTAAGTCTTATTTGCCGCAACAAAGTTTTTTTTTAAAAACCTTTAGATGACCACTTCTGTGCATCAAAACTTTCAAAATGGTAAAGTCTCAACTGCCTGCGAAAATGTTCAATTTGAGGCTTCCTTGCCGAATGTCCTAGGGTCGATTGCTTCGCTAAGGTCAGCTAAAACCAAGGGTAAGTCACTCAGCACATTGTGCCAAAATTAGATTCGGCACAGCTTGCGATCTCTTAGGCATTGGATTGTTGTAAATAAAATGGAAGCACTGCTGGACAGCTGTCATTGAAGTTGTTCACAACATAACGTGCTGTTTGACTGTATATTCAGGAACAACCTCTTATTGAATATACCAGAGGAATTTAGGCCAGCAGTTCAGATCCAGATCTAAACACGAAATGTGGGCTCAAAAGAAAGAGGCCGTTAATCAGACCCCATTAGCAACCTTAGTTCAAATAATGCTGCAACTCACACAAAACAAACTACGGAAGTCTATTCATCATCCTCTATAGTCGTTCTACAACAATGTTCCCCACCGGTTCCAACTCTTTCTGGACGCTGATAGACCGTTGCTTTTCACGTCACGAAAGGCTAGGATTCTGGTCTGCCTTGAGGGCATTATAAAACCCTAAAACACAGGGCTTTTATTGTCCTATGAACACAAAACACCAAAATTTCGCATACTCGACACTTCCCGCGTCATCCCCAATTCGATTTATCCTTGCGATTTCAAATCAAAACATTCAAGGTATCAGAAATACCGGGTTGCTGGGATGGGTATTTTACAAACAATTGCAGCTTGCTCTATGACCGGCACAATAGGCACACTGACAAAAAAGATGACCCAAGAGTGGTGTGCGGAGTGACCTACTCCTTGGCTAAAACATATGTTTTGAAACTTCCCAGTTCATTCATCATGGTATTAAAACTCTACCCATTTTTCCATCAAAAATAACTGATCATAAAGGCACAAACGCAATGTGGACGGAAGCGGAACGGAAACGGAAAGTTTGACAGTTGTCACAAATGACATCAAAATGCCTAACCGAAGTCGATTTGGTTCTAACTAGTTTTCAATCCGACAAGTAGGCTTACTCAGATCGGGCTTTTCCGCTGCCGCTGCCGTTCCGCTTCCGCTGTCATTGCGCTTGGGCCTTAACTATCCAACCGATGCTCAACAAGTTAATCAAACGAAATCAAATTCTTCGCACCACCATCCCCACTGCCATCATCTCAAACAAACAAGATAAAACATACAGAGAAGGTCCTATTCCTTCACTGATTTACACAGGAAACCCCAAACTGTCCAAAATGAATGCATATGAAAGAAGGCAACACGCTAGTAGGGAAACCAGAAAGCCAAGAAAACCAATGACAAGAAGGATAAACGTTGTTATATTTATTTACCAGTTTTACTATTTACCGTTATTGTAACGAGGAAAACAAAGTTTATTATTATACTATTATACGTAGAAAATATTCGAGTGACATACCGCCAAAATGAGAGAGATTCAATTATACACAACCACTCAATTTTTAAACAAAACAAACGAACCACGCATTTAAAAGCGAGCGAAAAACAAAACAAAACAGATGTCCCATCGGCAAGAGACTTAACTCTCATCAAGTATTTACTTTCCATTTGCCGAATTTAATACAAGATTTATTTTTGTACGAGTCGTTTTGACAACACCCCACACCCACAAATACAAATGTCATATTTTTACCACAGCAAACCATGACGTTTAGATAGATTGCTACACAATACACCGCAGCTCACTTTGTTCGTAAAGTACATTTTTTAAATCCAAAAAAAGCTATATAAGTCACCATGACAACTAAGTTCGAAGACAAGCCAGCGAAGAATAAGAAAAGAAAGGAAAACGAACAGGTGGAAATGGGAGGCAAAGTTTACTATCGATGAGAAAATAATACTTTGACGTTTTACGCTTATTACATATATAGAGAGACTAACATAGAGTTGGAGGAAATCTGAAGAAGCAAAGGCATACAACCACACAGTTTCAGACATAGATGCGGGAGCAGCCAGTTCACAATGCGAGCAAACTCCAAAACAAGCAAACACATAGAGAGGCAAATTCAGAAGCATTATTAAGATTTAACGTTTAAACCTTGAACTAAACAAGAAGAAGAAGAAAAAAAAACATTGCATTGTAATTTACTAAAACTAAAGAAAACCGAAAACACACACACACACACACAAAGGAAGTACTAAACTGATATAATTGAGTGGTTTTTAATAAGATTAAAAATGGAAATAAACAGTTAACTTTATAGAAAACGTATAAATAATTGAGCAAAAAAAAAAATCGACGAAACACTAATCTGGATTGCGTTCAAGCATTTTGAAGATTTCAATAAACGTACACAGGTTATGTTTAGCAAACCAAGGATGAAAACTCCTAACTGTAGCGACGAAGGTGCAAGTGAGGAACATTTAATTATTACAAAAAAGGCCTAATAATTACAGAGAAGAGAGGATGTAAGCCAAAGAACATTTTTTTAACCAAAAAAAAAAAACTAAACAAATAAGAAACAAATAAAACAAAAACACAAGACGAATTGACACAAGACTTCGACAACCCGAAACGGAACGATATTGGGGAAATGGAAAACTAGGAAAACGGTGCAACTGAAATCAAAAACAAACAAAAGAAAAAATCAAGACCTGAATGAATCTGATGTGTAGACGGAAGAGGTAGTACTCTAGCCCAAATGAAAAAAAAAGAAGAAAGAAAAACTTTATGGGAGGATTTTCCTTATCGAAAAACATTTGTTTCCTGAGTGTTGTGCACTGAACAGTTACGTTACTATAAATAGCGAATTGGGTTAACATTTTCTTTAGCTAGTTATTGCGCGAAAACCGACACTACTTGAAGGTTTGCTTTTGGTCGGGTGTGAATGTGAAAGCGGTATAGTGTGCGAGAGACAGTGGATTATCAAAGTGTCATACGTATATATTGTTGTTACAGAGTGTAGATATTCAGTAAATAGAGCATAAAACGGATAAGGAGAAACAGTGGCTAACTATTGTTTGTTGACTAAAACAAACTGTTTGATGCAGCAAAGCTGCTCAGAGAGCAAAACTCGGTAGCATAGGAAAGAAGGTTAACATGTAACACAAGACAAAAGAAAGTAAACAGCAAGAATTGTAGTGTTTTCAAGTCACAATCACACAAGCATAGGATTCACATTCACGTAGCCGTGTATTCACATCTACATACAATAACATTTACACGAGCAAATCAAACACAAGGAGCGGAGGCGAAGATGCACACAAACACACACACACAAACGCATTTAATTAACAGCTTCGGTTTCATCGGTGTGTTCATGTAGCGCGATGAGGGACGGACGATGCCAACAACCAACAAACACTACGCAACAAGGGACAAACAATACAATCTCTGTTGTTTACTGTAGGTTGAGCGTGTTTATATCCCCAAACCAACAATAAGACTATATTTTAATTAAATTAAGGGACCGTCGTCAACGGCAGTTACTTTAAAGCTAGGTGGTATTTTAAATCATTTCTTTAGATAAATCAAATCTATCGCGGGTTTCTCCCATATGACATACTGCGTTTGCTGTTGATTTTTTTCTTGGAGGTAAATTTGAAGCTCAAGCTGAAGTTTTCTCACATGGTAACCGCAAAATACCCAATAATGACTAAAGTAAGCATTTTCGAGTAAGACTGGGACTACCCATTAAATGAGTAAAAATATTACCCATTTATTAGTATTTGTTACTCAAAAATGAATACTTACTAATTGTTTTTGTAGTTGTAATCGTCGGAAGAAATTTATGGGAAATATCTGAATTAGTCTCTTAATGGTACTGACAAAACTTCCAGAGGAAGAATAAAGAAGGTCTTGTGGAGGAAGTTTTAAGGAAGATCTAAAAACATCCGATGGGGATCTTCCAAGACAAACATTGAGAAACTTCTGGCAAAAATTTTAAAATCCAGAAGCCAGAAAAGTTTGGAAATAAGAAGCCAATCCCGGAGGAGCTATTTCCAGGGGAAGTTGAGAGAAGCTCGGGGGGTTTCCCTTAGCTCAGTCGGTAAAGGCGCAGCTATAAAGCAAGACCATGCTGGAGGTGGCTGGGTTCAATTCCCGATCCGGTCTAGGAATTTTTCGGGTTGGAAAATTTCTCGACTTCCCTGGGCATAGAAGTATGATTGGACTTGCCACACAATTATACCAATGCAAAAATGGTACAGGCATCGAAAGTTCTCAATTAATAACTATGGAAGTGCATCTAGAACACTAAGTTGAGAGCACGCTATAAGCTAATATCCGATATGCAATAAGCTTGAAATGCGAAGAAGAAGAAGACAGAAGAGAAGCTCGGAAAAACCTTCCAATAAGTCGGGAAAAAACCTACGGAGAGTGACTTATGGAGAAACTTCCAGGGGAAGACGAAAGAAACTTCTGGCAGAATTCGATAGATACATCCGGTAGAACTTGAATTCAACTTCTTGGAGAAGACGGAAGAAACTTCCAGGAGACACTGGGAAAAACTTCCTAAGGTAGATTGGAAGAAACTTCTGGAAAAAGTCGGCCGCCAGAGGGCTTACGGAACATTCGAAAGATACTTCAAGGAGAAGATGGGAAAATATCTGGAAAAAATAGATTTCTGGGGGATGTTAGCACAATATTCCCTGAAAATTCTCACATGCTCTATTGATCCAGCAATTTTCCTGATATTCATAAAACATCCCTGAAAATCCCACAATGTTTTATTTATTTATTTATTTATTTGTAATTCATCTGACATATGTGGTCTTAATGAATATGAGAATACATTTTCAAAACAGCTACAAAATTGACAAACTAGTAATTCTATTTTTAAAACGACCAGAAGTTTTGCCGAACTCAAAGAGATCCTCCACCACCGAAAAAGCTCGAATCATCGACGATATTGGTTCATTATATCCAAACAAAGTACGGTGAAATCTGTCCTGTAGTAGTGACCGCTGCCGAAGAGGACTTTGAGCAGCACGGAAGTCCAACATAGAAAGTAGCCGGGGAGAATCGACTTCACCATTTATCAACTTCGCCACGAATATCGCCTGTTGTAGTCTTCGCCTTCTTTCAAGGGTGTCCATGCCAAACAGTCTACATCGATCGGGATAGGCAGGGAGGTTCAACGGATCGCGCCAAGGTAGATGACGCAGTGCTAGCCGGATGAATCGTCGCTGGACACGTTCAATCCTTAAGGTCCAGGAAACATCATTTGGAGTCCAAACAACAGAAGCGGTTTCGAGAATTGGCCGTACCAGCGCGCAATACAAGGATTTCAAGCAATATGGATCCGTAAAATCCTTTGCCATTTTCGAAACAAAGCCCAACTGTCGATTCACCTTGGCAATTATCGAAGTGTAGTGAGAATTGAACGTCAGTTTTGGATCCAGCACAACTCCGAGATCAGTAATCACTTCAACTCGTTTAAGTGAAGTACCCTTGATGCGATAATCGAACAATATCGGTTGTTTTGAACGATGAAAGGTCATCACAGAGCACTTCGGTACGCTAATAATTAACTTGTTCCGATGGCACCAGTCAGAAAATAGGTCTAGAAGATCTTGCAAACGGTGGCAATCTTCAGTTGAGCGAATAACTAAATATATTTTCAGGTCATCGGCGTAGATGATCACGCAGTCCAAGCCTAATTTCGAAGCAACGTCGTTGAAGAACAGTGTGAACAATAATGGTCCCAAGTTCCTTCCTTGGGGAACACCGGATGTATTGCAGAAGGTCGAAGAAACACAGGAGTCAAATTTAACGCGGAGTTTCCTTCCCGTTAGGTAAGAGTTCAGCCAAGACACTAGCTTAGAGCATGGTCCGAGACGTGACAGTTTAGCCAACAGCACATTGTGATCGATCTTGTCGAAAGCCGCCTTCAGGTCAGTATAGATGACATCAACTTGAGCTTTGCTTTCCATAGCAGTTATGCAAGTGTTGGTGAAGCTTAGTAGATTCGTCGTGACCGATCTTCCAGGCATAAAACCGTGTTGAACGGTAAAAATATAGCTGTGCGACTGGCGTAGAATCATATCACTGACAATTATTTCAAACAGCTTTGATGCAGCTGATAAGCTCGTTATTCCTCTGTAGTTCCTGACGTTTTTCTTGTCACCATTTTTGAAGACGGGAAACATTAATGACTGCTTCCGGATCCTCAGGAAAAGCCCCTTCATCGATCGACCGGGTGAAAATTGCAGACAGTGGCTCAGCTAAGTCAACAGCACAGCGGCAAAACAAAATCGATGGTATACCGTCGGGACCAGCAGAAAGCGAACTTTTCAACTTTTTGGCAGCAGATATGATCATTGCAGGAGTAACTACGAATGTCGACAGACTAATGAAGTCCATGGGAATGTCTAAAGCAGCAGACTCAGCTTCGATTTCAGAGGCAGGAGTTTGGTCAAACACAGAAGCAAAAAATCTGGCAAACAGTTCGCAGCTTTCAGTAGAAGATTTCGCATCGACGTCGTCAAAAATCACGTTGCTCGGTACAGATGAACTTTACCGCTTACTATTGACGAACTTCCAAAAGCTTTTTGGATTTCTCCGAAGATTAGTCTGCACTCTCATGACATGAGCCTTGTACAAAGCTGAATTCAAATTGCGATACGCCTTACTGGCATGTTGGAATCCAAGCTTGCTGTCAGACGACTGTAGAGCACGATGCTTACTTAGTTTGGCATTTTTTCACGTTTCAACTTTCGCAGCAGTGGCGTACTCCATGCAGGCGAACTGTTGAATAATAGAGCAGAAGTTTGAAGCCATTTCATTAACATCCTCACAATTCAGACAAACTCAGTCAATCGTAGAAAGGTACTCTCGAAGCATGCCGTAGTCAATCTTGCCAAAATCAAGAGTAGGCTCACAGTCAGCATGGTGCGGATCATCAATCTGGCACCTGGCTTGAACGGGAATAAACATTTCCAGCGGAGGATGGTGCAAATCTATAGGCAACAGTGCAACAGCAGCCTCATTTACGGTTACCCCACAGTTGGTCGAACAAAACACTAGATCAAGCGTTCGATCAGAATGGTTACGAATCCAGTTAGCTTGATACAAATTAAAAAAATCCATTCCATCAATCAAAGCAGCACTTACTGGAGGTACAGTTGACGTTGCAGCCAGAAACACCTCGCCGTCTGCATTCTGCAACTACTGTAGGCGGGGCTGGTTGTAATCACCACATATCAGCACCTGGTCATCAAACGAAGCGCTGTCACACAGTTTAGGAACGGAGGCCACAGTTTCATCTATCAGCTCTGCATCACGGCTACGGTCAGGAGGGATGTACACAGCACCAATCAGCAAACGATTACGACCAATAACAGCATCAACAAACACCTGTTCCAATCTTTCACCGTGGCGCGTCTGAACTTGAGTACAACGGTAACGGTGATGGACTGCAATGAGTACACCTCCGAAGCTCGATTTATCACTGTTCCTGCGGCAGCGATCACAGTGAAATACGATGAACTATGATCCGAAAATTTGCAGAGAATCGATGCAGTCATTTGATCCAGTCTCTGTCAGTATGATGACGTCGTAATTGCACTCCATAAAAGCCAAAAGCAAGTGAAGTTTTCGAAACATTCCTGAATTGCACTTCGGAATATCCCATAATTTCTTGAAAGTTCTTGCAATTTTCTTTAAGTTTTGGAGTTCTCTGATCATCCTCGAAGTACTCCTAACTTCCCTGATTATTATGGAACTACAGGAAAATCTCTTAACTTCTTTAAAAGTCCCTGGATCTTATTTAGCGCTTTATTTTTTTATTAATGAATATCAGCATTAAAGTTCTCTGATGTTCCCGATTTTTTTTTTATTTAATGTTCTCTAACTGCCGACACAGAACTTCTCTTAAAAATGTTGTCACAATTTTCTGATGTTCATGTAACTGCCCTAACGTTTCCAAAATATTTATGATCTTAACTAAAGTTTTTGGAAATTCCCTGAGTTTCTCGGAACTCATTTAAAGGTTCAGAAATTTCCTTGAATTTATATTTCCCGATGCTTCCCTAAAGTTATCTCAATTCTCCAGAAACAAATGGAACTATCCTGAAACCCATTAACTTTCTTTAAAGTTCTTTGGGCTTGTGAAGTTTCCAAAATATTTCAGTTTCCTTAAGTTCATTGGAGTTCTCTGGGCTTTCCTTAGAAATCCCGGGTTCTCGGATTTGAACAGAAGTTAATGAAACTTGTTTTTAATTTATCGGAACCTACCCAAAAGTTCGAACTATTCTTTCTGAAAAGTTCCTGAAGTTTTCCTGAAACTAATGGAACCGCAATAAAACTCTGGAAGCATTTGTGAAGTTGACGGGATGAGACGGAATAAACTTTCGAGCGAAGCCAGACGACGCTTCCAAGGGAAGACGGAAATTACTAGGGAAAGTTGGAAGAAACTTCGAAGGGAAGATTAAAGAAATTTCAGGAAGTTCAAAAATTAACGCTAAATTAATCTATTTTTCCACTGAATAAAAGTATTTCCCGATTTCCAGAAATTACTGAGATGAGCCATCAGCTGTTTTTCGGCTCCTTGGTAACCAAAAACGGCGAGGAAATGGAAGCATTAGTCGAAAGAGATCAAGCATAAGACATTTTTGATAATTATATTTTTTTAGAGCGGGCTCAAAAATTTTAATTTTTAAAAAGATAAAAGTCGCTCACAATAGTTTCCTCTGAAAATTCAGTGCAGTGAAAATTAATAAAAAATCGGTATAAATCGATATTATAACTCAAAAATCGGTATTCTGAGAAACCTTATCTGTATATCGGTATCAAGTTTGTAAATCGGTATAAATACCGGTAATCCGGTATAGCTGGCAACGCTGCGCAGTAGGTCACTTTTTTTTTCATTTGCGTTGTTTTCAAATGTCATTATTACCTGAGATTTGTCAATGATGCTAACATTTAAGGTCCAAACGCAATGTGGCCGGAAGCGGAACGGAAACGGAAACTTTGACAGTTGTCATAAATGACATCAAGATACCTAATCAAAGTTGATTTGGTTCCAACTAGAAATCTGCATCATCATGTGTGCTATGGGTGCTCGATATCCTCAGTTTCTCCAGGGACAATCTATCCCAGATGGGTTTCTTGGAGTTGCGGAAGCTTTTCAGCAAGCTGCATGCAACCTGCCTTCAATAATCTATTAATGCAGTTCGACATTTTTAAGGTGTTTCGCTGTGAGACCCTTCTGCTCGTAACCACTTCGATATATAAGCTTCCTCGAAACGTACCACATTGAAACTGCTACTTCACGTTTGCTTTACTGCAGCATACATGAAGTAGCAATTTCAGGTGAAATGGGGCATTAATTTCCGAGATTTGTGTAATTGAAAATTCGAAGTGTAAGTACATGTATACACGCTTAGAAATAATTAATTTTACACGTAACGGAATCCGTCTTTGACATAAAAGATGAGACGTAAACAAACATGTCACGTAATATTAAATGCTCCGAGACTGAAAAGTTCGTTGCTCGACGAAAAGTACGTTTTATTGAGCTATATTTCGCGTCTGTCATGGCTCAAATTTATGTCAAAATTGACGCTCGTATATGTCACTCTCAGAGCACCTAAATTTACATGATTTTTTCCCACGGGCAAGACAGGTCCTAATCATGAGCAATTTTGATGCACCTCGAGTAATTCACATTGCTCAGTGAGAAAGATCACTGTCATTTGATTTCTCACTTTTCGCATCACAGCAACACATGAAGGTGCATCTTCAAAGCCGAAAAGCTGCTGTCAATCAAAACGACAATAAAAAACATATTTACAGTACTCAATAACTCAGTGAAACTCGGAGATACTTAAATTGACTGCATCATCTCTGCTCGTTCGTTCAACCCTTACCAACTGTGAACGTGAACGGAACCTATTGCTGCCTAGCTGCCGTACACTTACCAAGGGTGAATGCTTGTCCGACTTGATATGGTGGAAAAACTCGATCTGCCTGACCAAATATTCAAAATTCGGCCAATTACGTACCCCGCACCGTACTACAATACTCCTCGAAGCAATCCCGTTCCCGTGGCTTGGAAAACTGCCGCTGGATGAAACTGCGAACCGAGCTCTGAATTACCACTGTGCCTTCCATTGCATCGTTTTTGATTTATTTTGATTTATAATCAAGCTTCTCCAAATTGTCTTGAGCTCAGATCAAATGATTTACCTGATCAACCATAACTGATACAAGGTCCTTAGCAACTAAACATCTCCAAACAACATCAATTTAAGGTGTATTAGAAGTTCTAGGTTCTTCAAATTGTTCTAGAGGTCAGATTATTTGATCTACTGGATCAACTAAAATCTGCACGATGATCTCACCGACAAAACTTTCCGAAACACGTTTATGCAGTTTCTGCTGTTCGTTTATAGTTGATTTTGAGGTGTATAAGATACTCACGGTTCTCCAAATTGCCCTTGAGTTCAAATCAAATTCTCATCCAGGTTCACTGCTTCAAAGCCCTTTGTATTAAAACATCTCCAAACAGGGTTAAACATATCATGCACATTATTTACGTTTGAATTCGATATGTTTAAGACGTTCTAGGTTCACCAAATTGTCCTCAAAACTTGTTAATTAGGCTACCATCTCGCATTTTAGTTTGATTACATTCATAGATCAGGGGGCCTCCATAACTCGGTCAGTAGAGCCTGCGACTATAAAGCAAACCATGCTGGAGGTGGCTGGGTTTGAATCCCGGTTGGTCTAGGATTTCAGATTAGAAAATTTCCCGACTTCCCTGGGCATAGTATATTGTTGTACTTGCCACACAATATACACATGTAAAAATCGAACAGGCTTGGAAAGCTTTCAATTAACAACTGTGGAAGTGCATCTAGAGCACTAAGTTGAGAGCAGGCGTTAAGTTACAGTTGGGATGTAATAGCCAGAAAAGATCATAGATAGCACTAACTAGCGGAGGAATTCCATTCCATTCCATCGGAATGTCCATCATTCAACAGTCCTTGACCCCCTGATCAACTTTGCCGAAGAAATCACCCGTCTAAATAGTCAGGATCTTGAGATACAGCAGCACAAATATATTCACTTTCAATAATCACTAGCGCCACCTAGTGGAGGAATTCCGAATTTTTCTGTCCATCATCCAACAATCCTTGACCCCCTGATGAACTTTGCCGAAGAAATCATCCGTCTAAATAGCAAGGATCTTGAGATACAGCAGCGCAAAAATATTCACTTTCAATAATCACTAGCGCCACGTAGTGGAGGAATTTCGAATTGTTCTGTGCATCAGCCAACAATCCTTGATCACAAATATATTCACTTTCAATAATCACTAGCGCCACCTAGTGGAGGAATTCCGAATTGTTCTGTCCATTATCCAACAGTCCTTGATCTCCTGCACAACTTTGCCCAAGAAATCATCCGTCTATATCATCGGTATCTTGAGATACAGCATTCAAATCATGCAAAATAGGAGATTTTAGGGCAAAACTGTGAAAAACCCTAACTTACCCTATCGTGCCCAAGATGAAACCCACTCCAATCGATTCCTGAGCCTTTTTTCTATAAGAATGACTATTTTTTAGTCACTTGTTCCAGTGAGCACCGAAGTTATTGAATTTTAACACATTGTTTCGATTTTGTCCCCAGTGTGGCATTGGTGCTTCTGCTGCGTTTCTGCAATACGTCAACGGCATTCTCCTTTAAAGTAGAACATCAATACATACTTGTGTTCTTCGTTTTCTCGTTGGCTAAGTCCATAGCGGCCCAGGTGTAGAATTTGTTGTTCGTCTCCATCTGTTTTATGAACAGCGCTGACGATATCGAGTGATTGGTAGCGATCTTGTTAACTTGATCACGTCTCATGACGATCCTGTACTCTTGGTCTTAACATGGCCGTGGGAATGCAAAGAGAAAGTCGACGAAAGTCGATTTCGTCCGGTTGATCGTTGATGGGTTTGAAGTCCGGACGAGGATCACACTCACCGGAAACATTGGTAGCCACTACTTCAACGCTCTTCTCCTCTTCGGCTTCGGAAATGACGGCGGCTGCTCTGGCTGAACATTCCGCGGGGGTAGTGGTGGCTAGCATTGCTGTTGGAGTTGGAATTGGGTGTTAATCGGTTGTCGGTTGGAATATTGCTCACCACGCTATGTTTGATGTGCTGTGATGGTGCTAATGATAGTAAGTTATTACCATTTTCAATGGGACTGCTGTTACTACTACTGGATCAATCAATGCCGATGGGATCGTTGCATTACAGGTGAAATTCCAGGTGTTTAGAAGAATAGCCATTTGGAGAGCTTGTTTGATCAGTGATCACTGGGACTGGATGCTGAGAAGGAAGAACAACTGCTGAAAGCTGGCTGGAACTGCAAGTTCTTCCTGGTAGTAAGCAGGCACCGGCACAGGATCTTCCATAATATTCAAGCTATTCGAAAGCCTCAGGATACACTTGGGCTTACTTTGTTTACAAACAAAACTGACGTCTAAAGCAAACCCTACACGCATCAATATATTGACGCGAAGGGGAATTATTGACAATAATATTGATGATGTGAATTCAGAAATATTGTCAATCTCGATATATTGACGTCAATATAGAATGTATTGACAATACGATTATTGTCAATAAAAGTAATCGTGTAGGGTCCACTTAATATGAGAAGCATTTTCTTAAAGGGAGTAAACGGAGTAAGCAGAGAAAAAAAATCGATGAACGTCGATTATTGAGGCACATTGAGTTACTCGATGCAAAAAAGAAACTTATAGTACGTTCAGACTACAGAGTTATAACATGTTATAGCGCTATCTTGATGGTGGTTTCTGTGTTGCAATTATTTGACAACCGTTATAACATGTTATAACTCTTCAGTCTGTACAGCGTTTTAGAGTAAACCTGCCTCTCCACTTGATTTTTTCTAAGTGTGTAGCCTACGTGGCGGCCATTTGTAGACTCTCCAAGGAATAACCTTAAGCGCATCTTATAGCGAATTTTTTTATTCCCCGGGTTGGAATCAGTTCCAACCCGTGCGAACCCGAACTTAATGTCAGTGTGAACCTCAACCCGAGCAAGATTACAAAAACAAACGTTAACACTGACGTTTGAAAGACAACAAGCATACCTAATCTTGATACCCGATCCAGGTTGGAACTGAATCAAAAACAAATTCGCTATTGCTGATTGCATCTGAAACTGGACTGTCCCAAAAATGCAAAAAGTGTGATAAAAGTGCTCGTTTCCGTCAAATCGTTTTGATGTCTTCGGATCACTTATTGCTTATCATAAGGCATAAGTGCACCGAAGACACCAAGACGATTAGACGTAAACTTGTAGTTTTATCACACTTTTTAATGAGTGAAAACGCGCTTATTAGTTCAATTTGGTGTGAAACACGCAATATTAGTTAGCGAATACCGCCTATCAGATATTGTCGGTACGGTTGGAAACCTAATAGCACAATCCATTTAACTCTCGTTCTGTACGTTATACATAGTGTCGGAAGTAGTGCACTGTATAGCGCATCATTGTGCGAATACAGCGCAACACTTCCGGCACTATGTACTGTACTGATAATATCAAACTTTGAGTATACTACATTACCATGAATATCACCCGAGATATCACCTAAACATGGATATTGGCAATATTAAGGTAATACCAACAATCAATACGAAACTAACGATTTTAAATTGGCTCACCACTTTAGTAGCCTATTGGTCCCAAGCAAACGATTAACGTACCCTATTCTAGTTGAAATTCTATTACTACACTATGTTTGTTTTGATTCGCTATGAAAGTTTGACAGATAACATCAGGGGTGTGTGGATTCATGCAGAACATGCAGGGGTAAGTGAAATAGCTTGGGACTGCTTGGGACCGTTGTTCTGGTACTGAGTGAGCCAAAAATAATAATGATTTTCTTCGGGACCCAGTGGTCTTAGAGTTACCTCTATGGTAATACGGTATCAAAAATAAATCTAGGTCCTCTCCTGCGCTGCACAGCTTCGTGTACAGATCATCAATTTTCGTGGGATAGTCCAAGGGGGAGGAAGGCTTTAATGCGAGTGTCTCTTAATTGAGAGTTAGTTTTGGAGGCGAACCAGCCCAAGGCTGAAAGCCTCCCTAATAAAGATAAATAATAATAATAATTGAGAGTTACTCAGAGTAACTCTGATTTGCTGATCGGGAAAAATAAAGAACAAGGCATATCTCACGTAACATTTGAAAAGGGCCTATAATCAAAATGTAATCAAATCGTTTTTGATACCATTCTATAGCACCGCTTGATAGCTACAAATCGTCTAAGAATGTTCCGCATAACCGGTAAAAATCATTATAAATAACTGAATTTTCAAATCGGCCGATCAAAGAAATTTTTCGAATCATTCATTGGTTCGCGCCAAGGTCCGCACGCTAAATCGACCAACCATGTTTTATTTGGGTGTTGTGTGCTGAGATACCGAATAAAAATGCAGATTGATTACAATCCATTTTCTGGTTTACAAATATTTTGGTTATAGGCACTTTTCAAATGATATGCAAGATAAGAATTAATATGATTGAAACGGCCAAGAAAAAGACAGAGATTATTTACAATTCATTTTCTGGGTTGTTTACATTTTAATTGAAGGCCCTTTTCAAATGTTACGCGAAATATAGTCGTTTCTGGTCTCCTCTTCCTCTAATAGCGAATTCGTCTATTATCGTGAAACCGAACTTTTTGTCAGTGCCTGAGGTAGGTTCTAAAAACAAACGATCAAACCGACGTTTGTCAGAAAACAGAGCCGATATTGATACCCGATGCAGGTTGCAAGTGAATAATAAACAAATTCGCTATTAGGTTGTTTATTTGACCTATTCCATCGGTCATTTGTGTGACTCCGATGTTGAGGATAAATTATTCTGCATCTCGATTCGGATTTTAGTATTCAAGACAGTTAAAATCATCCACGGTGAAATATAAGTCTTCTGCTGCTATTCATCATTTTCAAAACAAACGAGGTTAAATATCTAGCTTAACATTTCAAAATGCCTTAAACGAGCCTTAAACTCGAATTGTTATCCAGAAATTAATAAGACCTTGTGCAAAAATCCACTAGCAATGAGTGAAAGGTTCGCTCAGAGAACAAGAGAGTGTCTCAGAGTAACTCTAGATTGCTCTAAATTTGTCACTGTCCCACCCCTCGGGATAGGCATCCATATCCTCACCACCCCTGGATCCAAGGGGGGGAGGTGGCTGTCAAATACGAACAATCTTCGCCTACCTCGCATAACTGGTTCCAAACGTAAACAAGCCATAAGAAACCTACAGGGTTTGTTTACGTTTGGAACCAGTTTCATACAAGATGATCAGTAGGCTGATTTGACAGCACATCCCCCCCCAGCCTGGATCGGGCTCGCACATAACAGCAGTGTTGCCAGATATTCCGATTTATCGGTATTTATACCGATTTCCGAACTAGATACCGTTATACAGATAAGGTTCCTCAGAATACCGATTTTTGAGGTTTTATACCGATTTATACCGATTTTATTAAATACTCAAAATGATTATTGCCTGCCCGCGCTTAAATTTCGGGGAAAATTACTGTGAGAGACTTGCATCTTTTTGAATATCTACAAAATTTTTAGCCTTTAAGGTGATACTCTAAGGAAGCCTTAGCGTGAAACTTCAAAGGCACAAATGTCAGCTTCCACAAAACATACAAATTTGAAATTGCTACTCCTTGTTTGCTGTGCTACTACAAACAGAGAGTAGCAATTTCAAATTTGTATGTTTTGTGGAAGCTGACATTTGTGCCTTTGAAGTTTCACGCTAAAATTTGTATGTTTTGTGGAAGCTGACATTTGTGCCTTTGAAGTATCACCTTAAAATAAAAAAAGCCATCTTTAAAAATGTCTTATGGATACTTTTTCGATTAATGTTTCAATTTCCTCACCGTCTTTGGCTACCCATGCATCGATAAACAGTCAAGTCACGAATAACCCAAGAGCGTTAAAGTGACTATAATAAAAAAAAAAAAAAGATAAACAGTCGATGGCTCTTTCTGGTAATTCTGTGGGGATTGGGAATTTTAAACATTATTTAACTTCCTGAATTTTCTTCCACCTTACATCGTAAATTATTTTACGATTCCTCTCGGAAACTTATTTCGACTTCCCTATGAAGTTTCTTCAACCTTCGCTCGAATGATTCTTCCATCTTTTTCCGCCAGTTTTTTCAACTTTCCCGGAACTTCAAGGATGCTTCCAGATTTTGTTTGCGGATCCACACTATCTGCAGGAACTGTTAAGAAGTTCTGAAACCTCAGAAAAGTCCAGACTTTTGAGTAAGTTTCGATAAATTAAAGAATGTTCCAACAACTTCTGTTAAAATTCTAAAACCCGGTCCAGCGAACTCCAGTAAACTTAAGGAAACATCATAAATATTTTGGATACTTCACAAGTCCGAAGAACTTCTGGAAAATTTAATGGTTTTCAGGACAGTTCCATTAGTTTCAGGATAATTGAGAGAACTTTAGGAAGCTCCGAGAACATCAGGACAGATCAATAAATTTCAAGGAAATTGCTGTTATTTTAACACTCCGAACACGATGCCTCCGGTAAAATGTGTAACGGCAAATTGGCAATGTTTGGAAAATCATTACTCAGCAATTTGTCGCTAGATTTTAAACCTATTGATACCAAATAAACCTTTAAAGTTTATAGTTTCAAGTGGTGCCAATAGATTTGAAATTCATCAATAAATGGCTGAGCTATGATTTTTCAAACATTGCAAGCTTGCCGTTACACATTTTACCAGAGATCGTATTCGGAGTGTTAAAGAAGTTCCGAGAAACTCAGGCAATTTCCGAAAACTTCAGCAATGTTCCGAGGGGCTCATGCAAATTTAAGAAACGTAAGCGAAGTTACACGAACATTAGTACATTGTGAGAACATTTTATGGGAAGTTCCGTGCTTATTAATGGCAGTGTTGAAAAAATTTAAAAATTAAAAAAATCGGGAAGATCAGAGAACTTCAATGCTGGTGTTACAAAAAATTCAAGAAAATTGAGAGAGCGCTTAAGAAATTTCTTAATCTTCAAGAAAGTCTAGAGCCCTTCAAAGTTGATTAGAGATATTCCGGTAGTCCCATTATAATCAGGGAAGGTCCAAGTATTTCAAAGATGATCAGAGTACTCCAAAACAGCCCGAGGAAATATGGAATATTCCTAAGTACATTTCAGGAATGTTCCATAAACTTCAGGGACATTGCGGGGTCTCGGGGATGTTTTATGACCATTTAGAAAATTTTCTGGATCATTAGAACATCCCCCAAGAACTCTTTCTTCCGCAATTATGTCCTTGTTTCTTTCGACTGTTCCGTTAGCGCTTTAACTTCCAACTTCCTCCAGATTTTTTTTCCCAATCTACCTTAGGAAGTTTCTTCTGTCTTCTCCAGGAAGTTCAATTAAACTTCTCCCAGAAATTTCTTTCGTATAGTTCTGGAATTTTGTCCAGTTGTTTTTGTTTTCACTTCTATTGGTAGGTTTTTCCGAGCTCCTTCTGGCTTCCCATGTAAATTGCTACTTCTGGAATTTATTTAAGATTTCCGAAACTTTTCTGCCTTTCTTTGAATGTGAAATCCTAATTTTTCTGAATGTTTCTTTAAATTTTCGCCAGAAGTTTCTCAATGTATGTCTTGGAAGTTCCGCGGATGATTTACCGACTTCTCTCAGAACTTTCCTCAAATTTCCTCCAAGAGAGCTTCTTTCTTCTTTCTCTGGATGTTGTTTTCAGCTTCCTCCAGAAGCTAATTCAAACATTCCCCTGAGTTTTCCGATCATAGTCCAAAAGATAAAAAATGTCGCTTTCAAAAACGGCAAATAATTAAAATTAATTAAAATAGTAAATACCTATAAATACCGATTTTTTTAATAAATTAAAATAGTAAATACCGATAAATACTGACCATTTATACCGATATGCTTTAAAACATTCTGGCAACGCTGCAAAACAGAAAAACTTTGCTGGACAGTGGCCTTCTGATGGTGTTTGGCTAACGCTGCGCTTCGGTACGAAGCTTCTATGCCTCGTATTTTGAATTATTCAGCTCGTGGAATGTACTGAATTTACTGAAAACTTCAGATCCATGCTATCGCAGGTTTGGCGTCGGACTTTCACATACTTTTTCAGGAAATACTGCACGTTGTTAAAGGCCCATAAGAGAGAGGTGGATTAAAAAAAAACTGCCGTGGCAACCTTGTTTTGTTTTTTTCAAATCACTGCTAATTGGGCGCAAACATCGGTATGGTTCTACATGCCTTTCTCTAATACAAAAAAACTGAGCACCAGGGTAGTTTTGGACGCTCATCCATCACGTTTTGCACCAAATTAGCTGTCAAGCAATAGCGGCTGAGCGTGATTACCTCTCACCCCAGCAGGCCTGGGTTCAATCCAAGTTGGCGCCACCGGGATGTTCTGAGGCATAACCTCTCTGATCGCGTCTTCCTTTGGAAGGGAATTAAAGCCGTTGGTCCCCGGTTCATAAGTTGATGGGTTGATAGGTAGGGTCCAGCTGTGGGAGCTGCCTCCCTGGCGTCGGTAGCATTGGTGCTCAGCACGGAAAACAAATCAAGGGGAAAAAAAATCTGCCAAGCAATGTGGTATGTCATGACCACAGTACCGATGGGTGTCCGAATCTACTTTCGGCACATTTTGCTGAGTGACTTACCCCTTGATTTGTACCCTTCTGTCGACTGTCTGTCTGTCGTGTCATAATCAGCGATTTTACGATTCGTGAGCGCTCACTCTGACTGAACCCTCACGAATCATAATACATTGATTGTGACGCTCTAAAAGCGAAATTTACTGGTTTTATGAAGAGAGAGAGAGAGAGAGAGAGAAGGATTAGTAATTTCCATTTAATTCCACTACCTTATTTGTTTATCCTTGACAGATACGTGTATTTCGTCTACAATGTGCAGGCTTCTTCAGTGACTTGTACTAATACTCGACTGAAGAAAAACATTGCATTTACCGAATATATATTAACTCAGGTACATTTGCATGTAGATCCAGGTACATTTGCACTTAGAAGCTAGGTAAACTTAAATTTCATTTCCTGTCGGAACAGATACTCCGCTGCTTACTCGTTGATGTGTTCTAGGTAGTAACTTGAAACGCCATGTGTGTCCGTTTCCTTGATCCCTGTTGAGTAAAGTTGAATTCCGGTGTTTGTTGATCTCGAGGCTCTCTGCAACATCAAATTTCCATGGTGTAGATACGGTTCGTAAAATGGTGATGTCCTCCGTTGATAGTTAGTGATCCTCTGTGAAGATGTGTTCTGCAACCTTTAATTTGAAATCATACGTTAGACCTTTTTCCTCTTGCATTTTGGCCTTATTAACCTCCGCTATATGTTCTTTAAATCTAGTTGCCAAAGTTCTCTTGGTTTGTCCTACGTATACTTTGTTACAATGATTACAGCTTATTTTATATACACCTGCTTTACCTAAAACATTAACTGGGTCTCAGTGGATCCTAACAATGATTTTAACTGGTTATGTCTACTGGTGAAAACTAAATCTAATAAGAATTGTTTTAACTATATTCCTCGGTTTGTGGACTTTGGGAAGACCTTTGATCCTGGGTAGAATGGGATTGGATTCCCGTAAACGACCTGCTCCATCTCCTAATATTGATTTGCACTCCACGCGTTTCACTATGTTCTGTAAAAGTACAAAATATAGCAATTGAGTGGAAGCAGCCCTGCTCCTGAATTCTTTCGCGAACGGTTAATGGCTTATCTTTGCTTCACAGCATACCCCACAAATGGAGTGAATCTCTCATTTCTGTCTATGGATCTTCGGAGCTTTAGGATCACAATGTCCATCTTTTGGATCCGTTTGGCCTTTAATTTGGTTCCGTCGACCAGACAAATTTCCCGTCTGCTTCGCTGAATTTAAAAGCCACCAGAGCATTTTTCGGGTAGGAATATTTCTCGACTTCCCTGATTGAACTTGCCACACAATTATAGTAATGCAAAAATGATACAGGCATCGAAAACTCTAAATTAATAACTGTGGAAGTGTATCTAGAACTCTAAGTTGAGAGTACGCAATAAGCTAATATGCGATAAGCTTGAAATTCGAAGAAGATTAATACCCCGTACAGACTATGGCTTATATCATGTAATATAGGCTATCTTGCAATAAGCACTCATACATCTTTCACTGAAAATCCTATGTATGAGTGCTCATTGCAAGCCTATGAGACATGATGCTATAGTCGGAACGTATTATAAGGAAACCAATAGTCCTATCCA
Organism: Ochlerotatus camptorhynchus; assembly: GCF_037179485.1. Classification (NCBI taxonomy): domain Eukaryota; kingdom Metazoa; phylum Arthropoda; class Insecta; order Diptera; family Culicidae; genus Ochlerotatus; species Ochlerotatus camptorhynchus. The sequence continues at coordinate 935,644 of NW_027040813.1, forward strand.
GGCACCTATTTTCCCCACACAGTTCAATGTCTTCTAAGGATACGGAACAGGCATCAATTTACTCTGCCCTGGATATGAACCGTCGCTCGGGCCTAGTTGTTCAGCTTCGAATCCACTCAGACATTCACTGCACCTATAATTGAACGGATCTGTTTTTTTAGAAGTGAATCAACCCCGTAACGCTGAATGGTGTGCTTCCGGAAGTGATCCGGTTGCTGTTGTGTAACGTGCGGTTGTGGCGCACCACCTCCAGCCTGAACCGATAGCATTCTAAGTGTTCGCTTCTGCTAGCCAATCACCTCGCCCAGCTTCGTGTTGAGCATCTGCAGCTGATCGTGACTCACAATTTGTGCTTCCCAAATCTGTCTCAACTTCCGAGCATTGTAATCTTCGAACCAATTCTCCAAATCATCCTTCTGCATCTCGGGATGTTCCTACTAGTATTCTTTCTTTTACAGTTCGAGCTTTTTGAAATAGTCCTGATATGCCTGGGTCAGCTGATCATATGGGACTACCTCCATGGTCTGCCAGGGGACATGCTGCGACGTAGTAATGAATTCAATGGGTTCATTTTTCACTTAACACTTTTGAAAACAATCGAATCACTCATAGCCTTCTACAACGGTGCCATAAAAATGGTGAGTGTCTAATGTCAAAGATGAATCACCCCTTGGTGAAATTATGGCTAGCGTATGAAGCGGTACATCCGACACTATTGCTCAGTATTTATAATTTGTGTTGTCATCTTGGCAAACAAAACTAAGTGTTTATATCGGGGATTAGTCACAAAAAACTTCTGGAAATTATTCTCTGATTACATATTTTATAGCATAGAAAAAAAAATCAACAGCAAAACAGCAACAACTTTTCAGCAATATGAATATTTAATATCCCGAATGAGAGAAAGAGAGAACGATATACTCCTAGAAACCATCCAGACAACTAAAGAGCAACTGAATTTCATTCTCTAAAACTTCAAGCAAATTTCCCAAAAGCAAAAGCGTAGCGCTCTGTCAAATTTAAGACTCAGAAAAAGAGAGAGAAACAAAGATTACAAAGAAGTTAGCAAAAAATGTAAATCAAACGGTTGTCAATTTAGAAGCGGAGATTTTTTTATTTTTATACAAGTATTATTCCTAAGTAGCAATTTTTTTTTTCGATTGTTTAACTTGCGTAGAGTAAAATTTAATAAATTGTAGCAACAAAAGTGGACTGTTTTCGGAATGCGAAAAAAAATCAAACCATTTGCTCATCACAAATCACGACGAGATTGATCTACCGACGGTGTGCGCCACACCTTCCAATATTTAATGCCATACAAATTATTGGAAAATTTGACAAATAATTTCTATATAGCGTAAGACTTTGTTATTTTTAGCGAGGGAAAATGGCCGCGCGCGAGATGGTTTTATATTCTAATCGATTGTACATTAGCAAAAATGAGCATACAAGATCCCATGTTCCTCCGACCACCCGGGAAAGAGAAGCAAGTATGAGAGCGAACGAGAGAGAAAGCGAGAAACGTGTGCGAGTTCAGTCAAGACCTAAAATATCGGTGAACCACATTTGCTGAAAGGTGTTTTTTGACTCAGTGTTCAATTTTCAGTTCTAAATAAAATGTGTTCTAAAGTTTAGAGGAAGTGAAAAACAAAAAGCAGAACAGCAACAAGTGGAAAATAAAAGGAAATATTTAGCACGTGGCAAAATGTTGTTATTAGATTTATACAAAATATCATTCAATTGCTCATCATTAGTGTGGCCATTTTTGTATTCTGTTAAGTTTAACCGCGAAAAGGTAAACTCCCATTAAGCAGACAAAAATAAACAAAAATGAAGTAATAAGAAAAGAATTGTATAGAAAAAAAGCACTTGGAACCTTATAATAAATGTTAACATTATTAGAATAAAGTAATATTATTATTAAAAATTGAATTAAAGAAGCATATATTGAACATAGGATAATTTAACTAACTAATTTAAATAAAAAAAAAAACAACAACAGAGAAGGGGTATCTACCGCAGAAACGAAAGAAGAAAGGAACGAAGAAGGAAATAAGTGTCAAAAGAAACGGAGGAATGTAGGTGTAATAGTTTGATAAATTGTATTTAAACCAATGAACGAAAACGTCGTCAGCTAAATAAAAAAAAAAAAACATTGAGAGTATAAACTAACGTAAACAAAGCATGGTCTGTTGTTTGCTCCGTCGGCGGCAGCAGATCACTAATAACCGAAAAATAAAAATAAACTATGTTTGTGTATTTAATTAAACCCAAACTTAATAAACAAAAGGAAAACGAAACCGGAATGAAAATGTTACGTGCCGTGTAAAAACAAAAACCGTTTTTTTACACGCTCTCGAATCCAAAAAAGAAAAAAAAAATCACTAAACAAAAGAATAAACCAGAGAATAGGAAATTGCAAACTAAGCCGAAAGATACGAAACCAACCAGCTGGCATACCAAGCGCGAAGAAGCCACGAGGAAAAAAGCAATTATGCGGGGACAGCGGAAAAAGGAACACGAAACTATAAATAACTTTAAATGAAACAAACAAAGGAAAACGAACGAACAGCCATCTCCCCTGGAAAACAAAACCGAAAATGTACACCTACACACACACAAAGAAAAGAACAACAACACATTTGAGATGAAATAAATGAAAACTAACATATAAATGTTAATGCATTGTTGTTCGCTTTTTGGTTGCGGAAAGAAAATGTCATACACCGTCAATCCTGTTGCTGTTAGTGCTGCACGTTATAGGATCTAGTCACTTCCCCGTATTACCCAAGCATCTTCCCGGACGAATAATAGCGGAGGTGAAACTAGCTCGTTCGACTTAGCCTCCACAATCAACCAAATCTGTGTCATTTAGCCACGTGTAATAAGCTGCTCCAATGGCGATCCACACAGCAACAGCTGGCTGTAGTCTATCTCTGGCTACGTGACTGCACCAACTTCATCAATCCGTCAAGGAACCTGTTGCAGATTGGTACACCAACGCCGATCGATGAAGCATCCGTCGATACGTTGATCTCTGGTGGTGGATCGTAATGAGGCTGTGTTCCTTTTGGTGAATTTTCACTTAAAGTTGACGCTTCGAAAATAAATTTTAATGTTCGTCCCTCTGTTGTTGATCGGTCGAGTTCCGAGAAGGTGTTTGTCAAAATTGATTTCTTGTCTATCAGCAATAAGTCTACTGGAATAGCAGGTTTATTTGAAAATTTTCCATCTGTCAAATTTAAGTAAAAATGCACCAAATGGAACACAGCTTGAGGGCTGGCAAATGTCATTTTCAATGAAAGATCTCACGCGATATTTACAGAGATACTTCTGTCACTATCATCGGATGAGAAAACGATGATAGAGATTTTCTTCAAAATCTCATCGAATTTTTTGTCATGACAGAACGTGAAAGCAACAATCAATACGAAACTAACGATTTTAAATTGGCTCACCACTTTAGTAGCCTATTGGTCCCAAGCAAACGATTAACGTACCCTATTCTAGTTGAAATTCTATTACTACACTATGTTTGTTTTGATTCGCTATGAAAGTTTGACAGATAACATCAGGGGTGTGTGGATTCATGCAGAACATGCAGGGGTGAGTGAAATAGCTTGGGACTGCTTGGGACCGTTGTTCTGGTACTGAGTGAGCCAAAAATAATAATGATTTTCTTCGGGACCCAGTGGTCTTAGAGTTACCTCTATGGTGAAAGTGTTATGATCATCGTAATTACTAGCTCATTTAGTGCTATTAAAGTTACTTGTACCGAGGAAGTCTTAATAATATATTTACTCTACCGATTACATACGGTTGCTTGCTTAAATTCATCTAAATCAGTTAGAAATGTTGATGTCAAAACCGTATGACAATTAATCTCATGAATGCTAGATCATTGGAAAATGACAAGAAATCTCATGATAGGTAGTTTCGTCTCGTGATAGTGAGAGGACCTGTTTTCTCATTGTCACATGACGGCCGTGATATTTACCAGCTCTGCAGGCCTGAATCAGCAGAAGATCGGGGGCAACACGACAACTCCTGTATATTGCCAGTGTACCCCGACAATTTGGTGCTGGTGGTTCTGTCAAACTCACAAATTTCAGAAGTGTTATTTACAATAAATAAAATGCAAGTTTAAAATCAATCTTATTGTCGCCCACCAAACCAGAACACGCTACATCCTAAGCCAAAATTAACATTACTGACATAGGAAGTCCAGTGATGCCTCTTTAATCAAAACAAGGCGCATTGTATTGCACGAATTGTTGTCGTAATACCAAGGGACCAGGGACTCTACACACTTACTTTGAGCCTTTTTGTTCTCCGTGTGCCGCAGCTGTGCCATCAGTGCCTAGAGTGCCAATCATCGGACTGACTTTTGTTTACTTGTGAATAATGGCATGTTTGGCAACCCAGTTAATTTGACAGTTTGAATGTTTTGTTTTAAGGAACAACTCAACAATCAGTGGAATCCAAACAAAAGTGATGATCCAGAGGCAGTTCGACTGAACAAACTTACCCGACCGGAGGATAGCATCGATACACATTAGACTGCCAGCGAAAATGGTAATTTTTAATTTCGCTAACAAGCCATGTACAAAATGTTTATTGCCTCGAAAAATGACCCTATGCAAAATTTGAGCTCAATCGGACATGATTTAGGGGTGGCGCAAACGCGTCAAAGTTTGACTTTTTTCACTCTCGAAAATCTCCCAAGGAGGGGGGGGGGGGGTACATGAAATTTCGGAAATCATTTTTTTTTTATGCCAAATGTCTTAAAAATGCATGAAACGTCGAGATTTGGTGTTATCTCGAAATTTTTTTTTTTCAAAAGTCGGCTTTCATGAGTTCTATATGGAATATAGAAGATTGAAGAGTCGGCTTCTAAAACTGTTCACAATTGTCTCCAACCTGCTTATATATCGAATTAAACCACCATTTAGGATCTAATACGAAATAATTCTTTAGGGTGGTCCAATTATTCTTCATTAGGGTGGTCCAAAAATTCAAAAATATATTACAAACCACAACTTTTCATCAGACATTCCTAAAATCAATTGTAAAAATATTTTGAATTGCGTTAATCTGTTTTTTTTTTGGGAATCATGAGTTTTACACAAGAGGAACATTTGCCTGAAAAGATGAAAAAATACTTGTTTTATACTTTGCCATATATTTCCTCATTAGCTACACCAAATCAGATTTCCTGGTACTCTTATATTTTTTCAACTAATTGTAAAATGCACTGCTTTTGATCTTCATCCGTTGATAGTTTTGAATTGTATATTTTATTCAATGCTATACCACGCTCTGCATCATCATTAACTACTTCCAAACATTGAACCGGTCTTTTGGCATTTTTAAACTCGATGGAACTACTCCACTGCTCCATATCGACATTCAGCAACGACTTCGGAATTTGGAGAGCTTTGAATAAGTTTTCAATACCACTGCTGCCTTGTACAAACGAGTGTAGTTCAATCGTTGAAATATCGTTGGATTCAACAATGGATCTGGCTGTAATGTTTTTATGAGTATCTGTTAAAAAAATCATTAGAAAATTAAATGCAAATGTATCAATTAAAGCATTTACCTGATAGAAGTAAGGCTTCGATTACCTTTTTCTTAACCGGGAGGTCTACATTTTCGTCGAACAGACATAGTCCGATAAGGCTGTTGTCCAAATATTGCAAGTGAGTTAAAATTCCTTTATGTACTGCTTTCGCACCGTCTTCATCAACAGTTTCATATTCCTTCAATATTTTTAACAGGTTCAGATCGTTGTTGGGTGCCATCGCAGCACACGGAGAAAGAAACCAACTTTTCAAATAAATTTTTACAATGAACACACAAAATCGAGCTAGTTGATTTTTAGTTTTATCTGGTAAAGCAAATTCATGCCGAAGAATAAACATTTTCAAAGAATAAATGATTTTGGCCATCCACCTTGCATTGTGGCACGCACCAGGAGCTCTTATTTGTAATTTTTCAACGATTTTGCCACCCTAATATAAAATGGCAAGTTGTAGAACCTCTCGGTAATCACCACGGTGGTGTTGCTCTCTAATTTGTTTTTCATAAAACTCCAATAACGCCAATCTTTCTATTTCCGAAATAGCTATTTAAAAAAAAATCATCATCCATACCTGAGTGGTATGAAGTCTTTTCCAAAATGTGCCATTTTGATTGGAATTCCTTAAAAATCTCAACATTTGGAGACTTTGACGTTTCAAATTTCTTTTTTTTTAAAGCTTTGCCAAGTAGCAGTTCATGTATGTGGTGTCTACAAGGGAGGCCTATAAGCTGCCTCTTAAACAATTTGTCCAGGTACTGACACGCACCTTTTTTTCTACCGGTGTTTGATGCAGTAGTATCAAAAGATGTAAACATTTTTCTGAAAACAAACGATAAAATAGTCAGAACTCTGAGGTGAACATACAAGATTTAAGATCATACCTGTCCGCAAGCCCCCATTCGACGACTGCATTGTACACCGCTTCTGCTTGTTGTGCCCCCGTAGGGTTTTCGATGGGTGGAACAGCCAATAATTTGCTAATGCCTTCGCCTGATACAACTATGGCCAAGCGCTTTTTGGTAGAGCTTTGGATGGTAATATGTTAGGTAGCAGCTTAGAATCCCAATGTTCTGTTAAATTTATATCTGGCTTAAACGACGCATTTAAATCATGTTGCATTTGCAAGCGAATTCCTGCTCTGGCGATTCTGACAGATTCCTTGTTCAACAATAATGATGAAACATCGTGCCCTAAAGCTTTAGCGATCGATGATATTAGAAACACAGCATTTCGATCACTCACTTTACAGCGGTCCAATGCAGCAGCTACCTCAACTGTAACAACTCGTATCAGTTGCGATTTACGTGTCAAAGCTGGTTTTGGAGAACCTAGAATGTTCAAAATATATTAATATGGATGGTAATAGATGTATAATCTAAAAGAAAAAAAAATTAGTAAAACATCACAACATCTGTTTTTGGAGAAGCTCTTTCGGATGTACTAGGCGAGAACACGGACCCAGCCTGGCTGTCGTTTTTGTGATGATGTTTCAATTGAGGTTGCACTACAAATTTTATCCGGTCTTTGGCTTGACCCTTCTTCCTCAAAATCGCTACTCGAAATGGTTTCACCATCGACCATCGTCAGTCTGAACTCGGGGTGGGAGGCTAACATTGTCTTCCCTAGAACCTTTTCCTCTCATGTATTCCGTCTTCGATGCGTTGATGGCAAGTCCAATCAGCCTAGCTTCGGCCTTCAGTCTGATGTACCTTTTCTCCATCATCTCGAAGTTCCGTGCCATGATGTCGATGTCATCGGCGAAGCCAAGAAGCTGGGTGGCCATCCTAAAGATCGTGCCATTCGTGTCTATCCCAGCTCTTATGATCATACCTTCTAACGCGATGTTAAATAGCACACACGAAAGTCCATCACCTTGCCGTAACTCCCTTCGAGAATCAAAGGGACTCGAGAGTGTCCCCGATACTCAAACAACGCACAGCACTCGATCCATCGTCACCTTGACCAATAGCATCAATTTATCCGGAAATCCGTACTCGTGCATAATATGTCAGTAGCGGGCACCTATGAATCCCGCCTGGTATTGCCCCACGAACTCTCTTACAAATGGTGACAGGCGGCGGCATAGAATTTGGGAGAGTACCTTGTAGGCGGCGCTCAACAGTGTTATCGCGCGGTAGCTGCAGCAATCCAACTTGTCGCCCTTTTTTGTAGATTGGGCATACGACACCTTCCATCTTCTGCGGTAATAGCTCCTCCTCCCAAGTCTTGGTAATTACCAAGTGCAGCGCGTTCTAGCCACCCGCATAAATAATAACCATAAGATGCGCCTAACCACCAATTCGGGATATCATCCCAATTTTATGTGGTATGGTCGCACCATCTAAGATATCGTCAGTATATGGTACACGTTTATTAGGGCAGTGCTTTACCACCGTATTTTAATAGCTCTCTTGGTAGTTGATCAACACCAGTTGCTTTGTTGTTCTTCAGCCGACCGATCTCCTCCTCAACTTCTTGAAGATCAGGGGCTGGTAGCCTGTCGTCTTCTGCGCGTGCTCCAAGGTCTGTTGCCGTGTCACTATTTAGCTTCTCGTAGGACTTACGTGTGTCGTTAACGCGGTACAGATTTTCTTCGTCTTCCTGCTGACGCTTCTTCCTTCGGAAAACGGAATTTTGTTTGTTCCACGCTTGTCTGTATCACTCCACATTCAGTCTCGTGCGGTGTTGCAGCATTCTCACCCGTGTTGCATTCTTCTCCTCTACTAACAGTTTGCATTCACCGTCAAACCAGTCATTTCTTCGGTCCGAAATCGCAGTACCTAGTGACGCTGCAGCAGTACTACCAACAATCAATACGAAACTAACGATTTTAAATTGGCTCACTACTTGACTAGCCTATTGGTCCCAAGCAAACGATTAACGTATCCCATTCTGGTCGAAATTCTAGTACTACACAATGTTTGTTTTAATTCGCTATGAAAGTTTGACAGATAATGATAATGAGGGACTAGTGGAATTGCCTATGTTTCGAGGGATGAATCGATTAGCTTGGGACCTTTAGAGATGAACTAGCCTAAGGCTAAAAATCTCTTAAATAAAGAATTAAAAAAAAAAAAAAAAAAGCTTGGGACCGAAGAGAGTACCAGAGCTGAGCCAAAAAGTTGAGCATGTTTCTTCGGGACCTTCTTGTCTTAGAGTTACCTCTATGGTACTACCTATGGCGGAACGGATGTCCCTCCAGCCATCTTCAGAAGTAGCTGCGCCAAACTACTCTTCCGTTGGTAGTGTAGCTTCCAGCTGCTGCGCATAATCCTGGGCAATTCCGGCGTCCCGTAATTGCTCAATGTTGTGTCGTGGCGTTCGACTTCGACGGTTGTTATGCACCGTCGAGAGTTTTGAGCACATGCATACTGCAACTACGGCTGTGAACCATTTGCCGAGTTAAATTTAACTCGTCGTTAACAGTGACATTTCGAAAGTTATTGTTAAAGTTATGTTCGAAAATCCCTGTGTTACCGATCGATCGGTTTTCGAGCAGAATTCAGCCACGGTTGTCAAAATTTAACTTCAGACATAACATTTGATAACGGCACAAAAGCATTTGTAAACAAACTTTCTAAGGCCCTTTACACGCGAACCAAAGTACGCCCACGCAAACCAATACCACTTTCGAAAAAGGTGATAGTTGCCCCTATCCGATGATGTTGTTGATTTGCGTAAGCGTACATTGGTTCGCGTGTAAAGGGCCTTAGAAAGTTTGTTTACAAATGCTTTTGTGCCGTAATCAAATGTTATGCCTGACTTCTTGTACGTTAATCTATAACTTTCCATCTGTCAAATTTTAACCAAAAATTTAAAAAAAAAATTGCCAAATGGTTCAGAGCATAAGGCTGTGTTCCATTTGGTAAATATTCACTTAAAGTTGACGCTTCGAAAATTAATTATAAAATGTTCGAAAATTCCTCTGTTGTTGATCGGTCAATTTTCGAGAAGGTGTATGTCAAAATTGATTCCTCGTTTGTCAGAAATAAGTCTGCTGGAATAGCAGGTTTATTTAAAAAAAATCCATCTGTCAAATTTAAGTGAAAATTCACCAAATGGAACACAGCCTAAAGGTCCAAGCGCGCAATGACAGCGGAAGCGGAACAGCCCGATCTGAGTAAGTCTACTTGTCGGATTGAAAACAAGTCAGAACCAAATCGACTTCGGTTAGGCAGCTTGATGTCATTTGTGAAAATTGTCAAACTTTCCGTTTCCGTTCCGCTTCCGCCCACATTGCGTTTGGGCCTTAAGTCCGAATCTATGTTCGCACTGCGGTAGACTGTAAATCAAGCTGAACATTGCATTAGGCCCTAAGTAACATTGACAGATTCTCTTCGTCGACTTTCTCTTTGTATCCCCACGACCATGGAAAATCATTTTTTTTTTTTAGACTTTATTTAAGAGATTTTTAGCCTTAGGCACCATGTAAAATCATTCTCATGTATTTTCAGCACACAGATCGACAATACGACGACGATAAAATGACAAACACATCAAGAAACGGTTCTGTGCTCAAGTTATTAACTAAAGACAAAGTCGACGAAGAGAATCGATCAATATTACTTAGGACCAAATGCAATGTTCAGCTTGAAATACATTGTGCTGTCAATTTTCAGATTTGTGATGTGATATTTCGACAGCGAGCATGCATAAGGGCGTATACGCGATGATCGATTCTCTTCATCGATTTTCTATTTTGTTAAATACTCGCTAGATTTAACGTTTCTCGGTGCGTTTGCTGTTGCTTTTGATAGTCAATACAACCTGTTACAACTCTGCATTAAACAAATTCTAGAAAATTGTTTCGCTTAGCTGTAGCAATGCAAAGATAAATCGATGAAGAGAATCGATCATCGCGTATACGCCCTTATGCAAGCTCACTGTCGATTTGTTTTATTTTTTAGAATGGATTTGTCAGTCGGATTAGCGAGTCAAACCCCGATACCGGCCTTAATTTTGTCGGATGTGCGGGGTGCAGTGCTGAGATTTGTCATTGTCATTGACAGACTTTTGCGCGATATTGACAAAATTGTTTTCACATAGTCAATGATAGACTTGATCCTCAAAAAAATCTTTGTCAAAAACTCATTCATTTTTTTGTCAATGACAAAGATTCACCTGGTAACAGAAAGTGTAATTTCATGCATTCTGAGACACATTATTGTTATCCAAGCGGTTCAGGACGTAGATGCTTATTCACTTTAATGGCTCCATGTAATTGTTTTGCTCAAGCCATTTAATTTCATTTCAAATTTAGCTAATAAACAAATCAGCACATGTTCGTCACTGACAAAAATGCTACTGACAATTGACATGGTTTGCCTTGACGATGACTGTTAGTTCAAACGAGTGACCAAAGCAGAATTTTGAGTATCACCGTATATTGTCGAAATTTTGCAGCACTGGCGGGGTGATACCACAAACGAAGTGACAGACGGAGCGGCTCGAAAACTTTGGTGACTAACCTGCTATTTCAATTTTTCAGTGTAACACATGGCAACACCACTACTACTGGATTGTACCACATGGTCTGGATGTAAGTCGGGGATTCATTCGAGTGATGTCAAGACTTATGTCCAACCACTACTCGCTAGACGCACATCTCTATAGAATAAACCTCGTTGACAGCAATATATGTAGGTGCAGAACCGGTTATGATGACATCGATCACGCAGTTTGGTATTGCCCGGGTAATGACGCCTCCAGAGCACGACTATTGGATACCCTAGTGGCCCGAGGTAGACAACCCTTCCGTGAAGTAAGAGATGTATTGGGAACACGTGATCTTCCCTACATGCAAGCGATCTACGAATTCCTTTGTTTGTCTGATGTTAGAGTTTGATGTGACTATCCCCTCCTTTCCAAACAATTTCCCGCCATTGTGTCCCAGTCTTATTATCCTCCTGTTCCTGTGCTACGTGCCCCTGCCCAGCCAGGATTTCGTCAACCGTCCGAGAGTAGTATCTGAAGGAGGCTTCAGAAACCAGTTTCCTACCTAGATCCTTCCAATTGAAATTGTTACCTATTAACCTCGAGCCCGCCGCGAGTAATTGGTACCCAATACCTGAGTGGTGCGAAGTGAAATTTTCTTCATGTTGGTAGTGTTGAAATAAACGTTTCATCACCGTCGGTTGGTAGAGAGAAGTGTCAAACGGCTTTTTGTGCAGAGCCGATTCATGACTTTGTGATTGTTTGTTGACATTGTTCATAGCTGGAGTTTTTACGGAGTGGAATAAAATTCAGAATCTGTTGAAATTTCTTGGAACTTTTGTACTATCATCACAAATCTCCTTAGAACGTTCTCCGAAGTCACAGTCGTTCCTGAGCGAAAAAAAATCGGAGGGGTTTTTTTTTAGCGCAGGAGTCTACTTTGGTCCAAAATACGCAATAATACTGTTATTTTTAATTGTTTGAGTCGTTTCGAATCACGTTTTTAAAAAGATCAAAAACATTACTGAAAAATATTTATTTTTTATTTTGGACGATAACAATACTTCTATCTATTTCAACGAACCACAATGATAAAAAAGTGGTTTGATTTGACAGCTCGAAAGTGGTTCGATTTTGAGGTCCATCTTCGCACCACTCAGCCCAATACTAACCTAGAAATACTGCTATTTAAAATGTAAATCAAACATTACTGATTTTGACTCCGCAAAGTGTCACACACGACTGAGCCTAGTAAATAAACGAACTAGTTAAAAAAAATGGCAACACTACTACTGGATTGTACTAGCATTTTCACCAAATGTATTAGAATGTTTTGGTTCTATCTCTTTCACTCTACCCAAAACTGAAATGCATAAAAAAAATGACAAAATGATACGCACTCTTTGCACACTGTCAAAGAATCATTGTACACAAAATCAACTTTGTGCAAAACCAAAACAAAAATACCATATCCCATCTGATGGATGATGGCACAAGCTTCTAAGAAAATTCTATTACAGCGAACCACATTATTTTAATTGATTTCTTCGCCAGTTAGTCGTCTGTCACTTCGTTTGTGGTGATACCAACAATCAATACGAAACTAACGATTTTAAATTGGCTCACCACTTTAGTAGCCTATTGGTCCCAAGCAAACGATTAACGTACCCTATTCTAGTCGAAATTCTAGTACTACGCAATGTTTGTTTTGATTCGCTATGAAAGTTTGACAGATAAAATGAGGGGTTATTGGTTTTTCCTATGTTTCGAGGGGTGATTCGACAAGCTTGGGACCGAAGATAGTACCAGCAACAATCAATACGAAACTAACGAGTTTAAATTGGCTCACTACTTGACTAGCCTATTGGTCCCAAGCAAATCGATTAATGTACCCCATTCTAGTATAAATTCCAGTACTACACTATGTTTGTTTTGATTCGCTATGAAAGTTTGACAGATAAAATGAGGGGTTAGTGGCTTTTCCTATGTTTCGAGGGGTGAATCGATTAGCTTGGGACCGAAAATAGTACCAGAGCTGAGCCAAAAAGTTGAGCTCGTTTCTTCGGGACCTTCTGGTCTTAGAGTTATCTCTATGGTGATACTGTACAAACGTAATGTTGGTTTGTCTATTGTGAAATCTCGTGTCATTTTTTAAATATACCAGTCTATATTGATCGATTCTCTTAATCGACCCTCTGTTTCGTTAATAGCTCGGCTCCAACAACATTTTCAGCTCCACTTATCGTCCAATACGCTTAATAATACTTTCTTCTAACTCGAAATATGAATGCAGCCAAGTTATTAACTAAAGAGAGAGTCAATGAAGATGATCGATCAATGTAGTTTAGTCTAAATATTTGAAAAGTGACGCGAGAAATCACAAATATTTTTGATGTTACTCAACACGACGAAATTAGACGCCTAGCGCGAAGAAGCGATCTGCCTCAGAAGCAGAAATTGATTTATTTAAACATGTGTTGCTGGTTGCTTCTCTCTCAATTTAATTTGCATATGACCAACATTTGAAAATGCCACTACACTCGACTTAGCCAAAAGGTTATCACCCCAACAAGAGACAAGAGAGAAGCGTTCATTTTCCCACAGCTGTATAAGGTAACGACCACGTTGGCTTAATTGTTCCAAAGCACACCATATAGTCTTCGCGCCAAAGCTCTCCGACAGCATGCGCTTTTGAATTTCTAATGTAAACAAATGCAAATTACGGTAAGTGTTTTTAAATGTGCGAAGCGATCACTATTCTCCCTCTCCACTCGCATTTCTCTCTCTCTCTCTCTCTCTTTCGTTTGTGCTGGCGATAATGTTGTGAATTTATTGCCTGGGAAGCGCATACAGATATGAAACGCTGATAAGTCACGACCTCCGAGCATCATAAACAAAATGATAGGTGAGCTGAAGTGTTGCCAGCTTTTGAGCTTATGTTGACGATCGTGACGTAGGACGTAATCGATCTTTGTTGGTCAGGTTTCGAAATTTGACAAACTGTCTAATAAAGTTTAAAAATTACAATACTTATCACCGATGCGAAAAGCGTCAAGTTCGATCACTTCCATTCACATTTCGATTCTCGAATTCACACGATCTTTCCCTTCCATCTGAATGCCGTAACAATGTCCTCTCTTTAACCCGAGCAGGTGCCATCATTCGCCGGAGAGAAATCTCCCGCTCTGCACCATGCCGCACACAACACGCGAACGGAGAAACTGGTCTGAACTTCCAAGCCAACGGGTTCGATCGTAGTAGTTTCACTTGTGCTCGCTCAGAAAGATCACCTGTGCAAAATTTCGTGCTCAACAAGTTTGGCGCCTTGATCCCAACCAGTTACGACGGTTGCCACATCAATAAAAAGAAATGTCACTCAAAACGTTTCTGATTCCGATCGTGATAGGGCTAGTGATGGCGTTGGCCCTAACCATCGAAGCCAGCCCCATGTACTACAAGAAGGTTTCCGGACAAAAGTACGAACCAGGTAAGTCTTCCGACGATGTTCATCACTCGATCGTAGACGAGAGGTGAAGGTTGACTCATCGACTGTATCCACCTCCACTCCGATGTTTATGATGTTGTTGTTGTTGTTGTTGTTTCGCTCGCAGATTGGGTGGCGGTGTCATCGACGGTCATTCCTCTGGCCGAGTACCGTGTGAGTGTGGGTGGTAGCGGCGGCGAGCAGCACAAGTCGACCTCATTGGTGGCGGATGATGAGTACAGGCGAGCGTACATGAAACACAAGAAGCTAACGGCGGCCAACAAGGCAAAACTTGTTACTCAAAAGGGATCGGATGCTACGGTGGCCCAGGCTCGCGTTCAGGAAGATCCGGACACGTTGATCACTGGTGGGTGGATTATAAATTTTATTCGATAGATGATTATTATTATTATTATTTAGCTTTATTAAGGAGGCTTTCAGCCTTAGGCTGGTTCGCCTCCAAATACGATAGATGATTGATTGATGCAGCGTAATGCGGGTTCTCTTTTTGTTTTTTCAGCCAACAAAAAGTTCTACGAAAGGAAGAGCGATTGAGCAGGGGATGAGCGAGAGGACGTTACCAAACTAACCGAAGTGACCTGTAAATATTTTTTTTTTGCGTTCTGAACATGTTGCAATTTATAATGATTACATTTAAATCCGGTGCCAATAATATTTTTTTTTACTAGAAATTAACCTGAACCTGTTTGTTCAAATAGCAATAAAAATATTTTCAAACTAACAGTTTTGGGGTTTCATTTGGTGTTGGATAGATGACTCGAAGAAACATTTTGACCGTATTGACGTTCTATGTCTATGGAAGAAATTGCATTCTTGGATTTCTTTCTTGACCACTTCTGCCCATAAATAAAAAAACGGGTTCGCGC
Source organism: Ochlerotatus camptorhynchus (assembly GCF_037179485.1). Classification (NCBI taxonomy): domain Eukaryota; kingdom Metazoa; phylum Arthropoda; class Insecta; order Diptera; family Culicidae; genus Ochlerotatus; species Ochlerotatus camptorhynchus. The sequence continues at coordinate 951,032 of NW_027040813.1, forward strand.
TGGAAGACATATCCAGTCGAACACACAGTTACGGTACTAGCATAGAGGTAACTAAGACCAGAAGGTCCGAAGAAATGTGCTCAGCTTTTTGGCTCAGCTCTGTTACTATCTTCGGTCCCAAGCTAATCTAAACACCCCTCGAAACATAGAAAAATCTACGAACCCCTCATTTTATCTGTCAAACTTACATAGCGAATCAAAACAAACTTAGTGTACTACTAGAACATCGACTAGAATGGGGTACTTTAATCGATTTGCTTGGGACCAATAGGCTAGTCAAGTAGTGAGCCAATTTAAAATCATTAGTTTCCACCGGTTGTTATAACTCTGTAGTCTGAATAAGGCATAAGCAATCATTGTAACTCGCCCCGTAACGTGGGTAGATCACCTTTTCGTGGTACGTTACGGGATGTAAGATCTACCACCGATTCCTAGTCCTGACTACTTCAAACTAGGGGAACAGGATTTTTCAGTAATCCAAGGAACACATCTTAGTCCTTGTTACTTTTTATGCCTTGTTGATAGTGACAAGACTCGGCTTTGTCTACCGAGGATGATCTTGAAACAAGGCAAAAAAATGAGTAAGTTGTCTTCATCTATGTGATTCTAATCTTCTCTTCGTTGTTCCCTAGTTTGAAGTGGTTAAGACTAGGGTTCTGATGCATGGTCATTATCGGTGTCATCCTTAATTTTGTTGCTAAGGAATCCAATTTTGACTGACAAAGAGGCGCGCCTTTGGAGGGTGTTTCAACACTCCGAAGGGTATAAATAGCGGGACCTTTCAATTAGAGTCGGATCCTTGCGATAAATGCAAGAGTGGCAACTGTAAAAAAATCGAATACTTCATCATTTCTCAATAGTGATGGAGTAATACGACATGCACTAAACTAAGGACACGGGATATACTACAATAGATCAATTTACTGGTCGCAGTAGTGTTAGGTCCCGAACAGAGGAAAAAAAAAAGTTGTAACTCGGACCGAACCAGACGTTTGTAAATTTAGGAGACGAGCGATAAAAGTTACTCGCATATTTAGACACTCCAGAAAATTCCATTCTAGCACCCGTGAAACGGCTTCGCCTGTGTTGAGTACTTGTGGCAACGCAGATTTTGCAGTGAAAATGGCTACCCCAAGGGGTTGGTCACTCCGCACGTTGTGCCAAAAACACAGTTGGGCACACCTGGGCACACTCATTGGCACTTTTTGGCACCCATGGTTTTAATTTTTCACGATCTTTAATGTGTCTGGTAACACTACGCGTCAATCAACCCATTGTTTATATGTTTCGCATCATTAAATTTCATGAAGCTTAGCTAAGAACGTAACAAATCTTATAGCTTTGCCTATTATTTTTGCTTGCTGCTTCAAGAAAATGCCATAGGTGTTCAACGATTCGATGAACAATGTGATACAAAATGTAGGCGGATTTGGCGTTGAACTTCATCAGCTACTTCTTCATTGAGCAGCTAAGCTGCTGAGTTGTCTGGTCAGCAGCGATTGGATTGCAAGACGGAACAGATCTACGGACCGTGACCAAGCCTTCACAGTCTACACGGCACACCCGAAATAAGTACATCTTTTTACAAAGCCAACGGTGGCAGGTGCAGGCATATTAGACCATAGACAAGCTGAGCGTACGGTTCGGGAGATAAGCGAGCATCTGGAAGCAGCTTGTAAAAATCAGAGCGTCTTGAATCATCAGAAGGAGGGGAAATGCCGCAGTTTGGAGGACATTTGATGAAGATACAAAATGGGTTCCAGGAAGTGTTGAATATATCGACTGAGGATTTGAGATATACTACCAGACTATCAAGATGTTTTCAATGAAGTGTTTCGAGATAATTGGATCGCATAACTCAAGGTTCGGGGCTGTCTTGGTTTGGGTTTGGCCTTTATTTCTGTTTTCTGTGGAATTTACTTCCACAAAGAGAAAGAGTAGTGCTCGATCTTATACGATTCTTAACTTATAGGCAAGGAATCAAAAATATCTCCAAATGACAAAATGATGAATATGAATTGGTGGCTAAAATAGGAACTTGACCAATACTGGAGCGTTTCCCCTAAATGAAAACAATCGAGCTGTCAAAATACCGGGTTGCCAAACATGCCATTATTCACATTATAAGCCATCACGATGTCATGGCACTGTCACAGATTCTTTGCTCGACTGTTGAGCTGTTCAGTCCGTATTTTCGCTCGAGTTCTCGTTTCGATTTTGATTCGTTTTGTGCTGTCGCGTTGCGCCGTGGAAGTGTCGCTACCTTCTCGCGTTCTGGCAAGTTTACTTGAACTGGCAAACACGAAAAAAATGGTGCGTAAACGTGCCAATGAGACAGCAGCGGGCCCTTCAAAGAAAGTGCTAATCAAGCCCGGCGCGTCGCAGGATGACGCCGGAAAACGGTACTGCAAGCCAACCAGTACTCCCGAAAGAAAATGGCAATGGTGACGCCGTTCCCATTGCTAGAAGAGAGTGGATTTCCCCGCACTTCACGCCGGTGAAGGATGTTGCCAAGCTGGGTGCTGAACTGGCAAAACACAAGCTGCTGCCTTGCTTCAAGTTTTGCAGCATTGGTACCAAAATCATGTGCTCCAGCCTGGAGGAGTACTAACAAATAGAATGTTTCCTGAAGGACAACAACGTAGACTTCTTCACGCATGATCTGCCATCGAGCAAGCCACTGAAGGTGGTTTTGCGTGGATTACCGTTGTTCGAGGCGGCTGCGGTGAAATCCGAGCTGGAGCGGCTTGGGCTCAAGCCTGAGGCAGTGTACCTGATGAAGGCGTTCCAACCACAACACCAGTTTACGTAACCAGTTGTTCCTGGTGCACGTCACGAAGAGATCCATCAGTCTTGCGGTTCTAAGATCTAAAATCCGGGACCTGTTTCAGGTCATTATCAGTTGGGAGCATTACAAACCCCAACATCGTGATGTTACGCAGTGTATGAACTGCCTCTCATATGGCCATGGCACCAAAAACTGGCACATGAAGACAAACTGCGGCAAGTGTGCTGGAACTCACTCAACTGCGTCCTGTGAGCAAGTCGATGACATCGAGCCAACGTGTGTCAACTGCGGTGGAAACCACCAAGTCTCCAATCGCGGATGTCCCAAGCGAGTGGAGTTTATGAATATCCGTCGGATGGCTACAATCAACAAACCCGGTCGCCTCCTGTACTCACGGAAGTCCAGTACCCAGCTCTCCAGCCCCGTCGACATGTTCCGAACCTAGCCCCGCTTCCGCTCAACAACCAACAAGCCAATCCTGCGAGTATCCAAATGGTTCCCAACAGTCGGATAGTTCAGCATCGTCTCGCTGCTGCTGCGGCCCAGCCAATTCCAGGTTCATCCACCGCCCCTGTTTTATCATTCGCTGGTGCTGTCTCAGGTGAGCCTGTCGACGATTCTCCATTCACCTCGGAGGAACTTGTGACGCTCGTGTCCCTTGTCACTAAGTATGGACCGTGAAGCCATCAAGATCGTAAATTGGACTGCTTACTTTTTGAAGAGCAAAAACATCGCGAGTTGTTGACTTTCTCAACGAACGGCTCATCGACATAGCCGTCATCATCGAGACTCACTTTAAGCCCGAGCTGAACGTCTTCCTTCACGACTTTCGGCTCGTAAGGCTTGACTGCACCAGCTCCGGGGGAGGGGGAGTGGCCATCGCTGCGAGACGGAACATCAGCTGCCGGCTACTACCAAGCTTCCAGCTGAAAACCATCGAAGCCATCGGAGCAGAGGTGAGTGCATCGCTTGGTCCAATCACCATCATCGCGGTCTACTGCCCCAAGCAAACCAACATTAGGGACGGCTCGGCCGCAGACCTCCGAAGAGACATCATCAAGCTAACACGACGGCGGCCAAATTTCATCATCGCTGGCGACCTGAACGCCAAGCATCAAGCCTGGGGCAATAGTCGGCGAAACCAGAACGGCACAATCTTGTACAACGATCTGCGGGAAGTCCACTACAACATCCTATGTCCGGACACTCCCACCCGGTTGAGTCGATCCAGAGCTCATGTCACCATCGACATCTTCATCAGCAACATCGGCGATAACATCTCTCAACCTATCGCCTATCAGGAACTGAGCTCGGACCACTATCCGGTGGTGGCCGACGTAGGTTCCTCGGCCAAAAGGTTTCAAGTTTCCCGGCGAAATTACCATCGTGTCAACTGGCAGCAGTATCAGCGCTGTGTGGACACAGCAATCGACTACGACGCCCTACTGGAGTCGTTCGAAGAAGTCGATCGGTGTCTGCAAACCATCGAAGAGGCGATATCCCGTGCCAGGGAGCAACACGTACCAGCATCCAGACAGATGAGTCATACTTTGACCCTTGACAGCCCAACCAAAGATCTTATCAGGCTCCGCAGCACCATTCGTAGGCAGCTCCAGCGTTCTGGGCTGCAAAACTTAAAGACCAATGTCAATAGGCTAACCAAAATAATCCAGGCCAGGATGGTGGAACTCCCTACTCATAACCCCAGTTGAAATGGCCAATTCTCTTGGCCAACATTTTGTGATTTCACATAATCTTGCCCAAACCATGGTGAGCCCACATGAGCCTGACGTACTGGAGGCAATGTCTAGAGTCGCTGACACCCCCGTAGTAGTGCATGATGATAGTAGAATATCGGCTGATGAGGTGATAGCAGCTATTAGAAACACTACAAACATGAAGGCTGCGCGTATGTTAACTACACACCTCGAATTGAAAAACTTGAGTATTGACTTCTTCAACCATCTTACCATCTTATCTTCAACAAATGTTTGGAGCTTGGCTACTGGAAGTTAGCCAAAGTGATTCCAATACACAAACCTGGCAAAGATCCTATAGGTATACCAGTGCCAAAAGCTATCGCCCCATCAGGCTCTTGTCCTCTTGCACGGGTTACTAACATCATCAAGCGGAACAAGTCCGTTTCCAATACATCTGCCATGGCATTGTTGGACGTCGAGAAGGCGTTCGACAATGTCTGGCATGATTACACACTTAGATTTTTTTTGCCGAGATGGGCACCACCGAAAATATGTTTGCTAGCTGAGATCTCGGCAAAATTCCCGTTTGTTAGCTGAATCTCGGCAAGTTTTTCACTGAGATGCTAATATCATCATGAGTGACGAAGATATCTGTGGTAGCTGTGGCCGTGAAAATCCACCCACGAGCAAGAAGAGAAAAGGAAAGGCGAAGCAAGGAAGCAAGAAAACGGAGAACATCAGTTGGATAAGCTGTGACAGTTGCCTGAAATGGTTTCACACAACTTGCGTCCTAATCAGCGATCTAGTTTCACCTGAACTCAAAAGCTTCTGGTATTTCTGTGAGACTTGCAGCATGCGAGGAAACCTCATCCCTAAGCAACAACAGCAGCAACTGGATTCGACACCAGCACCGGACAATGACGCTCACGAACGTCTGGTTAAGCTAAGCGAAGAACTGTCGGCAGAAATGCTCAAGCTGCGTGAGGAGGTGGAAGTTTCACGGTCCTGGTGTAAGAAGCAAGTTGAACGTCTTCAGAATCGTGTGCTCGAGGTCGACAGAACATACGATCGGCAGTCTGCACAAACCAAGTTTCTCGAAACCATCGAACAGAAGATCGAAGCGATTGAATCGGGAGCCAAGCTTGCTGTCGTATCCTCGCAAAATGTCAACAGTTACAGAGTCGCTGTTAACAAAGTTCCCTACCGAGCCGATGAGAACCTCGGAGCCATTGTGAGGAGAATTTTCGACTTCCTAGGTGTGTCTCACATCATGGCGAATGTTAGATCTTCAAAATGGTCGGATCGTTCGCTCACACCCACAATCGTCATCGTGTTCGACGGAAACGAAGCCAGGAATACGACGCTGCGCGTGTACTACAAGAAGCACAGGAATGCAAAATTGTGTATGCTTTATGATGATCTTCCGCTAGACTATCGGTTCACTCTGAACGAAGTCCTGTCTCTCACAACTTTCCGAACCTTGCTTTGAGACTTAAACACAAAAAAAGTCATCAGCTCTGTGTTTATTCGAAATGACACAGTTTCCGTTCGTCTCATTGATCAATCCGAATACACGCTAATCAACGATTTCAATCAACTCATGGAACTCACTGGCTCGACAACAGAAGGTGAAAATTCATCGTTGTTCTTCGACGCACAGTCCTCAGGTTCTTCGCTTGGATTAACACCCACTGCGAACCTACTTGCTTTGAGACGGATTCACACCACCTTCAATCTTACGGTGCTACCCACGTCGGCCACCCGGATCACTGAACACAGCTCTACTACCATTGATCTAATGGTAACCGATCACCCACTGTTCATCAAAAAATCCAAAGCTGTAAACGCGAACTCCATTTCCGATCACGAAGCTGTGTATCTGATCGCTGACGTGCGCATACCTGAAGCTCCACCTCGTCGTATGAAAGTATGGAATCTCGGTAGGATAGATCCCCTACGGCTGCAAGCTGATTTCCTGGCAAAGGACCTACATCGCATCTACCAAGAAGAAGACATCGACATCAAAACACAACTTCTCACTAGCGAACTTTATTCGCTTTTGAACCAGCATGCTCCGGAGCGGATAATTAGTGTTCGTGACAAACGCACGCCATGGATAACGAACGAAATCCAAGCTGCAATCACCTTACGGGACCTAGCCTATTCTCTATGTGTGCGAAATCCGAATCGTGTCAGAGGAGATGCTCAATGGCGAGACTACATCTCCAAAAAGAGTAGGGCCGGCACCCTAATTGGTGCTGCTAAGTGTTATATCCGTAACCAAGGCCAACAAGTAAAACAAGCTGTTGTTAAGAGCTACTATTTATTACGTCTATCTTGGTTGGTGGTCGGATAAAGAATCAACAGGCAAGGCCTACTACATCTAGGCCTACTACATCTCCCCCTTTTAGAAAATGTCATAGGAAGAGAGCCATCTTGGAATTCTTGATTCTCGTACAGAACGTCGAATAAAGTCTCCAACTGCTTCAGATGACACGGGCTTTTGTGCGGACTGAAGTTCTCCATCTTGAGCAGCAAGTTCATGATCGATTGTCGAAAAAGGATTTTCGCCAGACGTACTTGCCACTTGACCATCAGCTTCGAGTGATACGGAACCAACAGGAATAGGGACATCGTGATTGAATGGCACTTCTGGATCCAACGGTGCAGCTTCATCTTGAATTTCATCAAGCAGGATTTCCCATGGTAGTTGCTGCGTCGCTTGCTCTGGATCATCAGAAGTGTGACGAGGGCGCATTTGGTTTACATGCGACCTCACCAGCTTCGGTCTCCCGTTCATGCCCAGTGCAACGATATAGTTGACGGAACCTTTCCGTTCGATGACTCGACCAGGAATCCAGGACTTGGCGTTTCTGCGATGCTGTTCAACGTAGACCAGGTCATCTTCTTCAAACTCGCGCTTGACTGCTCCATGCCGCCAATTGAACTGTTCGTTTTGTTTGTGGTTCGTGACAGCTTCAGTTACAGGAACAGGTTTCTTCAGTAGGTCCAAAGTGGTGCGCACTGGTCTTCCGAGGAATGCTTCTGCTGGAGACGTCGATTGCGGTGTGTTTCGGTTTGGGATTGAACGATACACCGAAAGGCAGGCAAGGCCTACTACACTAAGAAACGGTATGCTGATTCGCAGTTTGGCATGGACCTTCCTGCTAAGCAGCTGTGGTGCAACCTGAGGAGAGAGGGCATACATAACAATGCAAAGAAGAATGCGGCCATGGAGGAAATTGATGCTGACCGACTTAATTCAGTTCTTTGCTGAAGGCCATCACATGTTACAGCATAGGGCTGTACCTTCGCAAGCGAACGCAGAATCCGATCGACCACCCGCAAATGTGGCCGACGGCCTATTCCAGTTCAGGCGCACTAACGTCAACGAAGTCACCAGGAAAATTTACGAGATTGGGACCAACGCGAAAGGGACGGATGAAATCCCCATCTCATTCATCAAGCTGCTCTGCCCGTTTATCCTCCCCCCCCCCCCCTGACTCACCTGTTCAATGCGATTATCGATGCTCAAACTTTCCCTTCCGTCTGGAAAAAGGCCATCGTTACACCGATACTTCACAGTAATGGTTCTTGTCGACTTTTCGTTGGCATTCAACTGTGTCAGACATGGTCTACTTGAAACGAAGCTGCGGAGGGAATTCGGGTTTTCAAACTCAGCGTGTAATTTGATTTAATCTTTCCTGGCGCAGCGAAGCCAGGTTGTAGACCTGGGTGGTACTCCCTCGAATCCCCGGAATCTCACCGACGGTACGCCACAAGGATCCTGTCTGAGCGCCCTGCTGTTTAGCCTATACATCAACAGCCTGCCTGGTGTGCTAAAATGCGAGTATCACCTCTATGCGGACGACCTCCAAATCTACATATCAGGCCCCGCAAGCGAAATGAACAGGCTCGTCGAAGCAATCAACCAGGATCTCCTCGCTATCGAACGTTGGGCCACTGAGAATCGTCTGTTCAGTTCAGTTGCATCGATGCTTCAAGTCGTCGGTGAGGTTCGTGTATGGTATCCGAGGACGGCTCTTCAAAATAAAATGCCGAGCTGCTCGGTGGTGCCCATCTCGGCGAAAAAATCGAAGTGTGTAGTGTACAAGCTGCATCCATACATACTTAGATTTTCCTACCGAAATCGGCTGTGCAAATCTCGGCAAAAAATGTTTTACTGAGATATTAGCAAACATTTCATTTGTTTGCTGAGATTCACCTAAGCATTATCCGAGACTCAGCAATCAATTGTCACTTTTGCTGAGATCTCAGTGAAACTTATTTTGCCGAGATTTGCACAGCCGAGCTCGGTAGAAAAAACTAAGTGTGTACAACTTTCCGATCTACCTAGTGAGGATCATCAAAAACTACTTATCGGGCAGATCATTCCAGGTCTACTTGAACAATGTCCCCTCTGATACGTTCAACGTTGATGCAGGGGTCCCTCAGGGTAGCCTGCTTGGGCCTATCCTATTCAACATTTTCACGTCAGACGTTCCTCCCCTGCCGGATGGTGGTATCCTGTCAATGTTCGCAGATGGCACCTCCATCATCTATAAGGGTCGAGTGATCCGTGCTCTGGCGAGTAAACTACAATCAGGCCTGGATGTTATGTCCGACTATTTCAAGAGCTGGAAGATTTGTATCAATGCAGCTAAAACACAAACCATTCTGTTTCCACACACGAATTCACCTCGGCTTGTTCCACCTGCTAACGTCAAGATCCATCTTGATTGGCATTGAATGGTCGAGTGAAGTGTTCTACTTTGGTCTCACCCTCGATAGAAAATTGCTATTCCGATCCCATGTGGACAAGACATCCACTTGATCAGGTCGCTCTACCCTCTGATAAACAGGAAGTCCCCCCTGTCCCTCAAAAACAACCTTGCTGTCCACAAGCAGATCATTCTGCCGGCTATTGAGTATTGTATGCCAATCTGGGAGAGTTGTGCTAAGTGACACCACCTAAAGCTTCAGAGGATCCAAAACAAGATCCTCAGAATTATCTTTTACACCGCAAACTCGCAATGGATCAATGAAAATGCTGAGGTTTTGACAGAACTGTGCTGTGGCTAACACAGTGTTTTACATTTTGATCGTCCATATACAGTAGCGCCAAAATCATGATGTGGTGGGTTCAAAACTTGACCATCTAAATTGATCAAGTTAAAGAGCCTGAATTTAACATAAATTCAGGCTCTTTAAGTTGAAGCACATTGAGAAAAAAGTTGGCGCAAAATGCGTTATATAGACTGACTACGGTGAATACCTTTTGAAATACACGAGGATTTGTTTCAAACCTGAAGTCATTTTCGAGGATAGAACATTCCTATAGCTGCTTATATCCGAGAAAATGTCATTCCAATTTTTTCCGTAGACCCGGAATATTCGATAAAATCTACACACTCATACTGGAGACTGGACTTAGATATACTGCTGAATCTAAGTGAAAAACATCTGTCATGATTACCTGAGTTTTGTCAAAAAAAAAAAAAAACGTCAATATTTACAAAGGCAAAGGTAATTTTCTTTCCTGAAGAAATAGAATTGTATGATAAATTGAAATATTTTAGTTTAATCGAGGTGAACGAACCTTCGAATCTAAAGCCTAGTTAAAGATTATAATAATAAAGATATACAAAAATGCCCAGAAATTAAAAATGTAAATATTTCAGAGGAATGGAACTACTAAACCGTATACAGTAAGTTCTTACCTGCATTCACGATTTCAGGAAATTCTCATTGAATGTTTTGTGCAGCTTCTTCGCCTTCCTGGGACCCAGCCCGGAACAGAGCGACAGCTTCTCCTCGCTACTGTTGATCATACAGGCCAGCGTTCCGTAGTTCTGGATCAACGTCATGGCATCCGTCTTGTTGACCGGTTTGATGTTGGTCAGCGCACTCACGAGCTGAAATTTAAAACACGTTCAAAATTCTGTTTAAAACTTTACCACGCTTGGCCCGACCCAATACCTTTTGATACGGATACTGCTCGGCGCGTTCCATAATCAAATCCGGCGGTTTATTCTCGAACATCTTGTACGTTTCGACAATCTTGCCCGCCTCCTCGGCATTCCACGCCAGCATCAGCGTCAAATCGGCCAGCAGGCAAATCCGGGTCAGGTGTTTCAGCGCATTGTGCGGTTCCTGTATGTCCACCTGGACCAGCAGCACTCGCAGCTCGTACATCTTCCCGAGCAGTTTCAACCGCCCGTGGATGTAGTCCGGATTGAGATTGTGGTACCGGAGGGAGATGTACAGGATGCACGTCGTCGCTCCGACCACGTAGTCCGGCACGATGTCGTCGTACTCCCACGGGATGTTCTGGATGGATTTGAGCAGCGGATTGCCGCGCTGCTTCGGGTTCACCAGGACGCAGTTCCCTTTGTTTACGGAACGTACGACGATGCCGGTGCTGCTGCTGTTTTCGCCTTCCGATGCTGACGTTGCAGCGGCTTTTTTGGGTGGCGGCGGCAGATCCAGGTTGGCTAACAGGTCGTCATCGTCCAGGGAGTCGTTCGGGATGGACATGGTTGCGATGGGTTTGCAGTACAAGGCTTGTTATCTTACAAAATTAAAAGTTTTTTTTTTTGAACAGAACACCGTGTTTGAAATATTCGGGATAATTTTGTTTATGTTTTGATGATGACTGTTTAATGATGGTCGATGATTTTCGAGTTCGAACTTTGAACAATCACGGCCATTGAAACTCACTCAAATTTTGAGCAACGAAATGTTCATTCAAATTCGCAAAAACACGCACTCTAACATTATAGTACCCATTAATGTGTACAATTTCACCCATTTTGAAGTAAAGTATAGGTTAACCCATAAAATAGAAAAATATATCCATTAATGTGCAATTAATGGGTAACAATTATACATTAATGGGAATTAGTTACCCATTAATGTGTAATTTTTTTACCAATTTAATGGGTTACCCTATTAAAAAATAACCATAAACGAACGATAACCCAAATCATTGAACTATTCTATAAATGGTTTGGATGATACCCAGAACACGTCGTTAAGCAAATTAACTATACAATTTTTATTAGGGTAACCTACTTTACTTCAAAATGGGTGAAATTGTACCCATTAATGGGTAATTTCCAGTTACAGTGCGTGCATGTAGCCAAAATTTAACACTGTTAACGAAACAAACTCAGAGAGTGAGTCGCTGTTACTCATTTTACTCTTTCAAAAAAAAAAAATTATGGTTGGATTTGGACAGTTTTTGACCTGTTTCATACGACCGAAAGGTGTACGCTGGTCACAAATGCCGTGCCAAACTGATTGCCTACTCAATTAATCAACCTTTGATGTGAATTTCGTTTATAAACACGAGGAGCATTTTTTATAACAAAACTTCCCGCATAAACCAAAACCGAAAGATGCACCTAACCACTAATTCGAGATACCATCTCAACTTTATGTGGTATGGTCACACCATCTAAGATATCGTCAGTATATGGTACCCGTTTATTAGGGTTGCCATAACAAAATGGGCATAGTTCATTTTAGTAAACAAACTAACGCTTCTTTCTTGTGTGTCACCTTTGTATTGAGCGCCTAGGCCTTATAGTACGTTCAGACCACCGACAAACCGACATGAAACTTAAACTTATCTCTTGATCGAAAATCCATAACGGCGGATTCAAATGTGCAGTGATCCCATCTTTCAAAACCATAGAAATTTATTATCTAGATAAAAATAATTTGCCCTGAATAGATTAGACACGAACCATCTCATACATTCTGTTTGTGTGTTTGTGGCTAGGATACACATTTTTCGCGAACACGGCGGTAGATGTCAGTTTTGTGCTTTGATCAGAAATTTGATGATACTTTGTATGGGCATTCATGTCGGTTTGTCGGTGTTCAGACTACAGAGTTATAACAGGTTATAGCGCTATCTTGATGGTGGTTTCTGTGTTGCAATTATTTGACAACCGTTATTACATGTTATAACTCTCCAGTCTGTACAATGATTAAGTCTGATATTTGTCGTTAAGCATCTTCACCTATGTAAATCGTTAGCTTCACGCATGGAGTAATACAAACATAATTAGCTAATACCTTTTACAGACATACAAAGTTCACTGTTGTACTACCATTGTACCATAGAGGTAACTCTAAGACCACTGGGTCCCGAAGAAAATCATTATTATTTTTGGCTCACTCAGTACCAGAACAACGGTCCCAAGCAGTCCCAAGCTATTTCACTCACCCCTGCATGTTCTGCATGAATCCACACACCCCTGATGTTATCTGTCAAACTTTCATAGCGAATCAAAACAAACATAGTGTAGTAATAGAATTTCAACTAGAATAGGGTACGTTAATCGTTTGCTTGGGACCAATAGGCTACTAAAGTGGTGCGCCAATTTAAAATCGTTAGTTTCGTATTGATTGTTGATTGTACCAACAATCAATACGAAACTAACGATTTTAAATTTTGGCTCACTACTTGACTAGCCTTAATTTGTATGTCTGTCTGTGGTATAAAGTCTATTATGACTATAAAGTACGCATTTTTTAAGGAAAACGGGACCGAGAATGGAACTACCCATAAAATAATGGCTTAAATTTTTTAAATAAAGAAAGAGAAGGATTAGTAACCTTCTTTGCTTATCCTTGACAGATACGTGTATTTCGTCCACAATGTGCAGACTTCTTCAGTCTACACAGCAAAAAAAGTTGTTGAATATTACATCGAAACTGCTGCAACCAGGTCAATCCATCGGTTGCGTAATATCACATTGTACGATGTACATCGATTCTGCGAACAAAATTACATCGATTGATGTAATATTGTATCTGCTTTTTGGTATTACATCATTATTTCATACATCAGCATGAATTACGTTGATCGATATTACATATTTTTTTGCTGTGTATTCGAGTATTAGTACAAGACACTGAAGAAGTCTGCACATTTTAGACGAAATACGCGTATCTGTCAAGGATAAGCAAATAAGGTATTGGAATTAAATGGAAATTACTAATCCTTCTCTTTATTTTGACAGGGATCGCTCGCACATTTGAATCAGTCGTTATAGATTTTTGAGCAATAGTTCTATGTCAAATATGAGTAAGAATCAATGGCCGTGATGACATATGTAGCGAAGATCCAAACCAATACACGGTCGATCAGATTAACTCAAAATTGAGTCGATAGACTCAATTTCGTTAGAAGTGAATTTACCGAATTTACAAAAGAGGGAGTTGAATTTCCGGGTTTTTTCTAGGAAACAATTAACCACTTGTAGAGATGAACTAGCCTAAGGCTAAAAATCTCTTTAATAAAGAATTAAAAAAAAAAAATAACCACTTCATTCGAGCAGTTAAAATGACGTTTACTACCACTCAAACTTTGAAATAAAACATTATTTTGAGATTTTTTCTTCTAGAACCTCGAGAAAAGTAGCCAACATTTGTGCATTTTATAAAAAAAATAGAAATTAGTTGGTCCAGTTTTGTGAAATCGCTGGTAGAAAGTCACGTCAAAACTGCTTGACAAAGTGGTCAATTCTCGAATAGGAAGAAAATTGAGAGAGATTTCACTTTCCAATATGGAATATTTCCGTAAAAGCTCAACGCAGATGTCGCCACTGCATGATGATGATAATGTTGACAGACTGCATATAAAATTCGTGAAAATTAGCGTTAAATCATAATTTTCATCAAGCCTGTGTAAAATCCTTCGAATATAACATTTGAATTGAAGAAGAAAACGTGTTTACGATCAGACTGATGTGCATCTTTGACTTTTCCAGTTGAACTTTCATAAGATATATTCATTTAATTTCGCGGCTGCATCAATGCTGCATCGTAAATATAATGTAAACAGAAGTATATTGCTCAATTACTCAATATAAAGATGATTTGTCATCTTGTTATCACCATCTAGCACCATTTTATAGTATGGTGCGTGTTGAGTAAATCAAGTTCCGGTGCGTTTTCCGTCGAAAATTGTGAGTATCAATATGTTTGCTTAGAAAAGGCCAAAATGAACATTTATTGAATATTGGCGTCCTATAAAACCAATTCTCCATTACCACCAGCATGATACAACCTTTCCTAAGTAAATTAACTTAATTTCCACTTTCATCTTAGTGGAAATCGCACATATTCCCCATTTTCCGAAAAATGCAGCTGCGCAGGAGGTAACCTCTCGCTGTGGGCGCAAACTTGTTATGCATTATTTTCCATGAAAACCTCTCCGATCCATACCGAAATAATAACAATTAGTTTTCAAACACGCTTTCTTACACGATTCAAGCAAAAGTTTCCACGAGAAATAATTAGTTTTTCTTTATGGACCGATTTGCCCCAAAAATCGTCTGTTTTACTTGGAAAATTTGTAAACTATCCTCCTTCTATTAGTTCTCACTTCGAAATGTAGGAGGCGAAAGCTTGGAAAAGTTTCACTGCAAGACGCCAATTAGTATACTCCTAGATGTCCTACACACAAAAAACTAAAATTGTATCAATAAATATGATGCATTTTCAAATTAAAAGTTTCCTAAACTTCCGACTTGTAAATTTAAAAGTACATTTTTGAAAGTAAAGTTGTACAACTGTCAAAAATATATCTTTAGGGGTCGTTTTTACTGGCAGCACTGAACTCTCATTTGCCGCCTTTTCCGATAGTGGAAATTTGGTCAGCCGTCTGCTGCAGAAATTTGGGACAACATATTTTTAAAAGTAAGTCAATCTGTGAATCGTTGAAGTTATTGTTGGTTTAATGGATCTTATTGGGAAAACAATTTAACTCACATTTATATTGTTTTTCGACATTCATATAGACTCCCACTGAAGGTCATCACTGTTTTCCCGAAACAGTTTCCTCCATCCCATCGTCCACAACCGGCGGAACTGATGGAGTAAGCTCACTGCATCAGCTGTGGTTGTTTCGCCGGAAAAGCCTAATTTGGACTTCAAACGGAAGGTCTCCAACGGGCAAGAATGCCGTTTCGCTAGATCATCGATTCAAAATTGAATTTCTCTAGTAGGGCACCAGATTCACACGGAACATGTATTACGCTACCCTGGAGTGGTGCTGGGAATTTGTTGAAAAGGCTCTGTTTGCCAAAGTGTCACTTCCTTTATATCATAAATGGCATTTGACGATGCGATGAATGGCATACACACAAAAAACGAAAATCGTGTATTTAAAAATTATTCGTTTTCAAATTGGAAGTTTCCCTTATTTCGTAGTTTTAACGATGAAAATATTCAAAATGAAAGCAATGTAATTGGTTTGAAAGTGTTTCTTTCATTATCGACTGGTTATGTTAAAAGCGCATATTTTCAAAACCAAATTGTTTTACTGTCAAAAATACTTCTTGGCAGCAAATCCAAAACCATCGTAAAAAAAGCCAACAGGTTATATAGTGTTATCTACAGGCCCAAATTTTTGAGTTTTCAAATAGCGAATTTCTTTATTATTCAGTTCCAACCTGGATCGAGTATCAGGATCGGTTCTGCTTGTTTTCTGACAAACGTCAGTTTGATCGTTTGTTTTTAAAACCTACCTCAGGTTCAGGTTCGCACTGACAAAAAGTTCGGTTTCACACGGTTTCATCGTTGTAAACCAAGTAGCAGGAAATCATCGAAATTTTCGCTGGAATCGGGCACTACCGTAGCCACATCAACAGCCTTTCCATCTCCAACGAGGTACTGAACGCTGAAATGACCTGGTGTGGGATTACGATATAAACTTTTATCTGTTTTTTCCCTCGGTTTTTCCAAGATTATCTGGTCACCGGTCAAAATATGTCTCTCCCAGCTGGAACCGCATCATCATTTTCATCACTTCGTGGAATCCAGTCCTCATCTGTGATTAGCGGAGCTTCCTTCTTCTGATCTATTCCCGCTGATTTTTCTGAACATAAATTAATACCAACAATCAATACGAAACTAACGATTTTAAATTGGCTCACCACTTTAGTAGCCTATTGGTCCCAAGCAAACGATTAACCTACCCTATTCTAGTTGAAATTCTATTACTACACTATGTTTGTTTTGATTCGCTATAGAGATCTCCAAGCGCAATCTCACGAACACTTAAATCCACCATCCATATATAAAAATGAATAAGAAGAAGAACCAAAAAGGTATCGCGATATCACAACTACTTAAAAAGGTAGCGCGCGGTCTCACGCACACTTTTGTGCATCTGGAGAACTCTATGAAAGTTTGACAGATAACATCAGGGGTGTGTGGATTCATGCAGAACATGCAGGGGTGAGTGAAATAGCTTGGGACTGCTTGGGACCGTTGTTCTGGTACTGAGTGAGCCAAAAATAATAATGATTTTCTTCGGGACCCAGTGGTCTTAGAGTTACCTCTATGCTAATACTATGTCCATGATCGCGATCATTAAATGAAGTACCTGAACGACTGGTGTCGTAAAAATCCGTGTTTCGCATTGGCTGACTTTTCTCTACTGTGTGAGCACTGGTGATTGAATGTTCCAGCTGAGCCACGGCTTGGACACTACCGGCAGAAGTATCGTGCATTGCATATCGTGACTTTGTAACCAATACTGCGAGCTAATGCCGGACTTGGTACCGTAACAGCACTGCTGTTTTTGTACGGACCTGTGTGAGAATGTGTAATAACATTCATGTCCAGATGTGCGAGAGGGCTACGAGCATAAGCTTGCTGGCTGCTGTTAACCGATTGATAGAATGTAATAGGCAATCTAGAAATGATTTTATTCACAGGAGCCAAATTTAGTGGAGCACAGTCATTCACTGGCATAGATGCAGTACGTTCGTTATGACTGACAGGAGCTAAGTCCAGTGGGGTATCGAGAACACTACACGTCTCATTGCTTCTGTACGACAAATCGAATGGTGGTTCTTCTATGAAGGACTGGGAAAGGTCCAGAGCAGGAAATATCACTGGATCTCCAAATTCTCTAATTGGAGTTGATGCAGCAATATTGGCGAAAGAGACACTCGTGTTCCGGGAACAATTTCCAGACGCCAGAAAGCCTGTGAAATTCACTTCTTCATACTGCGCAACGGTTGGTGTTTCGCAAACAACACCGATATTGACATCAATGTCTTCCTTGGGGACAACTTCTGCCGCTTTTGGAATTGAATATTTTTAAATAATGCTACAATCTCGGCTACAATCACGAATTAAAAGCATGTTTACCCAGCAAAAGCTGTAATCCTCTGCTATGCTCACGATTGTTCTCCATCATAATAAACTGACCGGCGATTATCACGAACAATTAATTCGACTTGCAATTAATACGAAAAATAATGAAAGAAATACAACAATGAGAGAGAAAATAATATAAACAAATACTTTTAACAAAAAGGCCTATCTCGTGAAAAGTTCCGATTCTAATTATACCCTTTTGCACTAAAAGGGACTAACTCAAAAATTCAGTGCCAACATTTCAAAGGGGCGTAATTGCTTTTGTAAACAATGGCTTTAGCCGTCGATTTCTCGCAAATAAAAGCCCACCCTTCCAGATTACCAATGCTAGCTGGTACAGGAAACATTTCGCTACCTGCTGGTGTCATTCATTTTTATGAGTAAGCTTTCAATCGCGAGAAATCGACGACTAAAACCATTGTTTACAAATGCAATTACGCCCCTTTGAAATGTTGGCACTGAATTGAGTAATGTGAGTTAGGCCTTTTCTTTCAAAATAATTTATATATGTTTTCATGTATTTTACGCATTTTTTTATTAATGGAAGCAAAAAATGCCCACGTCAACATGCGAAACACACACACCAAAAATTGATCAAAGATTTCAGCAAAATGGTTTACTGAAAAGAAATCAGCAATCTACGATTTTACTGAAAATCAGCAATTTGGTTCGTTTTAACTGAAAACCAGCAACTTGACAAGATTGCTGAAAATTCAGCATATTTCATCGTCTCGTTTTCACTCTGTCAAAATAAAAAAAAAATAAAAGCCGTCAATGTTTTCTTTCGACTACGCTGAGTGTAGTGCGCGTGTGTTTTTGAGTAATTATTCTGCAACAAATTAAGTGCGTAATGTATCCGGAAGTTCAGGAAGCTCTGCTGAATCTGAAAGCTGACCGTTGTGACGTGGATGAGTTGTTTGGTAAGAAAAATAATTAAATATAATTTTGTGATTTCTTCAGCCTCGAAAGCAATGGCAGACACCCTGAAGTGTGTCTACTGCCATCAGTTGGTTGAGGGATATATTGATGGACTTCGACGACACCTAAAAGTGCACGAGAATAAACATCATATTGATAAGGAGCTTGTTCACTTCACATGCACTAAAAAAGGTTGCAGGATGAGCTACCAGAAGTTCAGTAGTCTGAAGCAGCATATCATCAAAAAACATCCATAAGGGCACCAGATTTCCACCACCAACAGCAACCAATATGTTGAAATGATTTACGATAAGGTATGGGAATTAAATTGAATTTGTTAAAATAAATCAAAATGATTCAATGATAAACCGATATTAATTTTGTTTTGAATAAACCAGCATGATTAAAACTAAAAAACTGATTTTTCGGTACAATGATAAATATTGCTGAATTCTATCAGCAAAGTGCTGTCAAATTATGCGGTTGTCGAATTAGCTTAATTTTCAGCTAATCTATTAAATATGCTGATAATTCAGTAAATCTCTGTCAAGCAGAATGACATTTCACATTTCTGGAAATTTCAGTAATTTTATTTTGCTGAAATGATTACTGAAATTTCAGCTCGGCAAAATTCAGTAAAAAATTGCTGATTTCCAGCGATAAAAATTTGGTGTGCACAAAAAAGTTTGTTTACATTTTCGAGTTAGGCCCTTCTGACATGTTACTCCAGAATAAATAAATAAATTAATCAGGGGGAACGACACTTCAAGATTATCCCATTTTTACCCAAATCTCTCATAAAATTTTCAACGTGCCCAAAATTTAAATCCATCAAATCTATTCTTTCTATTCCCAACTTATCCCTTCTGCATGCACACAAATTATCAAGCAAGCCGTGCAGCTTCTCGCAGTTTTTATGTCGACCGCGAAGCACTCTGCCATAATCGCTGTCAGTTTTCAACGATCTCATTAAAATAAACGATGGACCACTCGTTCATAATCGGTCACGGGGACAAAAGCATCAAGCGCATCATGGAGGAGATGGCAACGCACATCCACTTTCCGGGGTTAAAACGATTGAATCCGACGCAGAAGAGCAACCAGGTGTCGGTGTATAGTAGCTTGGAAGGTGCCAAACTGCTGATCATAGCCCCGGGAAAAGCCTCCCCGGACAATGGAACCGAACTCGTCCCAAGTTGTACTCTTGGGTCATGAGTTTGGAGAAGGATCAGCCCGCTGGCTGATGGAATTTCTGTGCGCGAATTTTGCGAATCGAACTCTCGTCCAAATAGAGCTGGAATATTAACCGGAACCTAGCGATCAATCACCACCAGCCGTAGCTTCTTACTTTACGGAGAGTATTTAATTAAACACTTGTTTTTCTTTCGCTGCGCCTATATAGAAACGGGCAAGTCTGACAGCCACCAAATCTGAGAATAAATCATGCAAACTTATTATTTGTTATTTAATACAATCATGGAAAACACATTTTGTTGCTGGACATATCGACTTACATTTGAAAATAGTCTAAAATATTGATTTTAGATAATTAATATTTTGTGATTCGCATTAAAGCCTAGTATACAGGTCGAAGCGAAACGAAAATTGAAGCACGCGAAAAATCATGAAATTTCGCTAGCGAAGAAGGTTGTGAAAAAACTAGGGGCATCCCACTCTAAACTTTGTATTTTTCCTAATATACATATAAAGATCTTATACCCCGTTCACATTACAGCCTATATCACGTAATATAGGCTGTCTTGCAATGAGCACCCATACATAGGATTTCCAGTGAAAACTAGATGTATGAGTGCTCATTGCAAGACAGCGTATATCACGTGATATACGCTGTAATGTGAACGGGGTATTAGTGATATCTAAGATACCCAAAAATACTTAAAAATACTTAAGAAATATCTAGCGTTAGTTTATTTGCTTGGTTGCTATGTAAATTTAATTTGCTTGTTTATCCAATGTCAGGCGTTTTGTGTGGATATTGGTTAATTTGTTAAACAATTAACATTCATTTGATTAAGAGCGTGAACAGCTTTAGGTGTTCCGAACCATTTTCGGTGTAATCTGTTCACCATGTACCAGAAAGAATTAATTCTGATAGGCATTGGAACCTTTGTTGTTACTCGTTCGAGTTCCATAATTTGTATAACCAATCTAATAGTGAATTTTGTGTTGTTCTTTTTTTTCCGCTCGGTTCTTGGCTGTGTGACTATGACAATGCCTGATAAGAACATAATTGGATGTACGAAACCATATGACCATACTATCACCTATATTCTCGTTTACGTCCGGACAGTACGTTAAACGAGAATATGGGCGTATTACGGAAATGCAAATCTCTTAGCTTTCCACCTTCTAAACGCAGAACATGTTTATTACAGTAGATTGAGATAAGAGGGGCATAGCTCGGGGCATAGTGAGCATCCCGTGCACCAGTTTGAACTTCCGGCCGTTCGGAACAAATTGGTTAGTGGTAGGATCAATATCATAGTGATATTGAACCTACTACCAGTTGATTTGTTTCATGCAGCTGGAGATCCAAAGCCAAAGTGTGGGATGCTCACTATGCCCCACCTGTTCACTATGTCCCTCCTTCCCCTAATAAACCATAAAGGCCACTGGACACAGTATAAGCAACATAGTCAGAATTATTTAAACGAATGGATTTAGTTTTCGTTGTTTTCCTACGTATAATTAAAACAAGTAAAACGTTGTGTTCAATGTGATATAATAATTGCATTAATTTTTCAAAATAATCATTTTAGTAGTTTATTCAGAAGGAGAGTCAAAACGGCCATTCCCATTCAACACCCGGTAGATCGATAAACTTTTCATCCTGTATTTGCTCAGGCCTGCACGTTTTCACGGCAACAGTTCCTCGATACTGCAAAAACAAAATCGTAGTCAGATGATTCGTTGCTAGGTAGGTCCACGGTACGAGAGGGAGAGAGAGAAATAGAAAAGTACTAGTTGCCTCATGCCATCGCAAATTTTTGCTCGGGTCAGCTAATGCACGCTCATATCTGAATTCTGAATACACCAATATTGATAATCGCAGGATCTTTGTGCACCGAGAGGGTATATGTGAGCCAATACACACTTTGAGTTCAGTCGATCGGTAAACACCGTTCAACTTGTACTGAAAATATTATTCTTTATAAGCAGCTCTTGAAGCATATTTACAAGCTGAATTGCTGAAAAATATAAATTAAATAATACTAATTTAAACACATAATAAAAATACTTCACACTCCTATTTGTATAAATACAAGACGACCGACAACAACAAACACATGCACTAGCAACCGGTCATCAAAAATAAGTGTTACTTCGATGGAAATTTATAGCCATGGTTTAAAATACTTAAAAATACTTAAGAATACTTACGCGGGATTTACAAATATTTTACTGATATTAGGTATGAAGTTTAGAGTGGGATGCCCCTAGTGAAAAAATGTTTGTGGAACATTTTCCAGTTTCCTTTTTTCGCAGTTTACAGTTCATGTGAAACGAAATCGATCAGTTTACACCTCCGGTGAAGTGAAAATCTGACAGATCTCTTTCTCGAAACGTCAACTTTTCGCTTAGCTGCTGCTCTTTTCGCTAGCGCTGCATGCGCGAAAAAAAATAAACGTAAGCGAAAAAGATACGATCCACAAAATTAGATTTCGCTGGATCGTATCTGTTTACAGTTCAAAGCGAAGCGAAATATTTGCCAATTGCATTTTTCGCGCAGGTGAAAAATGTAGTATTTTGTATGAGATTTTCGCTTCGCTTCGATCTCTATACAGGCCTTAACTTAAGAACGTCTGGACTTAGGAAAAAAGTTCATGTGAACAAATTTAACAGAAATTATGTGAAAATCTAAATAAATTATTATTTTACCAAAAAAATGTGCAATATCGTTATAAATCAATAAAAACTTTAAAAAATACAGGAGTTACCAGCTTACACTTTTCATCAAATTTAAGAGTAGTACTTCAGTTTTTTTACAGAAGAAATATAAAAATTAAAGTGGGGTGTTTTGAGAAATTCAACGTTTTGTGTTTTTTTACCATGAATTTACATATTTGTTTCCTTGATTTGTTTTCCGTCGATCTAATTTTTCGTGCTGAAACAGAACGAGTCCAAATTTTGACTTTAGGAAAAGTAAGCAAAGTAGTTTCTGGTAGCATTAAAACGTCAATTTGTTTACGTTTATCACATACGACCAATTCAAAATGCACTCCAGACTTATCCTCTTCGCGTTCAGACGGGATACGAGTCCCGAAATTTTTTTACACCGCTCACATCCATTCCATCCCATGATCCATTCCAATTTATTTTTTTTCTATCCTTGCTCTATTTTCGTCAAGACGACACACTCAAAAAAATCCCATCAATTATGTTTTTTCCGAAAATCCCAAGTAATGATTAAAGTGAAAAAATGCATCCAAATGAGTGTCGTTCCCCCTGAAATAAATAGAGAATGAGAAAAACGGGCCGAGATCGCCCATTACTAAATAAATGCATTCGTAAATGTTCAGTCGCACTCACCCCAATCGATCAATCCTAAGCCCACTGGGCACAAAGTGTTGACGTCCATTTTTTATCCTTTTTTCGATGCATTTCCGGACGCATCGTGCTTAATCGAGCTGAACCTGAACATAACCTGTACACTCAGCAAAGTGCGTTGTTTCGTTAGTTCGTGCGAATTCGGTGCTCTTGGAAGATTTTGAGAAAATAGTTTTACAAAATACAAAGAAAACTCGAGTGAAATTTAGAATATATTGTATTTTATCAGCTGTAGCAGGTCCAACCAAATTCGCAGGTAAGTGACTGTTTTTTATGAATGGAAAATTTTTCGTCGGTGGAAAATGAAATTTAATTAATACCGGCAGTAATTTTTCTATTTCCTTGGAGCTTTTCCACATTTCCAAACTTATTCTCAGTCCAATGTCTTCCGGGGCTTGGCATGAAAGGGTTTTTTTTAAAGGATTTCGTTACCGCTGGATTGGGCTGATATTCACATTTGGGGCGTAGGCCCTTCTGTTTTGTTTTGTTGACTTGGAAACGCCTAGCGCAGTTTGTTTTGTAGTGATTTTTTCAGAACCATGGCTGACCGTCAATCGCAGGGACGCGCCCGTGCGCGGGGCTACACGGCAGTGAATTTGTCCCATGAAGCTCGGGAGGGACGTGGTCAAGCGCCCGTCAGAGGCAGCGGAATTGCCATTGGGGTAGGAGTAGTTGCTTTGCATTGAAATTGGGTATTAGTTAAATGTTCCTCTTGTTTCAGCCCCGAGCAGTTGCCCTGCAGCCGGGTGCTGAAGGGCGAGCGTTGGTCCACCGTGATTCGGCTGCCGGTCGCGGAGCGGCAAGTTCCATTGGCGGGGGTAATGGTAATGGCAATGGAGATGGTGCGGCAGGGACAAGTCGAGGAGCGTTGCGTGGTCGTCGCACCGTCGGGGATACGCTCCGTACTCGTCCCCTGGATGCCCCCTCAAAACAAGGTACCACTGGACAACCCCTGAAGCTCCAGGCCAACTACTTCAAAGTGTTGAAGCACCCTGAATGGATCCTGCATCAGTATCGCGTTGACTTTGCTCCACCATGTGAGAGTATGCGCCTCATGCAAGGATTGATGAGTCAACACAAGAAGATCTTCGGCGGATATCTGTTCGACGGAACACAGCTTTTTATGGTCAACAAGCTGCGAAGCGATCAGTTGTCGTTGGAATGTCGCCATGATCGGACCGGAGATATTTATCAGATTCGTATTGTCCACACGGGAACCGTCGATATGACCAACGATGTCGGCATCCAAGTGCTGAACTTGATCCTTCGCCGTGCCATGGGTGGACTGAATCTTCAACTGGTGGGTCGTAACTTGTTCGACGCGGCGGCCAAGATCACCATTCCCGAATATCGGATCGAGTTGTGGCCAGGGTACATGACCAGCATCCGTCAGCACGAGCAGGACATTCTGGTGTGCTGCGAAATTGCTCACAAGACCATGCGCATGCAAACTTGTTACGACATTTTGCGTGACTGCCAGAAACACGACCGAAACTTCAAGGATGCCTTCACTCGTTCCGTGCTCGGTGTGGTTGTACTGACCGGATACAACAACAAAACCTACCCCATCCACGACGTATCTTTCGACACAACGCCGCAGAGCACATTCGAGACGAAGAACGGCAAAACGTCGTTCATTGACTACTATAAGCAAAAGTACAACATACACATCCGAGATCCCAATCAGCCAATGTTGCTGTCGCGAGCCAAGAAGCGAGATCTTCGAGCGGGAGCCAACGAGTTGATGGCTCTCGTGCCGGAACTTTGCCAGATGACGGGATTGACCGAACAGATGAGAACGGATTTCAGGTAAATTCCCCTTTGTGTCCTTGTCTCTACTACTATTGCCTTAATTTCCAATTCTGTTCAGGATGATGCGAGCGATGTCCGATCATACCCGCCTGAATCCAGATCGACGTATTGAACGACTGGAGACGTTTAACCGTCGGCTTCAGACAACGCCGGAAAGTGCGGAAGTGTTCAAGATCTGGCAGATGGAGCTTGATCGGCGCCTGGTCGAGGTTCCTGGCCGAATCTTGCAGCAAGAAACCATCTTCTTCTCCTCAACAGCACCGTACGTTTGAATAGCACATTCCAGGGCGGGCTGACATCTGATTGATCCCTCACTTTTTTTTTATATTACAGCGGAGTTCAAGCCGGTGACCAGGCAGATTGGACTTCTCATTTCCGTAACAATCAAATGTTTGATACGATCCGGTTGGACCACTGGTATCTTATTGTGCCGAATCGAGCGCAGCGCGAGGCGAACGATTTCCTCGGATGTATGATTCAGGCCGCTCGAGGCATGCGTTTCGAGATCCGGCAATGCGAAGTCATCACTATTCCGGATGATAACCCTGGAACGTACATCCGGGCACTGGACAACGTAGTGAACAGAGATCCCCAGTTGATTATGTGCGTGGTCTCCAACAACAAGGCAGATCGATACACTGCCATCAAGAAGAAGTGCTGCGTTGATCGTGCCGTTCCTACGCAGGTCATGGTCCAGAGGACCATCACACCCAAGGGTGGCAACGTGCGAACGCTCATGTCCGTCGCAACCAAGGTCGTCATCCAGATGAACTGCAAACTGGGTGGTGTTCCGTGGAAGGTCAAAATCCCCCTCAATGGCCTAATGACCGTCGGTTTCGATGTTTGCCACGACGCAAAGGATAAGTCGAAATCGTACGGAGCCATGGTGGCCACCATGGATCATGACAACAAAGGCACACCCAAATTCTTCTCCACCGTTACCCAGCACTCGCACGGAGAAGAAATTAGCAACTATCTGCCGCTTAACACCATCAAGGCCGTCAACGAATACCGCAGGGAGTACAAAGAACTACCCAAGCGCATCATTTTCTACCGGGACGGAGTCGGCGAGGGTCAACTGCACTACGTGTTCGAACACGAAGTCAAATCGGTCGTGGAGAAATTGAACGAAGTGTACCGATCGGCAGGATCCGACCACGATGCTCTGTTCACCTTCTTCGTGGTCAACAAGCGCATCAACACTCGCTTTTTCGATCGACGGCAGAACCCCAGACCCGGAACTGTGGTCGACAACGTCGTCACTCTCCCGGAACGGTAATTTAGATCCCTTCGTTGCTCATGTCCACTAACTAATCGCAATTTTTCCTCCCGTCCACAACAGCACCGATTTCTATATCGTCTCGCAATCGGTCCGCCAGGGAACGGTTTCGCCCACTGCGTACAATATCATCTACGACACGTCCGGTCTGAAGATCGACCACCTGCAGATGCTGACCTACAAGCAGTGCCACCTGTACTACAACTGGTCCGGAACGACCCGGGTCCCGGCGGTGTGCCAGTACGCCCACAAGCTGGCCTTCCTCGTCGGGCAGTTCCTCCATCAGCCTCCGAGCAATCTGCTCGAGAAGAAGCTGTACTTTTTGTAAGGATGATTACTCCGGTTTAGGAGTATCTATTGTTAGATTTGAAATCCTTGACCTTTTGAACGGTTCTCAGGCAATTGAATGTGTAAGAATTGGGCAACATTGTTTTTGCTTTTCTTTGAAGTTATTTTAATTGAAAATATGATTTTTAATTCTTGATTCATCGGAATAATTTATTTTATTTTCCTTTTACATGTGCTACGGAAATAATTGATCAGTTTATTTTATTGCCTCCCATGCAACAGTGGCGGATTGAAAAGGCTCCAGTGTTGTACAATTTTGAATTATTAACCCCGCACAGCTGCTATATCGCTCATACGAGCACACCAGTAGCCATCGCTGGCCATCCAATATGTTAATTATTTTGTCAATATGGTGGAGAGAAAGCGAGATACAGAATACAGGGTGTCCATCCAACCGGGAAAACCGGGAAATCCGGGAAAAAACCGGGAATTTGGAGTTGCCGGGAAAAAACCGGGAAAAATCCGGGAAAACCCAAATCTCACCGGGAAAGATCATATAAGTATTAAGTTTGATTTTATCACAGTCTTGTAGGCCATAATTTGGTCTTGAAGAATCATTCAAACCTTTATAAAACTTGCAGTGTCACTTGGAATCAATCAATTTTATATCATATATATACACTATGTTAAAGTATCAAAAATCCTCAAAATTACAAAAACTATACTTTTCTTTCACTCGCAATCTGTTCAAACGGTGATTTTCCCGTTGTTCCCACTACCATAGCTTACAGAGTTATTGCGTGTTTCACACCAAATTGGACTAATAAGCGCGTTTTCACTTATTAAAAAGTGTGATAAAACTGCAAGTTTACGTCTAATCGCCTTGGTGTCTTGGGTGCACTTATTCCTTATAATGCAAGCAATAAGTACTCGGAAGACATCAAAACGATTTGACGGAAACGTGCACTTTTATTACAATTTTTCGCATTTTTGGGACAGTCCAGTTTCAGATGCAATCAGCAATATTTTTAGAATTTCTGTTGGTGTCATTTGAAGAAAAATGTTTGAATTCTTTTGCTGCAATTTTCCGGAAGAAGTTCTAGTATAAAGCCTGAGCGAGACATATTATGTTACGAAGCTACTTGTATATAAGAAGCAGATTCATACCTATAAATAAATGTCCGATCTCAAACTCCTTACATGCTCCATCATGCTTGGCATGCAAATGTTTGACACCGGACACAATCAACAAACTAAGATGATTCGTACAGAGATAAATTAAAAATAATTTCTGCTCTTTGTGCTATCCAGCTACACCAGCTAGTTAGGACATCGTAGAATACCTCGGTTAGCCTGTAAAACATAAAGATCTGACTCCATACCTCTCACACCAAAGACAAAGTATATAATTATCTTAGAGATAATTCATCCAGCTCAAACATTTCTAGGGGTAATCATCATTATCATGAGTTCAAATTTAAGTCGCAAATGTTCTAAGAGTGTTAAAGTGACTTCATTAAAAAAGAATAACGATCTGAACTCCAGGCATTTTGGAAAACCAAATAATCCAAATCAATGATATTATGGGGCTTCCTGATAGAATGGTAAATTAAGAATTAAGTCGAATAATCGTATGCCATGTTGAGTCTGCAGAACTTCAAGAACAGATATCCAGGATGATTTTGATAATCGAACAATGTTATTTTTAAACACAATTGATAATTTTAAATTATGTTATGAACGGAGACTCAAAATGCTCAAAAGTGAAAATCGGACCAGATTTCGATTAACCTGTAAAATATCTTCAATACAATAATGATAATGAGAATGATAAATTTGTTTGTAGCACATCTTTGTATCCCACAAAATGTTGTTTGACTTATAGATCTTTTAGATCTAAACTCCAGGAAGATTAAAAGAAAATAATACTGCGTTTCTCCTGTTCAGGTACCATTAATACATGATTTTTCCGACTTAACAAAACAACATTTAGGCTCATTTTTGCGAGACTCTTTGATTTTATACAAATTCCATGAAGTTTTTAAGATCTAGATCATTACGTATTGTAGAGCAATTCTGCTGGCAAAAATATATGATTATCTATAAACGGTCAATTTAGAACGTCTTTTTGTATAAAGCAGAGGTGATTTTTGGGTTGGGTTTTTTTTTAATAACCGGGAAAAAACCGGGAATTGAAAAATTGGATTTAAATGGACACCCTGAGAATAGCTATTGGAGCTGATCGGATGAATGGATGGCTCCCTCAGGTCACCGCCCTGTTGTTCGGTCACGGATTATGCAAATTGAAAGATAATTGAGATTAAATACACACTGGCAGTGTGATGGTAGGCATCGTATTCGGGAATGCGGTGAGTATTGGAAACAGCGAAGCGAACGGAAATGTATGTCAATAGGTAGAATCTGTTGCAAGCTTTATATTTAAGGTTATCCATTGTTTTGTTTTGTGTGGGTGGGCTTTTTCGTTCGCAAAAGGAGATTACATTGTTTTTGTTTAAGTGCTTATGGGATTTGATCTCACTCGTTTAAGATCTGAATGGAATTCCGATTCGACGTAGCGACGCAACGTGATGATAGTGGGAATCAAGCCATGTCGGAGGCTTTCTATTATGTTGTTACTCAAGACAATGAACCGCTGGTGTTTCGTCAGTATTTCTGAAGCAGTATATCGCCAACACACTGGATACATTTTTGAAATTTTGATAGTTATTCAAACAAGGATTCCAAGAGGATCAATCAAAATTCAACCCCCAAGTGTTCCCGAACACGGGTAATTTTTACAGATTTTAAACTTACATTGATTTTTGGAATCTAGAACCTAACGAAACGGAACGGGCCTTGCAGAAGTTTCAAAGCTAATGAATAGATTTGATAACAATTTCCAAGAATCTAGGAATAATTTCAACGGAATCGCGAGGAAAATATCAGAGGATGAATTTGTAAGAAAGTTAAATCTGAGGAATCCTTTCAAATTAGTTCTGAGGAACTGGAGACTCCAGGTAGTTCTGAGTAGAATTCCAATGCAATCGTGAGTAGGATTCAATGTAAATTTACAAAAGAACTCTGTGGATCATTCCAAGGCCATTCTACAAAGAATTGAAAGAGAGCTATGAGAGTCAGTTGTTTTGTTCTATTAGATCTCCTAAGACTGGAATAATGTCTGTAGTATGTCCAAACAGATTCATGCCTGACCTACTTCTTCATCGGTGCTATTTCTATGTATACAAGATGATATAGATACTGAAATCATTCTGGAGATCAGATTATTTGTTCTACTAGATCACCCAAGACTAATTCAATATCTGTAGTATCAAAATTTGTCCAACAAGATTTGCAATGTGAATCATGCCAACCTATTTCCGTGTATGTCATGTTCTAGTGTTTCCAAATCGATATTTCGATACTACAGATATTATCCCACTCTTCGTTGATGTTGGATCTCAGCAACACAGGATCATAGCAACCAGCTTGATTGGTTGCCTAAATGTTAACGATTCATTCCTAAAGCCCTACAGTAAAAGTATGGACGACTGTCACCACAAAACTGAAACAAGCTTTTCCAATCGAGCAAAGCGGTGCATTTTGACGGTTCGATTGGAACAACTTTTGACAGACGTCCATACTTTTACTGTAGGGCTTTATTCATTCATCGTTCTGAAATTAAAGAAGATAGACATTGAACTTTCAAGCTGTACTTTCATTTGTGTTCCACGATTTGCGGAACATAACAATTTTGGCGACGAGGATGGGATGAAGTGTCCAGCTTCCTCAGAAGTAACCGAACCTTAGTAGCGTCGTCCAACTTCTTGCCATCACTGTCGAATAACTCAGCGTAACGGGAAAACCACTTTTCAAACGTAATTCCGTTGTCTGGATCGAAGATAAATTCACTGATGTTGGTTGATAGCGCATCTAGAATCTACTCGGTGTTTGTAGGTGCTGGAACAGCCAGTCGCGTAAGAAATATCGTGATTTGCAGGATAGCTTCTTGCAACTCGTTCCTTCTTGCCGTGTTTGTAATCATTCTTCCGGATGAATTCGTGACCTGGAGCGCTTGGAAATTGTAACGTCCAAGAAATTCACGGATTGACCTGTTCAACCTATGGAAAGTACCGTTCAATTCCATCTGTAACCGCATTGGATCTAAGGACGAGCCACAATTCGACAAAGAACTTCGACAGCACGTACAAGTTTTCGACGAATCACTGGGTCATTGCAACAAAACAATGGTGAAGCTTTTCATGAAACCTGAAGCTAAACCTGTATTTTGCCCCAAACGACCAGTTCCATGCAACATCCTGCGCTTTGGTCAGAGAGCGTATAGAGCAATTCTCTACAGATTGACGAATTTTTTAATTTTTTTTAGTAAAGATGCCAATTTGTGTTATCAGTTCAGTGCTAACATTTGAAAACGGCACAAAAGCCATTTGTAAACAAATGGTTTGTGGGCCCTTTACTCACAACTTGAAGTAACCCACGCGACACAACAGCAACATCGGGTAGGGGAAATTTTCCCCTTCCTGACGATGCTGTTGGTTTGCGTGGGCGTTCTTCGGGTAGCGAGTAAAGGGCCCACAAACCATTTGTTTACAAATGGCTTTTGTGCCGTTTTCAAATGTTAGCACTGAGTTCTTCAAATTGAATCACGACTACTTTTCTAACAGGGCCTGTGTAAAAATAGTACTAATGAGTTAAAAAATTTATATTGCTGAAACGCTTTGTTCGATTAATTTGGTGTATTGAGTAAAGTTGTAGATATTATTTTGGCAATAATGTTAAAAATATACACTGTAAAAAAATTCGTTTGTTTCAATGAAAAAAAAAAAAATATTTCTTATTTAAAAAATTAATTTCTCAAAAAGTACATTTTTGAAAATTTTCGTTTTAAGCCTCATTGAAGCTCATAATATTTGCTACAAACTGGCAAAGTTTGGTGATGGTAAACTCAAAAACAAAAAAAGTTATGATTTTTTGAAAATTTCACGGTTTTTACATTTACATTAAAAACACATGTTTTTCAACCGTGTATATTTTTTCAAGAATTGCATTTTAATTTTGCACAACTTTCTCGAAGACACCAATGCAATCAAGCAAGCCGTTTTTGCAATATAGATATGTTTATTTCATTAGTGTTTTTCTACACAGGTCCTATTGAAAAGTTAGGATTCATTACATCTGATACCATGAAAAGGTATCGTTACTAACAAAACTAAAAAATTCATTTGATGAATATTGAGCTAGAACTAAATAAAAGTGAAATGATGCTCAAACTAGCGATTAATTTTCTTTTTTATTCATTGTCTTCAATTTTGCATAGTTGTATCAGTGATCTTAACGGTAATAAGTCAAATACTCAACACTGTAGTAGTGAACACCAAAAACATCTGTCTGTACCTAATGTAGAAATTATACCTATCGATCTGATACTTAAATGAGTTTGAATGGTGAAAACAAGCAGTTGATCACAAAGATTGCTTTTTACCGCATACTTCTTAAAAAGTTATCATAGGAAATAAGTGTAACACCATTTGGGTAAAAGGTAAGCATAACCTTCAGTTGTATTTCAATGAAATCATTTTTAAAGATTATTATTTTTAATTTTTTTAATACAGGAAGCAACATGAGTGAACGAGCATGTTTTATCAGGTGCATTCGGCCGTTCGAGGAAGTCAAGTGCTCGAAAGAGCTGAGGAATATTTCGAATATTACCATCCAGAAATTAAAATCGATTGGATATTCTGAAGCATCAGGATTGAATACTGGTTTTCGCATTTGCACGTCGTCTTCGTGTTGATAAACAAGCTCTTTTCATCTCAAACGAGGAACAGCATGTTGCCGGAAGCTCAAAGATGCCAACTACAGTGATAGTACCTGTCGTACCGAGCTGTGAAAGCCTTACAACTGTACCATCAATGACATCAGTTACTTCAGTTCAATCGTACCAAGAATTTACTCAACCAGTCAACATCGAGATATTCAACCGAGGCATTGCAGGAATCCAGGTATCACCGATAGACGTGGGAAAACTCAACTACATCCACTACCCCGAAAAGAAGCACCGTGAAATCAACGAAGGCATTAGAAAGAATCTTTTCAACTTCGAGCCTGAGGCTGACGAAGTGAATGAACTCAAAGAAGTTTTAGAAAACATGAAGGAAAAGTTTTCCAATGCATCCACTGCAAGAAGTGAAAAATGATTAATTTTATCGTTATTGCCTTATTCATGGTCAACACAAAAAGTTATGGATCAATTTAATGCTAGTAGATATATTGCAACAGAGGCTAAGTTGATAAAGGAAGGTCATTCGTCAAAAACCGCAAAATATGGCACAGCCTTAAGTGATGAAACAAAATTGGCAGTCATAATTTTTTTGAAGATGATGATATAAGCCGGGCAATGCCTGGTCAAAAAGATTATGTGTCTGTGCAGAAAGAAGGAAAACGACAAGCCATTCAAAAAAGATTACTAATGATGACTTTGAGAGAAGCTTATAAACGATTCAATGAAATTCACTGCAATGTAAAAATTGGATCCTCTTCATTTGCAAACTCCGCCCTAAGCAATGTAAACTTTTAAGCAGCTCTGGAACCCACAATGTTTGCGTGTGCACAACGCATGAAAACATCAATCTAATTTTACACAGTTTGAAAAAACTTAACTATTTAAATGATGTAAAAACAGGTAAAAACGTTCACTGACAGCCTACTTTGTGAAAACAAGCCAACATATTGCTATCTACGGTGTCCAGACTCTTCCGCATTAGAAAACATTTTATTAAAACAATTAGAGGAAAAATGCATTGATCAGCTTTCATTTGAACAGTGGGTTACCACGGATAGATGTGATTTAGAAACTATTGTAAAGCCTGCATGCAGACGAGTTTGTTTCATTTTTCTGCTTGAAATTGACAAGTTTGATACCACATGATTTCATAAAAACACAGCAATCTAATTTTTTGAAAATACACGAAATAATTTGCAAGAAGGTGAATTTTTAGTTACTTGCAATTTTTCCGAAAACTACAGCTTTGTGTTACAGGATGAAGTTCAGTCTCATCACTGGAATGTCCAACAAGCTACCATTCATCCATTTGTTATATATTTTAGAGAAAATATGCAAGTTAAACATTTAAGTTTTATTATAATTTCTGAAGAGTTAAGGCATGACTCAGTGGCTGTTAACTTATTTATTTCTAAAATGATAAGTTTTTTACGCATTAACCAAAGTAAAAATATCAACAAAATTTATTTTATGTCCGATGGAGCCGCGTCACAGTACAAGAACCGGAAAAATTTTGCTAGCCTTTGTAAATTTAAATCAAAGTATGGAATTGAAGCCGAATGGCATTTCTTTGAAACATCACATGGGAAAGGTCCTTGTGACGCTATTGGAGGTACAATAAAACGTATGGCTACTAGAGCAAGTTTGGCCAAAGAACGTGAACATCCAATAAAAAATGCAAGAGATCTTTATAATTGGGCAAATAATCGAAAAGAAGAAGAATTAACAAAATTATCATTTAGTTTTGCCACAAAAGAGGAATACGAATGTATGGCTTCACACCTCAACGAGCAATATAATAATGCAAAAATAATTCAAGGAACTCAAAAGTTTCATTCTTTCATTCCTGTATCAGAAAATAAAATTAAAGCCAAACGATACTCAAACTGTAATGATAGTGATGCCAAAATATTCGATGTATTTAAGAAGTGATGTAAATAAAAATAGAAAGTAAGTGTATTACAATGAAAATAAATTATATCATTTGTCCATAAGGTTTTCGAATAAAAGAAAAGTAAAAAGAGCAGATAAATGTATTTTGTGGATTTAAGTTGAGATTTTAAAATAAAAAAGTAGTCGGGATTCGCTATTACAACCGACTACTTTTCCGATAGGGCCTGTGTAGAAAAGCGCTTATAAAATAAACATTTTAATACATTGCAAAAACGGCTTGCTTGATTGCTATGGTGTCTTCGGAAAAGTTGTACAAAATTAAAATGCAATTCTTGAAAAAATATACACGGTTAAAAAAATGTGTTTTTAATGAAAATGTCAAAATATTAAAAAAAAAACCATAACTTTTTTGTTTTTGAGTTAACCATCACCAAACTTTGCCAGTTAGTAGCAAACATTATGAGCTTCAATGAGCTTAAATTTTCAAAAATGTACTCTTTGAGAAATTAACTTTTTTTAATAATAAATATAATTTTTTTCATTTATACAAACGAAATATTTTACAGTGTATATTTTTTACACAATTGCCAAAATATTATCTACAACTTTGCTCTAGACCCCAAATCAATCGAACAAAGCGTTTCGGCAATATATATTTTTAAACTCATTAGTACTATTTTTACACAGGCCCTTTTCAAAAAGTAGTCGTAATTCAATATGAAAAACTGAGAGCACAAAATGGCGCCTTTACTAAAAAGGAACAACTGCGAGAACAACTGTGCAAAGTTTCAGCGTAATTGGAAATGATCGGTCAGGATCGATTTGCGAACCTTCGTGGAATGCCTCATATAGGGCGTCATCGTGCCAATTTGGTCGCGCATAATCAGTTCCCTTGTGTGCACACACTACAGCCATCTGTTGAGTGTATTGCCCATCACAGTGTATACGACAGATGGCGGTATGGGTTAAAATGATTAATGTTCAATGTGGCGTGTCTGTTTGTCTGTGATATAATATTAAGGTTACGTTAGAATAAAATCAAAATATTGAGAAATCAAGAGCAAATTTTCTGAAGTGCGGTAAAAAATCGGTAGAACTGTTTCAAACACACCGTTGGTACTTGAGCGGGTCGGTTTTCATCTCTTTTTGCCAGTGGTAGCGGGGGGGGGGGGGGATTCCCCTTCACCATCCCTCTCCAAAGGGGGAGTTTGGTAAAGAGAGATGAAAAAACCGATTTGTACCTTCCTTAAAAGTTGTCCTAGCTCGCTATTCTTATTTCTATATGCAATCTTCACACTGCCGTACTCTAACGGAACTATCAACTCTATGCTTTCATCTACTCCATCTATCGTATAAAAATTACCACTACAGTCTGTTATTTGAAATTAGCATCTTCAACTAAGCAAATTTTCATTATATATGTCGAAAGTTTTGATAATCGAAAAGTTATTCCTATTGCCGAGACCCAGTCATGTCAACATAGTCGACACGCATTTTGCTCGGGCCTTTTTCGGGTTTCCCCGTTCCGGATGGCAACCATCGGGTTTCTACCTATTCCAAATGAAAGTATTTAGCCATACCTTTCTAATAGTAGCAGAATCATAACGATTGAGCATCACAATGTCGATAACCAGCCATGTATACCATGAATCAACACGCATTTTGCAGCCTTGATACTCTGAGGAAGTTTCGATGGCTTGAGGTTATCTCTAATAAACAAATACCATAAACGAACTGTATCCCGGATGGGTAAACTATCCCTCAAATGGTTTGGATGATACCCCGAACACGTCGTTAAGCTCTCTTTTATGGTTATTTTTATTAGGGATGTCAGTTAACAATGTTCTATTGTATATTAATAAAATTTTGTCGAGGTCAAATAAACTTTTGCCGAGTAAATTAAATTAACGGAGTTTCCAGTTCCAGGGCCCGTTCAAATATGATGTAACGCAAAAAAGTGGATTTTTTAATACGCCCCACCCCCTTGTCACGCACTTTCCCTATAGACGAGTGCACGGATGGATTTGAGTTCACTCACTCGACAAAAAATGACACAACAGCGGGGCCCTGTTTACTAAAAATGAACACATATATGTTCATTTCTAGTAAACAGGGCCCCGCTGTTGTGTCACTTTTTGTCGAGTGAGTGAACTCAAATCCATCCGTGCACTCGTCTATACAGTATTTGTTCGCTAACTGGACTAAAAGCGCAGCCCAGTTAGCGAATACCACTCGCTAACTGGGCTGACTTGTCAAACGTCAAAAAACACTGAGGGAAACTTTGTTTAGTGGTATTGAGGTAAATACATATTCGTTATCTGCATTAAAAATGGAACCGAAATCCAAAATTTTATCAATTTTGGTACACTGGAACTATTTTAAATAAGTACGATTACATTTGCAAAAATCACCATCTTAGCGCCCCTTGGTGGGACTTTGTATGGAAGCGAACTGTTAAGGCCCACGCAAAGTGACAGCTAAATCTATTGTCTATCTGTCAAATTTACGTCAACGCAACGCAAACGGATCTAACGTGGGTGGCCCTTTAACAAATCTTTATTTAAAAATCGAAATAAATGTCTACGGGTTGGATAAAAATATCGTTGTGCTCAGAAAACGAAACTCTTTCAGATGATTAGCATTAGAATTAGCATCGAACATGTTGCACAATATCGTAGGTGATACGAATTCAAAACTATTAAGAGCAAGACGGATATCTATAACTGGACAGATAGTATGTAGGAAATAATTACTATCTCCCAGATAAAGACATATCCCAACAGTTAAGGATTGTCCTGCCCCGTCTTTACAATTGGTAGGGATAGGAATGGTATGTTAGTTCAGTAAATGTCTGTGAAGTTCTTAGTAATCTTGAAGGCAAATTCAAGAGTTCTGGACGCTTTGTCGACCGCATACGATATATGATGGGAGTATGTCAGCTTTGAGTCCAGAAAAACGCCTAAGTCTTGCACGCAATGCACCCGATCGATAGTCGTGCCTAGTAGTTTGTAGTTGAAAATAATCGGTTGTTTCTTGCTTGAGAAAGTAATGATTGTACACTTAGCTGGGTCACACCAGTCGGTTAAGACTACACCAGTCAGCAAAGATGTCAATCTGATTTGGGAGAGAACGACAGATCGTCTGCAAACGATAATCGTGGCCCTGTGATAACATGGTGAACGTCGTCGATGTAAAGGAGAAATACCAATGGTCCCAGATGGCTACCCTGCTGAGCGACAAGTACCCAAAGCTACTGTCAGTTGGCGCTCCTTGAGGTATGAACGAAACAATCTCAAAAGATTTCCACCGATCCCTAGCCTGTCAAGCTTAGCGATCGCAATTTCGTGGTTCAGCTTATCGAAGGCTGCCGTAAGATCTGTGTAGATAACGTCCGTTTGGGTCCGAGCAATCAAACTGTCTGTGATGTAAGGCGTTTGGCCCAGCAGGTTCGTAGTTGTAGAACGGCCCAGTTATAAATCCGTCTTGATCTATACTTAGATATTGCTTGCAATCCACCAATTCAAAAAGTTTTGATACAGCACTCAGCGACGTGATTCCCCGGTAGTTGTTTAGGTTGCGTTTGCTTCCCTTTTTATGAAATGACAAACTAAATGTGACGTCTATTTTTGACGTAAGACTGCTTTTTAACTGGGCTGCAGCCATAGAGGTAGCTCTAAGACTAGAGAGGGTCTAGTATAAGAGAGGAGTGGACTGGTTGGTTTTGAGCCAAACGAACTGTCAAAGCCAGAGCCAATCGAGCAGTGCCTATCTTGATTGCATTAGCAGTGATGCTAGAAATCACCTAGACATAGGTTGCCAAAGCAGTTTGTTTTAAATCCGCTCCTCTCTTATACTAGACCCTCTCTATCTAAGACCAGAAGGTCCCAAAGAAACGTGCTCAACTTTTTGGCTCAGCTCTGGTACTCTCTTCGGTCCCAAGCTAATCGATGCACCTCTCGAAACATAGGGAAATCCACGAACCCCTTTATTTTATCTGTCAAACTTTCATAGCGAATCAAAACAAACATAGTGTAGTACTAGAATTTTGCTTAGAATGGGGTAAGTTAATCAATTTGCTTGGGACAGGGTCCCACAAAGTCACTTTCAATCGAAAATCATCAAGCGACGATGAAGACTAGAATTTCGACTAGAATGGGATACGTTAAACGATTTGCTTGGGACCAATAGGCTAGTCATGTAGTGAGCCAATTAAAAATCGTTAGTTTCCACCGGTCGCTATAGCCCAGTTAGCGAACAGGTACAGTATCTAATACATGGTGGTTAACACATTTCCAGACTATCCCTACTCCCTCTTGCGTTACGTAATATTTGAATGAGCTCTTACCAACATAACTTTGATAATTGCAGATTCATTTCCAGAATGGCAATGGAACCTGGAACAATCCAATTTCCGTAGCTCCATTGGACGATGAGTGGCAAGAAATGGATGTGAATGATTGATTTTAATTTATTTGAACATTTTTATCAACATATTTGGCACCACTGGAGTGTAAACTCAAACATAAATTATATGAGTGCATCTATCTCTGAGCTGATACGTCCTGTCCTAGCACGGAACCACGGAACCGTTAATTTTACACGTCTTTATTTGTCGCTTCGTATACATGGACCCTGGTCAATACCGATGAATTGACTTCAATATACACGGTAACCACAAAATACCCAATAATGACTATAAAGTAAGCATTTTCGAGGGAGACTGGGACTACCCATTAAATGAGTAAAATTATTACTCATTTATGACTATTTGTTACTCAAAAATGAATACTTACTACTAAAGAGCCCGAATTTATAAATTCAGGCTCTTGACTTACTACTTGTTTTTGCAGTTGTAATTACTCATAAATGGGTAAAATTTTACTCATTTAATGGGTAGTACCAGTTTCCCTCGAAAATGCTTACTTTGTAGTCATTATTGGGTATTTTGCGGTTACCGTGTAGAATGTATTGGCAATTCGATTATTGTGTGTGTGTGTATTCAATCTAACTCCTACTGGCCGGCAGTGTTATTATGGAAGAACTCTCTCTACAATGTCGCATTTATGGTCATTGTAGACAGCTTTAGTCCGGGAGTTAGAAGGTGATAGCTCTATTGCAGATCCAGCAACCCATTTCAGAATGTCTGGAGAGTCACGCCCATTCCGAGGTTACTTTCACTTACAATAAGCCCCGCATGTATGCATCACCGTTATCAAATGGATATTGGTATTACATACACGCTTCCAGGTTTGAAAATATATTTTTTCAAACCTGGCATGTATTTACTTTAACTTTGATATATTTTTTTAATAATTGGAAAGCTCTCACCATATTCTGCTCTTCCGCCGTCGTTGATTACTTCTTTTGGAATCCCTTGGACTTTTTCTCTAACGCTTCGTATTTCATTCCGTGCTTCACCGGCAATTTCCTTCCGTAGATCGTCCTTGGTTAGTTCTAATATGATTCCGCCTTTTTTGGTCGGTTTCATTGAATTGAAATGAATTGCCATGGTGATCTGGGACGAGGCTAACGTCCAAAGTCGCTGTTCCACCGAGCGCTCCGTGTGCGAAAAGAGAATGAAAGAAATACGAAAGGGATCAGTTTCAAGAAGTGACAGTTTCATCACATTCCCCAACTAACCATAGTCAAGCAAAGTAAGAATATACAAGCTACATTGCGACTATATGGTTACTTGGGTACTCATATGGCCGTCAGAATGGTTTATCGGTTGCGAAGTGAAATATTTCTGAAAGTGATGCGTTATATTTCTCAATGTTTTGATTTTATCCTAACGTTACCTCAATGTTATATCACAGACAAACAGACACAACACATTGAACATTTCTCATTGTAAACACACCGCCATCTACAGAAGGCTGTAGTGTGTAAACGTCAAACGCAAGGGAATTGATTATGTGCACCACAAGTGGCAAGGTTTTAAGAGTGTTATGTCTGCTTGTCTGTGATTATACCTTTACTATCGCAACTTCGGGTAATCTGCGAACGTATTTGCATTTTTCTCAGGCACTTTTGATCTAACTGCAATTACTCTCTCACACACTTAGATTTTTTCGCCGAGGGAAATTTCAGCATCTAGAAAGGCGGTCCGGACCAAGGGCAAGCCGTGGCTCGTTGGATCAGATCGGTGGCTTTGACTTTGCACAGATAGGACCGGACAAGGGCGTTGAACAGGGAGTTTTTGCCGACGTTGGTGTATCCGACCAGATAGATGCCACCACGTGTTCCCCAGAGTTGTGAATTTTAGTGATCAGCTGTTCGACTCAGTAACCGGTGGTGATCGAGATAAGCGACACGCATTTGATGTTATTTCTGGTGAAGCCAGCCTCCAGGAAAGTTGTTCCGAATGTTGTTCAGATAGCCAGGGCAGTCCCGAAGAAGAAGGTCAACTTTGTTCGCGACTACGATTATCGATCGTTTGGGTCCAATAATTTCCGACAGACCCGGCCAGAGAGAGCACGGGAGATCGAGGAGATCCACCTGAAAGGAATTACAAGAGAAATTAATAACATTTTTTTATTAAACATACACACTATTTTTATTTCGCTGGAAACCAGCAAAAATTTGCTGGATTTTGCCGAGCTGGAAATCCAGCAATCCTTCCAGCAAAAAAAAAATATTGCTGGATAACCAGCAAAATAATCTGACATAAAAATGACAGAACTTTACTGTAGAACCAGCAAAATTTGCTGATTGCTCAGTAATACAAAATAGGAATTTATTTTGCTGTATGATCAGCAAAATTAGTGAAGTATTATTTTGAGAAAAAATCAAAGATTTTATTTAATTCAAACTTAATTTATTTCATGCTTTAGCATCATAACTGTATTTCAAATTATGTAGCGTTAAATTCAGTGAAAATGAAGAAATACTATAAAAAACGATAAAAAACGCTGACTAATTATCCACTTCCTCCTGCAAATAAATAAAAAAAGACGTCACATTACAGATGCACTGTTATAACGGATATTTGTATGCAAATGTACCTTTAATTATGATATTAAATCACATTCAATAGCAAAACACATTGAAAACTAGTATAAAACAATCAAAATAAATCAACAGGCATTAGGCATGCGATAAAGAATCCACTTACGAAATTGCAATCTATTTGACAGTTCCCGTATTTTACTGATCATCCAGCAAACAAACATGTTTGCTGGATTCACAGTAAATCTTAATTTTGCTGGACTCTGTTCAGCAATTCGTTTTGCTGAAAGGCTGATTCAAAATTTGGTGTGTAAGCCTAGCAAAATGGTACCAACCAGCAACAGGACGAGTGACTTCATATCCTTGGGCAGGTACCCGGTAATGCACGGTTCAGCGCATTGCAGCAATGCACCACAGCCACTGCAAGGAACTGGTTGCTTCGGACATCTTATCTCCGGTTGTCGGTTCTACTTCTTCTGTCGAGGAAGGTTCATTCCGGGGCACCCGTTCAATCTTCCTCACTGATTTTTCTGCACTGCGACGCTACCACTTTAAAATTTTCATGCGCACCTAACCTAATTTCATTCTGACAGTTATTTATGTGTCCGTTTTCGTTGACAGATATTCACCCCTATTCTGTATTTCGTTTCGAACGAAATTCTCATACAAAAAAATATTTTTTTGTATGAGAATTTCGTTCGAAACGAAATACAGAATAGGGGTGATTTTAAGTATTTTCGGCAAAGCAAAATTTGAATGCCGTATAGTTCGTTAAATTCCCCATTATTCTGCGCCGCGAGTGAGGTGAGGTGACTCGCTGTCACTAGTGAGGTGACAAAAGTCACCGCGAGTGAGGTGACTCTCCGTGCAAATCAAATGGAGAGTCACCTCACTCGCGGTGACTTTTGTCACCTCACTAGTGACAGCGAGTCACCTCACCTCGCTCGCGGCGCAGAATAAAGGGGATTATTTTGCTGATTTCGGCAGTTTGCGATTTTTCCAATTAGATCAGTGATTACAATGGACGAAGTTTGGTAAATGATTGTTTTTACCGAAATTTGGCTAAAACCAGATACGAATTTCAGTGAACTATTATATGTTTAACGAAACTTTGGTAAATTTTCAGTTTACTGAATTGTTACGGCAATATATTTCACCGAGCACAGATTTTGATTTTAAGTATGCATACTCGAAATGTGCCACGACCAAATTGGCACAACGACGCCCTATACGCTCTCTGACCGAAGCGCAGGGATGTATTGGCAATTCGATTATTGTCAATAAAATAAATCGTGTAAGGTGCATGATAGGTTAAAATTAGCCAGCGCTAAATCGTTGAAGACTGAATGAATAAAAAAAGCCCTATTTAACCAGTTAAAAACCATAATAATAAATATGCTGTACCTACGTATAAATCCAATATGCAGCATAACCGAACAAGCGCATCAGAAAGAGAACCTATTTGTTCCCCTGGTACAAACACCATTGAACAGTAGTGGAAATTCGACAAAAGTCACGTTTGGAGAGCAGGTGATATTTGAAAACTTTCCACACCGGCTTCTGACAGCGCCATTATAAACGCGCTTCCGGCTATTGACGTTCCCGTTGCGGAATTGACTAAAAGTGGAGCTTCCATTGATTCCTGATGCCGCACCGCTCGAGGTATAAACGAGGTTGTTAACTAAGTAGCACATCTTTCGAGGCAAATTCCGTTCTGTCAAGTCGCATTGAATTTGCTCGTATAGTCCTGCTAGAAGGATGCCACGCCACCGTTAAAATTATCCGATTCGGGAACAACTTCTGTCAAAATCCACCTGCAATGGAGTAAATTTAAACGCACTTTTGAAGCGCGCTATTTACGGTTTTTCCAAACTGATTATTAAAGGATAGCACATTTGCCATCTTGAGCACGTTCGCTACCACCGTGTACCCTGAACATACACGTTCATATAATCCCACCGGAAATGGGATTTTGCTTTCTACCGTTTTCCTCCACCTGGATTTGTGGCGTATTCCACAATCACACGGTATACCAACTTACTAACATCGAGAACTAAGAGCAATGAAATACTAATTACCGCTGTAGTCGCATCGCATTCAATTTATCCTTCATATGTTTATTTTACCTTCCATCGGGAATGGGAGGTAAAAGGGACAGACTGAAGGATCTATAAATAGGAGCAATTTGGATGCATTGGGGATGAGATTGTAGAGATGGCAAACCGACTCTAGCGTGCTGTGCAATTTGTTGCCATTTAAGAGCATCCTTCATCCCGGAATGCAGAGCGATAGGGGAAAACGAGGAGGTTTTATTGGCCGAAACGTGGTGAGGAAAATTCTAAATTGGATTTCTCTGAATCCATTCACTATGAGTGGAGGGTGGGAATTCTATAAATGTAGAATTCGGTAGCTAAATTAGGATGATAAGCTTTTAATGCTTTCGGTGCGCGATGTATTGATAATTCGTAGTTTGATTTAACCTAACGAAAACTTTGAATGCTAGGAAGCGTAGCGAATCGTTATTTAATATCTTACAAATTTTAAATTTCAATATTTCACTATGCGGCAGCTGTTGAAATTTGAGTCAGTAACACGAACAAATTCTGCTTTAGGATAGCATCATCCTCAGGGGCCGCAGCGTATGGCCGTCTTAAAGGTGGGACTGAAGTCAGCGGCGCCAGCCCCTCTGCAGACATGTGGGAGTGAGTATTCTTGCATGATGTATTGAAATCTATTATAACTTCTAGTGAATGATTCAATACTCACCATGATAACCGTTGATTAGGACGAGGATTAAAACATTAATGGCGGCAAGCTCCAACCGGTATTATCCTCGGATTAAATCCCGATCAAGAATGTCCGGATGCGTTGATGTCGACATTAGAATTAATCAACGCGACTCTAAGCACTCTTACCACCATAAATGTATTTTGGAATTTATGGCAGAGTTTGACCCTTTTCTACACTGAAAAAAGTTTTCATATAGTTTCCAATGGGAACGCACATGATATTTTTCCAATATCAAAATTAATGATTTTTACCTGAAATTCACATAACATTCATATGATCACATGAATTCTATGTGATAAATCACATAAACTTCATTGGACACATAAGGTTCATGTGATTTCGTGGTGCGATTCCCAATTATGAGATCACATGAAAGTTATGTGAAATTCTAATGGATATTTTCCATCGGAAATGTGATTTATTTTTTGAGTGTAGAACTGCACTTTAATGGTGATAAGCTGCAACCGGTATTATCCTCGGATTAAATTCCGACTAAGAGTATCTTGCTGCATTGATGTAAACATCATAGTTATTCAACACGGCAGCAAATGAAATTT
This sequence comes from Ochlerotatus camptorhynchus, assembly GCF_037179485.1. Classification (NCBI taxonomy): domain Eukaryota; kingdom Metazoa; phylum Arthropoda; class Insecta; order Diptera; family Culicidae; genus Ochlerotatus; species Ochlerotatus camptorhynchus. Next base: position 995,562 of record NW_027040813.1, read on the forward strand.
TGCAGGTCATCCAAACAGGGTTAATACGAGTTGAAGCTTACCGCAATAAATCATGGAATGGTTCAGATATGCAATCTAGCTAGATACAAATAAGCTCCTCGGAGAGATGTCGTAACAATCTGATGTCTTCGCCAAAGTTGTTCAGCTATACAAGGCCTTCTTCGTGAATGAACAATTTCAGTTTAGTGAATTAATGTTAAAACAGTTCTGTTTTGTTGATTTTGAAGTAAGCATTTAAGAGGCTTGTTTTGTACGACACAGTTGTCTCTGAGATAACGTTGAACAAAGTTGCTGAATGTCAGCTACACACTTAGAAAAAAATTACCGAATTCTCAACAGTTGAACCATAGAGGTAACTCTAAGACCACTGGGTCCCGAAGAAAATCATTATTATTTTTGGCTCACTCAGGGTGTGAACCATTTGCCGAGTTAAATTTAACTCGTGGTTAAAAGTGACATTTCGAAAGTTATTTTCTATGTTCGAAAATCCCCGTGCTGTCGATCGACCGGTTTTTGAGCCACAGTTGTCAAAATTTAACTTCTTGTCTGTCAGAAATAACCATGCTCGGATAGCAGGGTTAATCGATAACTTTCCATCTGTCAAATTTTAACCAAAAGTTAAAATAATCCACCAAATGGTTCAGAGCCTCAGTACCAGAACAACAGTCCCAAGCAGTCCCAAGCTATTTCACTCACCCCTGCATGTTCTGCATGAATCCACACACCCCTGATGTTATCTGTCAAACGTTCATAGCGAATCAAAACAAACATAGTGTAGTAATAAAATTTCAACTAGAATAGGGTACGTTAATCGTTTGCTTGGGACCAATAGGCTACTAAAGTGGTGAGCCAATTTAAAATCGTTTAGTTTCGTATTGATTGTTGGTTGAACGGTCGGTAATGTTTTCGGTAATCGAGAACATTACCGAAAAATCTGTAAACTGGATCAGCAAAATTAACTGTCAAATTTACCGAACGATCGGTAACGTTTACCGATGTGCATTGCTTGATTTGTAGTCGACTTTACCGGAGAACTGTAATTTTGAGGACGATATGCAAATCGAAAATTACCGAGAGATTTGTAATTTTTTAAAAAGGTAACCGGCTCAACTGTAATTTTCTTTAATATTGTTTCAAGGTGGTGGACACTGCAACCCATGCAAAAATTTGACTGTTGTCATGATCAATAAGTTAGTGTTGCAAATTGCACCACCAATGAACAAAACCAAGTTTTTGTCGGAAGGATTCGGCGCTACACTGAAAACAAGGAAGCTTTGGAAAAATATTCCAAATGCTGTTTTCAGATCGTCGCCAACGGGAATGGAACTTGGACCGACAGAAAAAACAAGCAACAACATCGGCCACCTGTAATCGGTATTTATTTAGATAACGAAAATTAATTATTTACGGAAAATATCTACGATTCACTCATTTTGGTGTTGAATAACAGCCTCCATAATTTTACCTTCTTATTTTTCACAAGCACGAACGCTTTTAAAGTCGATCGAAAATAACAATATGGTGGATTTGACGTTTACCTAGACCATTACCGAACTCAGTAATGGAACGCTTTGTTTACCGAAACTTCAGTAAAATATTTCACCGAAGTCAGTGATGAGGCTGATTTACAGACCTGCCGGTAAAAATGGTTACCGTTTTCGGTAAATTAAAATGAAATTACCGAAATTCGGTCATTTCATTTACAGTTTTCAGCAATAAAGCGAGAAAATACCGAAACATCTGTAATTTTTAGCATTACCGATCTAAGACGGTAATTTTCTTTTTAATATAATTAAAACATAGATTTGCCACTTCGGAAATAAACTGGCAACAAAACTGTGGCGCCTTACTGAGAAAGGCGGTCAACGGGTGAACTAATTTTTTCTCCCTGCGCATTCATAACTTTGCACGCTAAGATTAATTTACTTAGATTGCACAAATAAATTATCTTGATTGGGTGCATAGCAAACAAACCCAAATGGTGTTAATATATGATTTATATTCATGCAAAATTGACATAAATTTTCCCGTGTTTTGGTTCGTCCAGTTTACGCCCAATTTGAGTAAACATAAGCTAAATACGGCTTAATTAATCACAGCATGCAGAGTAATTTGTGATTAGCGTGTATATCTGCATTTGCGTGAACAAACACTTTGAGTGCCGATTTCTGTCTAAAACAACAGTGATTCATACCAGAAACCAAAATAGGGTTTCGACGGTGGGAGTTTCAAAATTGTACGAGAGCTGCTTCCAGTCCAAGGTCAAAAACGTTTCACAAGGTTCTAGTGAAAAACATGTGTTTCCCTAGCTGTTGTTTTATGATGAACATTTGAATGATATTTTCTTGGGTTCCAGCTCAAGAGACTTGGAGAAATGGATTAACGTCTGCGGTGTCACGAAATTCTCGAAAGAGTCGGTTATTTGCAGCGATCAGGATGACGACCTCATTATTCCGCTTTGCAAAATTAAGGAATTAGCTGTTCCGTCTTCAAATCGGAACGTTGCGAGCCAACTTTCACGTTTAGATGGCATTAGTTCGATGGATGTTGACTTTCAATTTAGCGAGTCGGAATCGGAGTGTATAGAGATTGACGATATTCATGACAATACAGTTGTACGTTATCAATGTTATTGACAATATTTCTCCACCACTTAAGATTGAACACAGCTAATAAAAAGCAAAACAAAACCGATGTGGAATGCGCCATCCAAAACATTAATGTACGCAGGGCAGTTTTGATTCGAAATGCGCAGCCATTTTGGCTGCTAAACTTTTAGTTCACCCGTTGGCCGACAGATAGCGCGCTTTCAATGTTACTTTTCGAGTAAAAGCAGGGATGCCCGACTGAGCAATCTATGTTTTAATTATCTAAGGTTTAAGTGTGTATGGTAAGGTGGGGGCGATGTTCCTAGCAACGCCGTCACTGCACCGCAATGCTGACAACGGTCAAGAATGAAAGTGAAATGAACTTTCAGTCCATGTCAACTTCGACAAACTTCAATTCTGGCACCACTGTAAATAATGTTTACATTCTATTGCTATTTTATTGTTTTGAAAAAATGAGCAAAAAAAAACGGCGTATCGTCCTACTGTGAAAGAAAAACATTCTGGATCTGTATTTAAAACCTCCATCCGAAGAAAAGGGAATACGAAAGCGGTTGGCATCCACGAAAGCAGCAGCATCAGGAGGAACAGATGCTAAAAAAATGTAAAGATATCTTGGAAGAAAACCAAGACAAACGCAACGGAACAGTTTCTGATTCTGGTTCTCAACAGTAGCAGCCCAATCACATTGCACCCATTGCTTGGTCCTTCATCCCGGGTGACACGTGTCCATTCGTCTTACTCCTGCAGCGCCTTGTTGTGTTCGATTAAACAACCGTGTATTAGCACTGGTGGATCCCTCGAGGGAAGGGAAAAAGGAAGAAGAATAATAAGAGGAGAGTGTATGTGACGCAACAAATTCGTAGTTTTATTGAGAATATCTCGGACTTAACATTGGCGATCGAGGATCGGGTTTCGAGGACATGTTTGTGATACGTTCGGTGATTGAATTCGCGATCGAAAATAAGTGAAAGAGGGCAGCGAGTGAGGAGGGTGACTCTATCTACGATGCAGGAAAAATCGTGTTTTGTTGTGGTTAGCTACGAGTACGCTGAGTAGATAGAAAGAAGATTGATGGCGATTCTGAAGATTTCCTGCAGAAAGATGATATGCGATGCAAGTAGATGCGAGAAATGAGATATTATTTTTCGAAGATTGATTCGCTAGTGTGAGCTTTGTTGGGCATCTAGAATTGAGATTTAGATGTGTCGCCCCCCTCGGCAGCGAGCAAGTTTTGAGGAAGGAGAATTGCGCAGCAAAAAGCAAAACAGCAACGAAACGAGTCGAAGATGAATCCAGTAGGAGTTGGATTGTCACCGTTTGATCCAGACGATACGACTAACGTCAGTTTCCGGTGGAAAAAGTGGAAGCGTTCATTCAAGATATTTTTGGATGTTAATAATGTGGCACTTCCGTCGAGAAAGAAATCGTACTTGCTACATTATGCCGGCGAAAGTGTGCAGGATATACATATACGACAGTCTTGTTGGTGATGGAAACCAAGAAGTACCTGCAGGTTCGGATGCCTACAAGGAGGCTATAAAAGTGTTGGATGACAACTTTCTGCCTATGAAGTGCTTGCCGCAGGAGCGCCATATCTTCCGAAATTTGCAAAACACAAACCCAATGAAAAAAATTCGAAGTTTGTGCTCCGCTCAAGGGAGCAAGGAAACTTGTGTGAGTACGGTGATTGGCTTGAGGAGAACATCAAGGAGCAAATTTTCGAAAAAGTAGCATCAGATGAACTTCGAGCTAAAATACTAACGAAGCCAGGAATGACCTTGGCAGAGATAATAAAGGAAGGACGGTATCTCGAGACAATCGAAAAAGTTCGTCAGCGGCTGAAGCATTCGGCTGATATCAACAAGGTTTCAATTTCCAAAAACGAGTGCTTTCGTTGTGGCCGCGTAGGACACTATGCCAACGATGAATGCTGTCCTGCTAAAGACAAAAGATGCGAAAAATGCGGACTGATGGGACATTTTCAGCGTTGCTGTAAGACGAAGGATCGTGAGAGTGAAAACCATCGCAGCAAGCAAAGGAATCGGCGAGTCCGTCAGGTTGGTGAGGAAGCATCCGGTGGAACCGAGTGTGTTTATGATTCGGGTGACAGTAGCAACGATGCAGTGGAGCCTCAAAATGATGTGAAGTATATTTTTGCAGCGGATACGGATGATACCCAAGGAGAAAAAGTAGTTTGCAGCGTAGGCGGGGTGAAGATCAAGTGGATCGTCGATTCAGGGGCTGGAGTAAATGTGATTGACAGCAAGACATGGTCGTATTTGAAGCAACAGAAGGTTGACGTCCTCTTCCAAACCAAAAAAACCAAGCGAACCCTTAAAGCGTACGGAAACAAGAATTTGCAAGTAATCGGTGAATTCACGGCTGACATTGCAACCAAACATTGTAGTGTAGTTGCTGAGGTCGTAGTAGTAAACGACAAAGGAGCAAGCCTGCTGAGTCGTGATACAGCCACCGAACTAGGAATCCTCAATATCAACACGGACGTTTGGAAGGTGAATGCCGAAGAAAACAAAATAGGCAACATAAAGGGATTTGAGGTTTCACTTCAGATCAATGGTGCCGTAAAACCAGTTCAACATACGAAGTGCCATGTCCCAATTCCGCTTCAAGAAAAGGTGCAAAGGGAAATCGATCATTTACTGGACCAAGATATCATTGCACCAGCTCCCAGAGATTCACCATGGATATCTCGTCTTGTCGTCAGCCCGAAAGCAGGTGATGCTTCTAGTGTCCGTCTGTGTGTGGACATGCGTGCTGCAAGCTATAGTACCACAGCACCACCCTCTGCCAACATTCGACGATATTGTACCTCATTTGAACAATTAACCACTTTATTCGAGCACTTAAAATGACGTTTACTACCACTCGGACTTTGAAATAAAACATTATTTTGAGATTTTTTCTTCTAGAACCTCGAGAAAAGTACCCAACATTTGTGTGTTTCATAAAAAAATAGAAATTATTTGGTCCAGTTTTATGAAATCGCTGGTAGAAAGTCACGCCAAAACTGCTTGAAAAAGTGGTCAATTGCAAATGGTTTTCCAAAATCGATTTGGTCAAAGCGTTTCATCAGGTAGTATTGGCGGAGAAATCAAGATTCATCACCACGTTTGCTACGCACCAGGGATACTAAAGGGTGATACGATCAAAATTTGGTCAATATCAACTTGACGTATTTCTTTCAATTTTGCATTTAAAAAACCTAAACACCCCTCATTTTGAAGGTGTGTGTGTGTAGAATGTTGCTCCTATTTTGATTTTGGAATTCACTCTTCAGTTGTCAAAATGCCGTCCAAGCAAGAAGAGCAGCGTATCAAAATTTTGCTCGCGCATCGCGAAAATCCGAGCTACTCGCACGCAAAGTTGGCAAAATCGCTAAAAGTTGCCAAATCAACCGTTACAAATGTAATTAAAGTGTTTGGAGAACGTTTGTCGACAGCCAGGAAGTCTGGATCGGGGGGAAATCGAAAACCGGAAGCCGCTGAGACGACAAAGAGAGTTGCCGGTAGTTTCAAGCGAAACCCTAACCTCTCTCTCCGAGATGCCGCAAATAAGCTGGGTGTATCGTCTACAACCGTGCATCGAGCCAAAAAACGAGCCGGACTATCGACTTACAAGAAGGTAGTGACTCCAAATCGCGATGATAAACAAAATACGACGGCCAAAGCGCGATCCCGGAGGTTGTACACGACGATGCTGACGAAGTTTGACTGCGTGGTAATGGACGACGAAACCTACGTCAAAGCCGACTACAAGCAGCTTCCGGGACAGGAGTTTTATACGGCAAAAGGAAGGGGAAAGGTAGCAGATGTATTCAAGCACATGAAACTGTCAAAGTTCGCAAATAAATATCTGGTTTGGCAAGCCATCTGTACCTGTGGCTTGAAAAGCAGCATTTTCATAGCTTCCGGGACTGTCAACCAAGAAATTTACGTGAAAGAGTGTTTGAATAAACGTCTGCTGCCTTTCCTGAAGAAACACGGTTGTTCCGTACTGTTTTGGCCGGATTTGGCATCTTGCCATTACGGTAAAAAGGCCATGGAGTGGTACGCCGCCAACAACGTGCAGGTGGTTCCCAAGGACAAGAACCCTCCCAACACGCCAGAGCTCCGCCCAATTGAGAAATACTGGGCTATTGTCAAGCGGAACCTAAAGAAGACCAAAAAACTGCTAAGGGCGAGCAGCAGTTCAAGGCAAACTGGCTTTCTGCGGCGAAGAAGGTGGACAAGGTGGCTGTACAAAATCTGATGGCAGGGGTCAAGCGTAAGGCCCGGCAATTCGGATTTGGAAAAGCGGAAGCCTAACTGAATATTTTTCCTGAATTTTATACTAATTGAACTTGAAAAAGAAATTTAATTTGATTTTTTAAATAAACGATTTCACCGATTTACACGCGTTTTCCCTTGACCAAATTTTGACCGTATCACCCTTTATCGCTATAAAAGGTTGACTTTCGGAATGAACTGTGCGTCGGAGGTGTTCCAAAGCATTATCGAGCGTATTCTAAAAGGAATCAGGGGTGTACGAGTATTCATTGACGACATTCTAGTGTCAGGACCAACAAAGCATCAGCATGATATTTCACTCCGACAAGTCATGGAACGATTGGAGGAGTACGGAATAACGGTGAATCCTAAAAAGTGTCAGCTGGGAAAATCTGAAGTTACCTTTATGGGACATATTCTTTCATCGGAAGGAATCAAGCCAACATTGGACAAAGTGGAAACGATAAGAAAACTCCGAGAACCTGAAACTGTTAAAGAGGTGCGTAGCTTTCTAGGAACAATCGCCTATCTTGGTAGATTCATACCGGATCTGTCAACATTAACTACTCCAATTCGTGAGCTTTTGCGGAAGGACTCTAATGTCGTTTTCGTTTTTACTACACTACACCAGTGTAGTGTAAGCAGCAATAAGTGCGAGTCATTGACAGTTCATCATCACTTCTTTGTAAACAAAGGTGCAACCGATAGCTACACCCTAATTTTTTTCGGTGTTCGGCAGTGTAGCACCGGTGTAGCTACACCGCAAAAACGAAAACGACATAAGTTCTTATGGGGTATGCAGCAAAAGATCGCGTTTCTGAAAATTAAAGACATATTAATGAATCCAAAGTCGCTGGGATACTACTCTCCACACGACAAGACGGTCTTGATTGCGGATGCCAGTCCAACGGGCCTTGGAGGTGTTCTTTTGCAAGAGAAAGATGGTGTAAAAAGGGTGATATGTTTGTATCAGCAAACGGTTGTCTGATGCTGAAAAATCGTATGCTCAGAACGAAAAGGAGGCATTGGCGTTGGTCTGGGCAATTGAACGACTACATATCTACCTCAGAGGAATGGAGTTTTTGCTGTTAACGGACCATGAGCCGCTCAAAGTAATTTTTGGACCGGGGCACATTTCTTGTCCTAGGATCGAAAGATGGGCAATGATGCTGCAGTCGTTCCGTTTCCAAATTGTCCACATGCCTGGAAAAGTTAACATTGCGGACTCACTGTCGAGGTTGCCGAAATTCAAGTATTGCACCACTTTCGATTGTGTTGGAGAAGAAACTATATTAAACATCATGGAAACTGCGAAACCTGTAGTTTTGCCCATTGAAGAGCTGTCCAAGCACACGGAGAATGACTCGACCTTAGCAGAGGTCAGAGAAGCAATTCGTACGGGTCGATGGAGTGATGGAGTTAAGAAATATACTCCCTTCAAGGATGAGCTCTACTGTTGTGGTGAAATGGTTCTACGCGGTGAGCGTTTGGTGGTACCACTAAGCCTTCATAAACGTGTTTTACGCCTGGTCCATATTGGTCATCCGGGGATTGAGCGTACAAAACAGCGTCTACGTTCAAAAGTGTGTTGGCCGTTGATGGATAAGGATGTGGAGAATGCTGTAAAAAACTGCTTGGACTGTCAAATTGTGGGAAAGTTAGCGCCGCCGGAGCCGATGGCGATAAGAGAACTACCGCAGAAACCATGGGAAGTTTTGCATTTGGATATACTGGGACCGGTACCTACTGGAGAGTCACTTCTGGTGATGATTGATCCTTACAGTCGGTATAAAGTGATTGAAGTTTTGAAGCAAACAACATCTTCGGACATCATCAGCAAATTGCGTCCTGTGTTCATGAGGCTGGGAATCCCGTGTGTGATGGTGACTGACAACGTAAGAAACTTTTCGAGCAAGGAGATGGAGGAGTTTTGCAGAGAATTTGGTGTAAAACTTCGCCACACTACACCATACTGACAACAGGCAAATGGCGAGGTCGAACGCCAGAATCGAAGCATCCTGAAGATTTTTGCGGATCGCTGAGTTGAATAAGACAAATTGGAAGAAGGATCTGGAAGAATACAACTACGTGTATGCTTTGACGCCACATCCCGCAACTGGGTATTCCCCAGCAGAAATATTGTTTGGACGAAAATTTCGAGACTGGATTCCACGTATTTCCCAATCGGACGAAGGTATGGATGCAGAAGTGAGAGATAATGACAGGACCTACAAGTTCAACTCTAAGGCATACTACGATGGAAAAAAGCAGCAAGAAATTCAAATCTTGAAATCGGTGATCAAGTCCTAATGAAGAACTTGAACCCTGCTAATAAGTTGACGGCTAATTTTCATCCGGAACCTGCAAGAATTGTCCAAAAGCAAGGAAATTCTGTTCTTGTTGAAACACATACAGGCGAGAAATATCGGCGTAACTCAACTCATCTGAAGAAGATCCAGGGTCATGATGGAATTGAAGCTGAGGCTGAAGCTGATCAAGCTGTGGAAAAGGATAACGACGAGGCGTTTGAGTGGACTACTCCTCCAGAACAACAACGTGAATCAACAAGACCAGGAACCAACTTGGTGGGTTCCAACGATTCTACAGGTTTTCCAACAGGGGAACCAACCTCCTTAAAGCTGAGGCGCAGAATTAGAAGGCCACTGAGATTTGAAGATTATATACTCGATGTAAACCGAGTTCCGGAGTAATGAATCGAAAAGGGAATTTGTTGTGTTCGATTAAACAACCGTGTATTAGCACTTAGCGAAACGGTTATAGAACTCTACTACTGCTGCTGACGCAGCAAGTCAGTGGTATAGCTGGCGGTCCTTTTCATGTCTCACTCTGAAAACTGGAGCTCCGGACAGCGGTTTTATTAGTTCCAAATAATCCTCCCGCCGGTTGTGTTTTTTCATTAAACAAATCTAGATAGAGCTGGAATTAGGGCGTAACAGCTTTTGTAAACAATGACTTCTCTCGATGATTTCTCGAAACTCAAGGCATGCCCACGCCAACCAACATAACCAACGGGAAGGGGAAGTCTTCCCCTACTTGATGGTGACGTTGATTTGAGTAGGCGAGCCTTGGCTTTCTAGATATCATCGAGAGACGTCATTGTTTACAAAAGCTGTTACGCCCTAATTCCAGCTCTATCTAGAAATAACAGCAAAGGAGTCCTAGGGGGATCTGTCATTTTCAGCGTTATGTTATGGTTAAGAATATGATTACCAGTAAATATATCGAGCTGAACATTGCTTTTAGTCCTAAGTAACATTAATCGATTCTCTTCATCGACTTTCTCTTTCGTTTATAACTTGAGCACATAACCGTTTCTTTATCTGGTTGACGTATTAGATGTTACATAAAAGCTAAGAGAAGAGGTGACAATACGGGGGCGAAAATGAACCACTTTTCTGTCAAACGTGAACCAGCTCCTGATTGGCCGATTTCATGTGCGTAAGATAGAGATAGAGATAGAAATACAAGAGGAAGAAGCCAATTGTCACCTCTTCCTCTTAGCATAAAAGCTTCTTTTATCGATCTGTGAGCTGAAAATAAGTGGGAATGTCTTTACATGGCCTTGTGGATGCAAAGAGAAAGTCGACGAAGAGATCTGTCAATGTTACTTAGGACCTTATGCAATGTTCAGCCTGATATGTTTTCAAATAAAGTTTTAACACCTCGGTTAACACGATGAAACACCCGGAACTGGGTACTGCGGAGTCAATCGATTTTATTTTACAAACCATTGGAAAATTGCTCGAAAATTTTCCCAAGTGTAAAATTGGTTTTGTTATTTCGACAGTGAGCATGCATAAGGGCGTAAACGCGATGATTGATTCTCTTCGTCGATTTTCTCTTTTGCTAATAACTCGCTAGAATTAACGTTTCTCGGTGCTTTTGCTGTTGCTTTTGATAGCCAATATAACCTGTTACAACTATGCATTGAAAAAAATCTAGAAAATTGTTTCGCTTAGCTGTAGCAATGCAAAGAGAAAATCGATGAAGAGAATCGATCATCGTGTATGCATGCTCACTGTCGATTGGCGTTGACGGCGACTCTGTAGCTCTTTACACGGTAACTCGCAACAACTCAAAATTGAGTCGAACATGCTCATTTCATCGGGAAGTATGGCTACTCAAAAGTGAGTAGGCGCACTTTTACTCACTTTTGAGTAAACGACGTTCCCGCGCAGAGTGAGTCAAAACCACTCTGTAATATTTTCAGCCGGGAAGATCGTTTTTTTTATTTGTTTTGATAAAATATGGAAATTACCTGCTCCAGATTCATTAAACTGGAGCTGAAGACGACTGAAAACCGTCTCCGCATGCAATTTCTACTTACCTTAATACATTTTGGCCGATGTTTTACAATAATTTCACCGTTTCTTAGAGCCTTTTGCTCCGACACGGATGGAATCTTTATTCTAAGTCCCGGATTTGGCTGATTGAGTGACTATTACTCAGTTTGACATTTCTCGCTTACTCAAATTTTGACAACCTAATGCATCAGACGAAATTGAGTACGATCGACTCATCCGGTGAGTAAGCTAAAGTAAGCGTGTACTCCTATGAGAAAATCCATAAGCAAACGTCAGACTGTGCGTGATGTGGTAGAGTACAAAAACTGCACAGGGAAATCCGTGTAGATTTCGGAATACTGGAGAAAGTAATCGAACACAACACATATACGTAAAGAGAAAATAGCTTTTAATTCAAAGTGTTTTTTATGTTACTTCATACGCGAAGTTAACGATTTTCAGAGTTGGTTGGAAATGCTAACATGAAGCTTTAGTGTGATGATTTATTAGCTAGAGAATGATCTTTAGAAGAATGTAGGTGGATAGTTCCGTTAGAGTACGGCAGTATGAAAATTGAATAGAAGTTGAAAATGAGCGAAGGGCCATTAAAGCGACAGTTTTCAAGATGACGCACATTTTTGCCTGTGGACTTGGAGACATACTTCAAGTCCCCGCGTACATCGTACGGGCTAGGCAAAAATGTGCGTCATCTTGAAAACTGTCGCTTTAATGGCCCTTCGCTCATTTTCAACTTCTATTCAATTTTCATACTGCCGTACTCTAACGGAACTATCCACCTACATTCTTCTAAAGATCATTCTCTAGCTAATAAATCATCACACTAAAGCTTCATGTTAGCTTTTAATGCTTTTCGTATGGATGTACAAAGCTAACTGATGCACTCGTGTAACCTTCGTGCCTCTTCTGTGGCACAACCGTTCGGTGGTCAACCCAGTGTAAAAACGATGTAACTTACCAGTGGATGATGAGGGGCGAGACATTGCTATTTACCATCACGTGAAACATGGCGGACTTTGTACCTTTGTACTATCCTTTCACTCCACCGAAAATTCCCATAAAAACTGTCTAAATTTGCAGGAAGAACAAATTTTTCGACGGTGCCGTCAACGCCAATTTCTCAGTTGATTCCCGCCAAAAACTCTGAGCCAGGAGTGCTCGAGCCCCCATGACTCTAATAAAGTGTGCAGGTTTATGTGTTCTCGTCGCGTTCGTTGGTTTTTGCTGTTGAGCTTACAATTAAAAATATGTCGCGAAAAAGAATGGTTGATTTGCAAAAACGTTGATAGGGATTCACCTGAAATTCCCGGATTTTCCCTAAAGCTCCCGCAATTTATACAGCGGGGCGTCACATCTAAATCGCAATTCTAGATGCTCGAAAAATCTCACACCAGCAAATCTATCTACACGGCGAATGAGAACGACTCAAATTTGAGTTTAGTTCACTCATAATCGCCAAAAGTGCAGGAACGCAGCGATGAGTTAAATTTGTCTCATGGTTTCCTGTGGAAAACCTAAAAAATCTGCCGGAAAATGAGGAAATTGACGAAAATTTTATTCAGTCTCGGAGTAGTACCAATAGACTGAGTGAATCCAATCTTTACTTTTCTCAAATTCGGGAATTTTTTCCTGGAAAAACCTGGGAAAACATGAGGCAAATTAACTCATCGCTGAGTTCCTGCACTTTTGGCGATTATGAGTGAACTAAACTCAAATTTGAGTCGTTCTCATTCGCCGTGTACGAAAACTATTCTTTCATTTCTCGCATCTACTTGCATCGTGCATCATATTTTTGCAGGAAATCTTCTGAATCGTCATTAATCTTCTTTCTATGTACTTAGCTTGGTCACCCCCTCGCAATTTTCCTGATAATCATGTCCGAAGTTGCATAACTTCCTTAAGTTGTTTAATCACAACTGAAGTTTTGGTATATTTGGTAGCAATTCTCCTGAATGGAACTGCCAAGAAGCTCGTTGATCTCCGCTGAAGTTCTTTAAATTTTCCTGAAATGTATGTGACTACTCTGAAGTTTTCCAAACCTGCTTTAAATTTTCATAATTTTTGGAACAAACTCAGAACTTCTTGAAAGTTCCCGCAGTCTTTCTGATGTTAATGGAATGATCATAAAGTTTTCAAGATGGTTCACAAGTGCCTGGAACTTCATTAATGAATTGAACGGACCTTTCTGACGTTTTTGGAATTTTCCTCAAACTTACACAGTTTTTCGAATGCTGATGGTACTGCCAACAATCAATACGAAAATAACGATTTTAAATTGGCTCATTACTTGACTAGCCTATTGGTCCCAAGCAAATCGATTAACGTACCCATTCTAGTCGAAAGTCTAGTACTACACTATGTTTGTTTTGATTCGCTATGAAAGTTTGACCGATAAAATTAGGGGTTCGTGGATTTTCCTATGTTTCAAAGGGTACATCGATTAGCTTGGGACCTGAGCCAAAAAGTTGAGCACGTTTCTTCGGGAACTACTATTCTTAGAGTTACCTTTATGCTACAACGGTGTTCTTTGTACTTATGTCGTGTGAAAGTTCTTCTTCGTTTCGATTTATTTCATTTCACCACGAAAATCGTAAATTCGCTCTTTTCATATGGCATTCTTGCATGTTGTTTGACATCCACACATAATAAAACAAAAAGTTGTGGCGGAGAAGGACAATCCCTTTGTTTACGTTGTGTGGTGACATCTACAATTTGCAAGTGGGTACGTGAAACTAAGGTTACCTTGCCAGCGGCTTGATTTTGACGGTTCGATTGGAACAACTTTTGACAGACGTCCATACTTTTACCAAAAATCAATACGAAACTAATGATTTTAAATTGGCTCACTACTTGACTAACCTATTGGTCCCAAGCACATCGATTAAAGTACCCCAATCTTGTATAAATTCCAGTACTACACTATGTTTGTTTTGATTTGCTATGAAAGTTTGACAGATAAAATGAGGGGTTCGTGGATTTCCCTATGTTTTGAGGGGTGAATCGATTGGATTGGGACCGAAGATAGTAACAGAGCTGAGCCAAAAAGTTGAGCTCCTTTCTTCGGGACCTTCTGGTCTTAGAGCTACCTCTATGGTATCTCTAAACATAGGACCTCAGTAACGACACCTTCTGGCTTCTCGCGGAAAACAAGCTTGCTCGCTAACTCGCAAGCAATATTGCATAAAAGTCCTATAGAATGTATAGAAACGTCAAAATCGATGCCAGCGCTGCGGTGAGTAAAGGGTGTCCACGATGAAATTGCCACACACAAAATTGATTCGCAAAATTCGAGTTTTCATCCGATTGCCATCAAATTTTCAGGGATTGAGAAATAACTATTAAACTTAATTTTACCATTTTACTCGTATTTTATTTACAGTCCATACGCAAATGCCCGCACCTTGGCCTTAACCCAGGCCATAAGATTCTGCACAACCTGTGAATCAACCGTTTTTTGCATGTAAACCCATACTTTCTTCAGTTCCTCGACTGTCTTCACTACCTTAGGTCGTTTAAGAAGGTGCTGCTTCATAATCGCCCAGTACTTCTCGATGGGGCGGAGCTCCGGAGTGTTGGGAGGGTTGAACATTTTCGGCACGAAATTGACCTTATTGTCCGCATACCACTTCAGCACGTCCTTGGAGTAGTGGCATGAGGCCTAATCCAGCCAGAAGATTGTTGGGACGTTGTGGGCCTTGAGGAGAGGAAGCAGCCGCTTCTGGAGGCACTCTTTTATGTACACCTGTCTGTTCATCGTGTCCTGGGTCACGAAAGGTGCACTCCGCTTCCCGCACGTGCAGATGGCTTGCCAAACCAGGAATTTCTTCGCAAATTTGGGCATCTTCTGAGTGCGGACATGCTCCGGAACGCTGAACTTATCCTTGGCCGTGAAAAACAGGTTGCCGGGGATCTGTTTGAAGTCGGCCTTCACATATGTTTCGTCGTCCATGATGCAGCATTCAACTTTCGTCAGCATGTTGAGGTACAACTTCCTGGCACGGGTTTTGGCGGACTTGTTCTGCTTCTCGTCGCGATTAGGGGCCTTTTGTACCTTGAACGTTCGAAGCCCAGCCTTAGTTTTGGCCTTCTGGACAAAACTTCGGCTTAGGTGCAGCTTCTTAGCCACATCCCTAACGGAGGCGTTCGGATTTCGGTTGAAGGCCCCAACTACGCGGTTGTGATTTTTGGTGTTGTACGGAATACTTTTTCCTTCACTTCTGGGCTTCCGATCGGTGGTCAACCGTTCCTCGAACCGCTTAATCACTCGCGACACCGTGGAATTCGCGATTCCCAACGTTTTAGGGATAAAACGATGCGAGAGATCCTTGTTCTCGTGATGAATGCACAAGATTTTATCACGCACGAGCTGTTCTTTCGACTCCATTTCCGCGAGTTTTGATCACAGGACTTTAAAACTTGCAGGATGTAAATAATGCACTATGAACTAAATTCACCCAAATTTTCATTAAATTCTACCCAACGGTTAAAAAGTTAGAGCAATTTCATAGTGTGGCAATTTCATCGTGGACACCCTTTAGTTCGCGGAACTGATGATATTCAAATCAACCGTTAAATGCGTGAACGAAGATAAACAATGAAGAGGTACGTCTGTTTATCTGCGGCGGAAGGTATTTGAAGTTGTGTTCCATTTGGTGAATTTTCCACTTAAATTTTACAGGTAGAAAATTTTCAAATTGATCTGCTATGGCACCCGAGGGAGACGACTCTATCTACGATGCAGGAAAGATTGTGTTTTGCTGTGGCTAGCTGCGCGCACGCTGAGTTGATAGAAAGAAGATTGACGATGATTCTGAAGATTTCCTGCAAAAAGATGATGCGCGATGCAAGTAGATGCGATAAATGAAAGAAGATTTTTCGAAGATTGATTCGCTAGTTGGAGATTTGTTAAGCATCTAAACTTGTCGCCCTCCTCGATGGCACCAAACTTATTTCTGACCGATCAGGAATCATTTTTGACAATAACATTCTCGATAATCGGAATATCAACAACAGAGGGATTTTCGAACATTATAATTTATTTTCCATCTGTCAAATTTAAGTGAAAATTCAGCAAATTGAACACAGCCTGAGTGTGTCAAAGTGTGTTTTTGCTGTGCTAAAGTGGGTGTTGACACAAGGTGGCAGAATGACTTACCCCCTGGTTGAAGACCTACACTCAAAAAATTCTACACGTCATCATCATGTGTCTCACACTTAATTTTGCGCATATTGTAAAACACATCCATTTCATGTGTGAATCTTATGCTATGAATCATGCCTGAACCTCGGCCTGAACACTATGGATTTAAATTGTGACACACTTGGATTCTATGTGCCTCATTTGGTGATATAAATCGCTTTGCACACCATAGTTCAATATTCTACAATATGCTACTTTATCGACTCTAAAAATGAATCGACAAATATATAAACAAAACTGCCAGAGGCCAGTGCTTTCACATATCTTTTTAATGGGTCTGATTTGGGATTCGATCATGGACTGTTGGGGTGTGCTGCTGCCGGAGTCTTCGTTCAATCTCACTGTGCCACGGTTGTTCTCATATATTAGGCGGGTTGATAGGATAAAGTCACAAGTCTTGTTCTTTCTGAGCAAGCAATTCACATCGCATTGAAATGTAAAACACTTTAAATCCATCTGTTTTGAACAGTAGTGTGTTTCAATGTGCAATACACTTAAATAGATAGTGAAAGATTTTCAACATTTCAAAGTTTGAAACACTAGAAATTAACGTGTATAACACATTGAACCAAGGTGAAATACACTTAAAGTAAATGTGATTGTGCATTTAAAAAATCAAGTGTTTAAACATTTCGATCAAACGTGTGGAATTTTTTTAGTGTACAGCTTTGAAGTGGTTCCGCTGATACACAGAACCCTTTCATAGCTCAATGGTTTCCCTTTAATTAGATTGATTTCAAATTACGTAACTATAGGTTCATGGTGCAATTTGATGCTGAAAATTCATGTTAAATAATCAACGTATCATTGCACGTATTTTTGTGAGGTCAAAGAGACGGCCTGCAACCGCGCGGAGCCGTGGTGTATGCAACGTGCAATTAATCATCCAGAATAAATTGCCGTTTGGATATCGAACGCACATCAAACATGCATTTATGAGCTTTCCAGGCTCAATTTGCTATAATTAATGTAAAATTAAATCATCACTGTTTGTTGCTATTATTTTTAACTGGAAAAAAAAAGGTCCGTTGTTGAATGTGGTTTAACACGAGCTGCAACTGCAAATGCCATATTCATCCTCACTTGTAACCGCAAGCGCTTACTGCATTTCACCGAACGTCAATTATGCTCAACGTGCGGTAACTGGTAAATGTTTACGGCATTTGTCAACTGAAATGCAATGCATTTTATACGTTTATTAAATTTTCATTTAAAGTACATCGAAGTGCCCGAAGTTTTGATGTTGTCGAATTTTGATATATAAGTGTCTTTCTGGACTAGGTTGATAGAATCCACAAATGGTTACTTTTACTGTTATCTGGGATGGCCACTCTTAATTGTTAGTTTTGTAGAAGTTCAACTATCTTCGTAGAATTTCAGTGAACTGCGTTGAAGGGCAGATAATTTTTTAGAACTTTAGCAAAATTTAAAGAATTTCTGAAAAGTTTCTAGATTTTAATAAAACTTTGTAAATAAATAAATAAATGGTTTGCCTCTAGTTGCCTATAGGGATACATAGATTTTTTTTGACGTTTAATCATCTTTCTCTATCTAGCACACATGGATGAATGGACGGTTTATTTTCCCACTAATCTGTTTCCCTCTTGCACGCACTCGTTCGTTTTAAATGGTACAGTAGTTAAACGTCAAAAAGGTCTATGCCTTGGGTTTCTTTGCATGCACGTAACCTGGCTTTAGCCAGGGGCCTAGCTAGCGGCCATGTTTTTGATGCTATCATCACCGTATTTAAATAAGGCCCGTGATGTTGCCTTCTGTCAAACGTATAGGATTGATATAGGGTTGCCAGCCCCCTGCCTATAGCTCATACCGTAGTAGCATAGAGGTAACTCTAAGACCACTGGGTCCCGAAGAAAATCATTATTATTTTTGGCTCACTCAGTACCAGAACAACGGTCCCAAGCAGTCCCAAGCTATTTTACTCACCCCTGCATGTTCTGCATGAATCCACACACCCCTGATGTTATCTGTCAAACTTTCATAGCGAATCAAAACAAACATAGTGTAGTAATAGAATTTCAACTAGAATAGGGTACGTTAATCGTTTGCTTGGGACCAATAGGCTACTAAAGTGGTGAGCCAATTTAAAATCGTTAGTTTCGTATTGATTGTTGGTAGTAGGCTGTGTATAAAAGAAAATGATTTACTTAGTTTGACAGTTGCACCATGACGAAATGGCAGCGTATTCGTGATTTGTCCCACGCGCAAATGTCGCAACAAAGACATTTCAATCTCCGTGGGAGTGTCCGGATGGACCGTCAAAAGGACCGAGAAAAGAAAGGACAACTATCCGCGAAGGTGGCCACAGGTCGTCCGAGGTCAGCTCGGGTTCCGAGGGTTATCGCTGCTATCCAAAGGAAGATTCGGGTGAATCCAGTGCGTTCAATAAGGAAAATGGCAAAGGAACACGGGATCAGTGACTTTACGGCACGGAAGATCGTAAAGGATCGTAAAACTCACATCATGTACATGTACATGTAAACTCACAAGCATGGGAAAATTCATTCACTCGCGCGAGCACCACAGAATCAAAATAGCTATCCTCGCCTACAAACAGATTGCCGAACGAGTGTAAATTCTTCCTACCAAGTGACTCTGCAGCTCGACTCAGAACTGACAGCAGTAGAAGGAAATAAGGTTAAACTGAAAGGCAGCCGAACAATTTTCTCTAGCGAGGGAGAACCAGATTGAATGCGTAAAATCCGAATGCTTACGATTTAAATAGCCGAGTCAGATAGTTTTTGGCTCACTGATTTAAATCAGTTGAATTGGCCACAGCAGTTTTAAGTTATTTGCGTGACGCTTATGTTTATGTGTTACAGTATAACAGTTTTCTCGATATTAATAGCGATTTAAATGTGTCAATGTATGTTTAAAGCTAGAAAATAAAAAGTGATTCTTTCTGCAAAATTCTCATTCAGCTCACTCAGCAGAATGCAATCGTAAAAGGCTCAGCATGGAAAAAATAATAAGGGAGGAATCATCCACACTACTACACTCAGAATCATTCTTGTTACGCTCAGCTGTCTGTTTTGCTCAATTCTGCATTCATCGAAGAAAATAGAAGCAATGCGAATACGAACGAAATCAGTGCGGCTCGCACAAGCTGCTGTTCGTTTCTGATGTTGTATGCGTGTGAGTGAGTTGAGAATGCAAAATTGAACGATTTTTCCCATGCTTGCTCACATGATTACTGTAAAAGGGTAAAGAGGGTGCTATCATACTTGGCAAATCACATAGTGAGAAAATTTGCTGTCTCTCCCGTGATTGAACGTAGTATATGAAGTGAAAAGACTAGCTGATGTGAGGAAAGTGTGTGTGCAAGCAAACTTCTCCATTTTGAAGGTTGGTTCGAGCTTGCCAGATTCGTAACTCTTCATCATCACTATGTCACCGGTAATTACCGTGCCGATTCAAATTTCGGACACTTAAACTCGAATTTCGGACACTTTTAAAAGTTGATTATCTCGGTCGAATATGATCCACATGTCTTGTAAATTTTAAATTTTTTTGACTAGTGCCCTCCACGATCATCTAACATTATTACTTTGTTTCTAACTGGATGTAATATTTAATTAAAAATGAAAGTGTCCGAAATTTGAATCGTCCGAAATTTGAATCGGAACGGTATATCAGACTCTTTAGCGTGTCTACGATGATCTGCGTAAAGTTTGCCTTGTATTGTGTATGTGTTCATCTCGGCTTCAATGCGGATCTGTCCGCAGTGATGGCAACAGATCCTTAACGGGGCGTCCAGTTAGCAGCTCCAGGGGGGCTTTCTCAGTAACCGAATGGGGAGTGGTGTTGTACATGTAAATGTACTCCTCGAGACTCTTCCTCCAATCTGTTTTAAGAGCTTTGGAAATCCGTAGCGCCTTCAAAATCCCTTGGTTCTGCCGTTCGACCAAGCCATTCATCTGAGGCCAATAAGCTATGGCATTCACCAACTTGATATTCCTGCAACCTGATGTCGTGTTCCTTGCGCGTGCTTCCGGCGATTACAACATCGTCTATGTAAACTACAACTCCGTCGATCCCAGCCAACATTTCCGTCATCAACCGTTGAAAAATTTCCGGGCGCAGTTTATCCCGAACATGAGTCGCTTAAAACGCATCAACCCTTGGTTTGTCATGAACGTTGTTACTGAACGGGAATCCGGATGCAGCTCTATATGGTAATAAGCCGAGGTCATGTCCAGTCTTGAAAAATATGTTGCTCCACGAAGTTTGTTTAAGAAGGTGTCAATCACAGGGATCGGATAGTGCTCTCGTTGAATTGCCTCATTAGGGAACTTCATATTTACACAGAGCCGAACGTCATCTTTACCCTTGGGTACAGCCACTAATGGTGAAATCCAATCAGGTGGGCTTTTAACCGGCTCAATGATATCCTGTTGGAGCATTTCCTGAATCTTCTTATCAACCTTATCTTTCATGGGTTCTGGAATCCTGAGATAAGCGATCTTCCTAGGTGGGATGGAGGGATCGACTGAGAGCTTCACCTGCACATTGGGGAACTTCGGGAAGGGGCTCACAGTTCCTTCTACTTGGTGGACATCTAACCAACTTTTAAAACATTCAGCTCTTCAGCAGTTGTTTTACTCAATAATGACTTGTTGGCACCCTCTATCACGAAAAACTCCGCATAAGTAGTCGGTTTTGAGGGATTGACAGAAATTTTGGACTCAAGAATGGCTAGAACACGAAGCGGTTTCTCACTAGCGTATGAAGAGAATTGGCGGTTACAGCGGACGTTTCGCTTAAAGACTTCTACTTTGTTCCTCTGGAGTTCTGTCCAAACCTCCTCAGTAATGGTATTAATCGCAGCTCCAGAGTCAATGAGGAATTCAACGGGAAAACTGTTGATCATACACATTATGATTCCATTGTTGTGGGAGTATGAGGTCACCTAGTAAAACAATGTTTTATTGTTAATCTCTTTTGTTTTATTCCTGACAATTTCTGTTGCTGAGTTTACATACTGCATCAACTTAACTGGGTCATAAATAATTATCCCATAAAAAACAAAAGCAACACATATGCATTTTGCAATTGAATTGCATATCTTACAGCTATCGCTTATAGCACATGTGTGTGTTTTTCGTGTTTTGTGAGAGTATAGGTAAAACATTGTTGGCAACAGAAAAATGACCGCTTAGCACCCCCCGTGCGTTCAATTTAAACACCTTTCCGCTATGGCTCGAATGGACTCGTGGATGCTCCACGCTACGGTAAGAGTGCCAGTCTCAGGGTCTCAGTTTATTTTCTTAGACAGTGTGCTACACTCTCTGTGAGTGGACCCACTTGTTTCTTATGTGCTACAATTCTGACAAGATCGGACTCACATTTCCAATTGCTGACTGCGTTGAACGTATTGTCTTACTCGCTCAGCTTTCTGTTGCTGGACTCAGTTTACTACGACGTTCAAACGGACTCTCTCTCTCTCTCTGCTATGGTACTGCCGGGCTCGTGGATACTTCACGCTACGATAGGACTACCAGGCTCTTTTTTTTTTTGCTATAGCGTGCTACCACAAACGAAGTGACAGACGACTAACTGGCAAAGAAATCCATTTAAATAATGTGGTTCACTGTAATAGAATTTTCTTGGAAGCTTGTGCCATCATCCACCAGATGGGTTAGTTTTTTTGTTTTGATTTGAACAAAGTTGATTTTGTGTACAATGATTCTTTGACAGTGTGCAAAGAGTGCGTATCATTTTGTCATTTTTTTTTATGAATTTCAGTTTTGAGTAGAGTGAAAGAGATAGAACCAAAACATTCTAGTACTTGGTGAAAATGCTAGTTAAATCTAGTAGTAGTGTTGCCATGTGGTACAATCCAGTAGTAGTGGTGTTGCCATGTGGTACACTGAAAAATAGCAATAGCAGGTTAGTCACCAAAGTTTTCGAGCCGCTCCGTCTGTCACTTCGTTTGTGGTGCTACACTCTTTGAGAGTGGACTCTCACTCTATTCATTTTTCGTATTAAAATGCCTGTGAGATCGGACTCACACTTCCACTTGCTGACTGCGTTGAACGTTCGGTATCACTCGCTCAGCGTTGGACTCGGTTTGCTACGACGTTCGAACAGACTCTCTATCTCTCTCTCTCTCTGCTATGGTACTGCCGGGCTCGTGGTTGCTCCACACTACGACAAGTATCAGTCTCAATCCATTTATTTTTCCATCATTCCGCCGCTGCCAACTTTGCCTCTCCATGCATCGTGCCGCGATGCCTATCTGCCGGGCTCACACCCGCTGGACAACTGCACTGAATGTTCGATCTCACTCGCTCAGCATTGCTGCTATTTCATTCAACCGACAGCATACGTACATTTCCACCAGACAATCAAGGCGGCCATATTGTTGATAAAAAAATCATTTCAAATTTCTATAACAGAAAAAAAAAATATTGTACTGACACTATTATCACAATTTCCCACTCAACTCAATATCCATTTCATCATTTGACCACGATTTTAGAGGAAAAACAAATTTCTAAGCACTTACATTTTTCACTCACCTATTGGCAAATCAAAGTTGGCACTCGTGGAGAATAGATGAACTATGAAAGTGATGATGGTTTCAAAATTTTACACGGTGAGGTATACGAGTTCAATCTTAAAATGCCTTTATTTTGCAAATGGAGCATTTTATTTAAATCTGGTTAGTGCTACGTTAGTAGAAAACTTAAGGACTACTTTCTTTTCAGATTTTTAGGTGTATGCATAGATTTCAGCTTTTCTACAACTGTAGTAACAACCAGATTTAAATTCAATGCTCAGCTTTCAAAATAAAAGCATTTTAAGATTGCACTCGTATACCTGTCCGTGGAAAATTTTGAAACCATCATCACTTTCATAGTTCGTCTATTCTCCACGAGTGGCAACTTTGATTTGCCAATCGGCTGCGCCAATTGTAAGATCCAGTAGTGGAGGTCTTCAATTGGCAAATCAAAGTTGGCACTCGTGGAGAATAGACGAACTATAAAAGTGATGATGGTTTTAAAAATTTTCCACGGAGAGCTATACAAGTGCAATCTTAAAATGCTTTTATTTTAAAAATGGAGCATTGTATTTAAATCTGTTTGTTGCTACAGTTGTAGAAAAGCTGAAATCTATGCATACACCTAAAAATCTGAAAAGAAATTATTTTTTCTATATTATATATCTATTGAGTAGTCCTTCAGTTTTCTCCTAACGTAGCATTAACCAGATTTAAATAAAATGCTCCATTTGCAAAATAAAGGCATTTTAAGATTGAACTCGTATACCTCACCGTGTAAAATTTTGAAACCATCATCACTTTCATAGTTCATCTATTCTCCACGAGTGCCAACTTTGATTTGCCAATACTTATTGAAAAAACACTTAATACGTCTGTTCGTCTTCAATGCTGTATTTCAACTGACTCCCGTTTATAATTCACCCTCCATTGACGAGTGCACGGATGGATATGAGTTCACTCACTCGACAAAAAGTGACACAACAGCGGGGCCCTGTTTACTAAAAATGAACACATGAATAATACTCGCGTAACATTTGAAAAGGGCCTATCAACATTGGTAAATAATTTGCTATGTCCTTTTCACGAGAACCGAAGTACGCCCACGCAAACCAAGAGCACTATGGGGAAGGGGAGAATTTCCTTTGCCCGATGGTGTTGGTAGTTTACGTGAGCGTATTCGGTTCGCGCGAAAAAGGCTTAACAAGTTTTGTGTACATAAGTTGATAGACCCGTTTCAAATGTTACGTGAGTATTATTCATGTGTTCATTTTTAGTAAACAGGGCCCCGCTGTTGTGTCACTTTTTGTCGAGCGAGTGAACTCAAATCCATCCGTGCACTCGTCAATATTGCCTTCGTGCCCTCACCTTCTTACTCTTTTAATCTGTCTCTCGTAAACCATCTCTTTCCCTCTTTTTGGTCACAACCCTACAATTACCAACCGCATCCGGGAGCTACGAGTCGAACGATGCAAGAAAATCTTGAACTTTTTTAAGCGAAAAAAATCCGGTAATCCTGTTCACCTACGCAGGCATGGAAAATCATTTACATTCATTTCATACATTCATTTACATTCATTTGCCTCTAACTTTTTTCAAAAACAGCATTCCGCAAAATGATGTATAGAACTTTTGTAGGATTTGTTATTAACTATTGCTCTATTGCTCATAACTCAAATCTGTATCTCTTATGCATCACGAACTAGAGCGGGCAGAACTTGTTACTGTTTTCTCAGTGAATGTAAAATACATTTACTGAAAAACAGTAGTGGCTTCTGTTCGCTCTGGTTCGTCATGCATCAGAGATATGGATTTGACTTGTTTACAAAAGTAGCTAATAGCAAAACCTACAAAAGCTGTATACATCATTTTGCGGAATACTTTTGAAGAAAAAAGTTAGAGGCAAATGTATGTAAATGAATGCACGAAATGAATGCAACTGATTTTCCATGCCTGCACCGACGAGAGCATGTTTACCGTCGATCCCGTATCAAATTCCAGAATCGACCGGTATATTAGTTCTCTTCCGGTAAAAGACGTGGCCGACGAGCACAAGAACGTGTATCTGACCAATCATCCTGCTAGCGTTATGGTGTTTGGATTGGTGGCTTCCGATGGCAAAAAATGGACCCGGTGTTCATTCCAGAAGGCGACAAGGTCAACACAGAGGATTACATCGAGATTTTAAGTAAGTATGTTCTTTCGTGGATCAAAGAACTGTACAGTCCGAAGCCAAATGTTGTATTTCAACAAGATGGGGCTCCGTGCCACACCTCGAACCGCACTCAGAAGTGGTTGCAGGAACATCTTCCGTTCTGCAACAAGCCTCAGACAAACATTGACCCGTACCTGGACAGAAATGGATCCAGACTACATTATTAGAACCTGCCGTGCATTCCGGAAGCGTGTGAATTGCAGCAAGTGGAAACTCGATCGATGATTAACATAGTTTAAGACTCTGAGAAACATCCCCCATTTAAATAACTAAAAAAAACTCGAAAACGAAATTTTTGAGAATTTTTTTAAATTTTGACATTGCTCAATGGTGCAAACATTATCACGCATACGGTATGTACAGATGTACATATGGATTAGTGAATGGTTATAATGATGGAATACTACTACAAACATAATGTACAGGGGTATGATACTGATTACAAAACACTACTCTTGTTACAGCTGTGACTGGTCGGTCGCCATCATCATCATCAGTAGCAGCAGCAGTGCTTCGGCGCGTGGCGATGAACATTGTTCTGTAGTATACAACGAAAGGCTGCCCGCAAGCAGTGAGCTGCAGCCCACATGAGCGTCCATTCACCGAAAAAGGAGGAAGAAGCTGCACCGGTACTGATCGGATTCATTAGCTCTTCGTGAGTCGCTGTGGGTCATCTATGCCAAGTGCGTCACCCTCGTTTCAAACAACATACAGCTTGCCAGCCTCATCTGTGTTGAACACCCTAATAGCTCAGTATTACTCAACCATCACGACAAAACGGTCCTTATCAGGACCACCATGAATTTGTTGAAGATTATTTTCTGGACATTAGTCAAGGTCATCAATCGGATGTCAGTTCCCATAAGTTCAAATCTAACATACCATATATTTTTAAGGCAACATTGGGGGTGCAATTTCAAAAACCAAAGTCGGGTGCGGCATGAAAGTGGTGTGATTTTGATCCAGAGATGATGGATTATAATTCTTACTACGCCAATTGATTGGAAATTTTTCTACAAATCTGTTAAAAGTCTTAGACCTTATCAATTTTTAAAATGTCGGTATTGAAAATTGAACGAATGTGCAACTGTTGCCATGATAATTAAAATCATCACCGATTGCCTGGGAAAAGCGCTTTCCCTAACAGATTTCAAAAACGAGTTCACCGCGTGTGGTGAGTGGTGTCCGGTTGTCATCATCATCAGCAGCAGCAGCAGCAGTGCTTTCGGCGCTTGGCGTTGTACATTGTTCACACAACGTAAGGCTCCCCGCAAGCAGCTAGCTATCAAGGCTGCCTTCAAGAGCCCTCGATTTTTCGAAGACGGAGGAAGAAGCTGCACCGCTACTGATCGGATTCAGTTGCTCGTCGTGAGCCGCTATCGGCCATCTACGCCAAGCGCGTCACCCTCGTTCGAAACAACATACAGCTCGTCAGCCTCATCCGTGTTGAACACCCTAATAGCTCAGCATTACTAAACCATCACGACAAACGATTCTTTTCAGGACCACCATAAATTATTGTTTTTTAAGAGTTAATTTTCATTGAACGTTCGCTCGTCTTGTTACCAGCCACATCACCCCAAAGCTCTTTGATAATGTACCCAGCAACCAAACGTTTGTGGTCAAATGCGTAACAGTATTGAAGTGGTACATAAAAATTCTCGCAATGACTGAATACCACATGCCCTTGTCAATTAACCAGAATCACTTCGAATTAAGGTTAGGTTTTCTTCAGGATGCTAGGAAAAAGCAAAAAAATCTCGAATTTTAGCAAGTAATTCCTCCAATGAATTTTTGCTTCTTTTTATTATGTATTGAATAAAGTAAAAATTCCGTGCGTTTTGGGAAAAAAAAGTGATTTCCCCAACACAGTCGCCGAATATTGATACCGAGCACGTAATCCTACGTCAACTTTACGGTCGTGTCTTGGGTACAACCTTTTACTTTTTAATCTAATAATGAACTGTATTATTTTTGAGTGTATATTCTATCGATTTTGTATGCAACATTGCTTGCTCGCGAGATGTCGTTAGTGAGTTCCGTGACGATATATTTTAGGAAAATTTCGTAGAAGAGTTACGTCTGTTTGTCTGTGATTAGATATTCTGGCAAACAAATTGGAATTTTCTGCATCACGTCCTTTATTCGGGAAACCATATCGATTTCCATGCCGTGCCGCCCAATCCCACTCGGTTTAGAAATATAATCCATTCCAGCTAAATGATACTAGCAAATTATTACTAACCCCTCGGCTCATTTGCATCCTGAAACATATTATAGTATTCGCACAAATTCCAACTGACCATGGTGTCCGTGCCCTATTTTGGGAGGGGGTTACCATTTCGACAGAGAGCTAATTTGCAAAATTTTCTCAACATTGAATGCATCTAATTATCGGGATTTGTGGGTCATACGTGTGGATATACACACGAGGACGGTGAAAGTTAGATTTGGAGACCAATTTTTGTGGCGACGGAGGGTGGTGGTGTGCGAGGTATGATTGGTTACCACAGGACCGGATGGCTGGCTGGCAATTGATTTATGCTATTGGTGTGATAAAGTAAATGTTGATATTGGGTTCATGTTTCATGCCGTGCCGCGATGGATGGGGGTGATAATTTCGGCGTTGTCACCACTGAATAATGGACTGGAGGATGGGAATTGAGAGTGCCAACAACATGCAGAAAGATCAATCGAATAGAGATTTTTCGCTGATTCGTTCATCGTTTTGGTCAAATTTAACGTAATTCAGCGAGTGAGTGAACTGCCTTTGAATTTTCCGTTAAGTGCGTGTTCGATGAAAAACATGCAAGAGTTATGTCTGTGATCATTCTCTTATGATACATTTTCCTACCCGAAAAATTCCCAGACCAGACCGGGAATTCCCGTAAAACCAGTTGTAGAACCAGTTGTTCATTCGTGTATGTGTTCTAGTCATGTATGTCCGGCATGGCATGGTTTTACGAACAGTCTCTTCATAAAACGAGAAGCTCGGTAAAACTGGGAAGAGTCTATTGCGAGCAAAAAGGACGAAACCGCTGATGCGAGACCGTGCTAATGAGAGAGGCCAGTCTCATTGGATCGTTCATAGGCCTTTATTGTCGGTATTTGGGGATGCTGAGGCTCTCGTTCATCATTTCGTGATGACCATGGATTGCCGCTGCTTTTATTTATGGACCGTATACACATTATTATTTTGTGGTTATTTATAGTTCTTTGAAGAGGTGGGAGGATATAATTTCGCTTCCATCCCCTACGTAGAATCATCCTTGTCGAATTTTCACTGGAAACCCTGCTGGGCGGTGGCAGCAGCCTCATCTCAGTAGACCCTTGAACCAAGGAAAAGCAATCGAAAGTGGAGGGAAAAATCGAATCAATCTCAACCATCATTCGTTTCTTGCATCGCCCTTTCCATCGTGGTGAGTTTTTTTTTCCCATCTCAACGGAATCCGCCAGGTAAACTCTTAGGATTCTACTCCATCGTACACATCAGCCATACATCTCCGGCAGCCCGGTGGTGATGGCGTCCAAGTGGAACTCATCCACGTCAGTCGCTGCTGCTGCCACACGGCCAATGAGATCAACTCAAATTTAAACTCAGCGAAAACCTAGAAAATCTACCGGAAAATGACGAAAATTGACGAAAATTTTACTCAGTCTAGGAGTAGTACCAATAGACTGGGAGAATCCAATCTTCACTTTTCTCATATTCGGGATTTTTTTCCTGGAAAAACCTGGAAAAACATGAGGCAAATTTACTCATCGCTGAGTTCCTGCACTTTATGCGATATGGCCCCGTGCACAGCGATGATGGTGCATTGAGCGAAAAAATCTCATTCCTCCGTATCCAATAATTCCAATTCGCATGACTTGTTTGTGTTTTGCAGAATCGGCGGCTCATAGACAGAAGCAGAGCATCATTTTTTTTTGCCGTATCCCATCCCTATAGGGATGGGGGATCCTACCTAAATCCTTTACACCGCGCCATCGATCATCAAATTGCCAGTTTACGAACGTCGACGAAGGAAGAGGAACGTGCTTAAATCAATTTTGATTCGATTCACATTGCCGCATCAAGGAGCCGGCTCGAATTGGAAGCCACTTCAGATGGTGCACGGTTGAGCAGAGGTGTAAACACCGCTGGAGGGAAACACACCTGGGCCATATGGCTGCTGGTAACGCAGGGTTTTTTGTTTGTTAGTGAAGTGCTGTAAAAATTGAAAGGCCTATTTTCAATCCACAGATGCCGGGAGATGACCATACAATTTCTTCTCCACGCCTGAGGAC